>NC_084583.2:19590000-19605000 GCF_033978685.3 Nerophis lumbriciformis | reverse complement strand
ATACCGATAATAAAAAAAACAATACCGATAATTTCCGATTTTACATTTTAAAGTATTTATCGGTGTCATGTCTGTGTGATCATGTTTTTGTTTTGGTCATGTTCAGTTTTGTTTTTGGACTTTTTGTGCACTTTTGTTTTGTCACTATAGCAACCCATTAGTTTTCACCTGTCACGTCACGCACGTGTTTCACGTTCTGAGTCACGCACCTGTTTTCGTTAATCATGTCTATAGTATTTAAGTTCATTGTTTTCAGTTTGTCGTCCTGACGACATCCCACAATTATGCTCTACACACTCTTCATCCTCTTAGATCCTGCTTCATGTCCCATGCCAAAGTAAGATTTTGTTCCATGTTTATAGTCTTTTTGGTTTCATAGTTTGTTCTCCGCCATTGTGCGCGCCTTTTGTTTACTTCTTTTTGTAGTTATAGTGTTTGAAATAAATTATGTACTTACATTCCCGTCTCGCCCGAGCCAACTTTCCGTTGCATCCCGGAAAAGCAAACACCCAGGACCAAGTCTTGACAATCGGCTGATAATATCGGCAGGCCGATATTGTATACATTTAGCATTTGTGTTCAAAATAGTTACAAAAAAGTGAGACCCCAAAAATGTACTGTGGGACCCCATTTCTATGACTTGATGGGGTCCCTGGGACCCCAATTTGAACATTCCTAGCGCTTTGGTGCGTGCAAAACAGCAGCAGGCGGCTGTGGTCTGTATGTTATATCTCACATTCTATATTGTGTGTTGGAAAAAGGTTGTCATAAACGTTACTTCATTTATTTAAAAAAAACAAAAACAAAAGAAAACACATTTTGATGCATATGTAAATGTATTCAGTTATAAACATTCATTCACGTTCTTCTTTCCTTCATGGATCTTGACTTTACTTTTTAAATATTTTTATTGTAATATTTTCAGAATGTGTTTGTTCCATTTTTGGCCAAAGTAAGACAAATAAAACTATCTGAAGTTGTCCTTATTTTTTTGTTTTAATGCCATGATTTTAATAGTACGGCCCCGCGTGTGCACAGATTTTCCTCCATGCAGCCCCTGAGCTAAAATGTGTCATGACTTGGTCCTGGGTGTTTGCTTTTCCGGGATGCAACGGAAAGTTGGCTCGGGCGAGACGGGAATGTAAGTACATTTTTATTTAAACACTGGAACTACAAAAAAAGGAAGTAAACAAAAGGCGCGCACAATGGCGGAGAACAAACTATGAAACCAAATACTTGCACAAAGGCAAAAACTATGAACAACAAAAAACACTAACTGTGGCAATAATGAACAAAACTTACTTGGCATGGACAAAAAGGAGCAGCGTGAACGATGGACATGAAAAACGAGTCAGAAATGTGCAGAGCATAAATGTGGGGATGTCACCAGAAAGACAAACTGAAAAACAATGAACTTAAATACTACAGACATGATTAACGAAAACAGGTGTGCGACTCAAAACGTGAAACAGGTGCGTGACGTGACAGGTGAAAACTAATGGGTTGCTTTGGTGACAAACAAGAGTGCACAATGAGTCCAAACGTGGAACAGGTGAAACTAATGGGTAATCATGGAAACAAGACAAGGGAGTGAAAAGCCAGAAACTAAAGAGTCCAATAACTAAACAAAACATGACTAAAACAAAACATGATTACACAGACATGACAAAATGTGTGTTGACAACCCTGATGTAGATGAATCCATCATCATTATTATCTGGATACATTTAAAAAAAAAAAATATCAATTAACCCATCCCTGGAAAAAATCTAGCATTGCATTTCTGCCTAATTTGTCCAAATAGTGATACCTTACAACCTGCCAGGTCCTACAGACCTGGCAGGCCCAAACGCATTGTGAGGGTTTGCTGGGAACGTCTGGCAGAGTCTCCTGTCAGAGAGAGTTTCAATTCCCACCTCCGGAAGAACTTTGAACATGTCACGAGGGAGGTGCTGGACATTGAGTCCGAGTGGACCATGTTCCGCACCTCTATTGTCGAGGCAGCTGATTGGAGCTGTGGCCGCAAGGTAGTTGGTGCCTGTCGTGGCGGTAACCCTAGAACCCGTTGGTGGACACCGGCGATGAGGGATGCCGTCAAGCTGAAGAAGGAGTCCTATCGGGTTCTTTTGGCTCATAGGACTCCTGAGGCAGCGGACAGGTACCGACAGGCCAAGCGGTGTGCGGATTCAGCGGTCGCAGAGGCAAAAACTCGGACATGGGAGGAGTTCGGGGAAGCCATGGAAAACGACTTCCGGACGGCTTCGAAGCGATTCTGGACCACCATCCGCCGCCTCAGGAAGGGGAAGCAGTGCACTATCAACACCGTGTATGGTGGGGATGGTGTTCTGCTGACCTCGACTGCGGATGTTGTGGATCGGTGGAGGGAATACTTCGAAGACCTCCTCAATCCCACCAACACGTCTTCCTATGAGGAAGCAGTGCCTGGGGAATCTGTGGTGGGCTCTTCTATTTCTGGGGCTGAGGTTGCTGAGGTAGTTAAAAAGATCCTCGGTGGCAAGGCCCCGGGGGTGGATGAGACCCGCCCGGAGTTCCTTAAGGCTCTGGATGCTGTGGGGCTGTCTTGGTTGACAAGACTCTGCAACATCGCGTGGACATCGGGGGCGGTACCTCTGGATTGGCAGACCGGGGTGGTGGTTCCTCTCTTTAAGAAGGGGAACCGGAGGGTGTGTTCTAACTATCGTGGGATCACACTCCTCAGCCTTCCCGATAAGGTCTATTCAGGTGTACTGGAGAGGAGGCTACGCCGGATAGTCGAACCTCGGATTCAGGAGGAACAGTGTGGTTTTCGTCCTGGTCGTGGAACTGTGGACCAGCTCTATACTCTCGGCAGGGTCCTTGAGGGTGCATGGGAGTTTGCCCAACCAGTCTACATGTGTTTTGTGGACTTGGAGAAGGCATTCGACCGTGTCCCTCGGGAAGTCCTGTGGGGAGTGCTCAGAGAGTATGGGGTATCGGACTGTCTGATTTTGGTGGTCCGCTCCCTGTATGATCAGCGTCAGAGCTTGGTCCGCATTGCCGGCAGTAAGTCGGACACGTTTCCAGTGAGGGTTGGACCCCGCCAAGGCTGCCCTTTGTCACCCATTCTGTTCATAACTTTTATGGACAGAATTTCTAGGTGCAGTCAAGGCGTTGAGGGGATCTGATTTGGTGGCCGCAGGATTAGGTCTCTTCTTTTTGCAGATGATGTGGTCCTGATGGCTTCATCTGGCCAGGATATTCAGCTCTCACTGGATCGGTTCGCAGCCGAGTGTGAAGCGACTGGGATGAGAATCAGCACCTCCAAGTCCGAGTCCATGGTTCTCGCCCGGAAAAGGGTGGAATGCCATCTTCGGGTTGGGGAGGAGATCTTGCCCCAAGTGGAGGAGTTCAAGTACCTCGGAGTCTTGTTCACGAGTGAGGGAAGAGTGGATCGTGAGATCGACAGGCGGATCGGTGCGGCATCTTCAGTAATGCGGACGCTGTATCGATCCGTTGTGGTGAAGAAGGAGCTGAGCCGGAAGGCAAAGCTCTCAATTAACCGGTCGATCTACGTTCCCATCCTCACCTATGGTCATGAGCTTTGGGTTATGACCGAAAGGACAAGATCACGGGTACAAGCGGCCGAAATGAGTTTCCTCCGCCGGGTGGCGGGGCTCTCCCTTAGAGATAGGGTGAGAAGCTCTGTCATCCGGGGGGAGCTCAAAGTAAAGCCGCTGCTCCTCCACATCGAGAGGAGCCAGATGAGGTGGTTCGGGCATCTGGTCAGGATGCCACCCGATCGCCTCTCTTGGGAGGTGTTTAGGGCACGTCCGACTGGTAGGAGGCCACGGGGAAGACCCAGGACACGTTGGGAAGACTATGTCTCCCGGCTGGCCTGGGAACGCCTCGGGATCTCCCGGGAGGAGCTGGACGAAGTGGCTGGGGAGAGGGAAGTCTGGGCTTCTCTGCTTAGGCTGCTGCCCCCGCGACCCGACCTCGGAAAGCGGAAGAAGATGGATGTATGGATGGTGATACCTTTGGCTATCAATCAATCAATCAATGTTTATTTATATAGCCCTAAATCACAAGTGTCTCAAAGGGCTGCACAAGCCACAACGACATCCTCGGTTCAGATCCCACATCAGGGCAAGGAAAAACTCAACCCAGTGGGATGACAATGAGAAGCCTTGGAAATGGGGAAACCAACACGGTAACAACTTGACATTTAATATGGATAAATGTTTGTTTAGACAAATACTTAATATGATGATTTAGTATGTTAAGTGCGTATATTTTCCCTTCTTTCTTGAGTGTCTTTGCTCATGCAAAATGAAACACGATTATTATAATTTAAAAATAACTCATGACTAATCGAAATGAATCAACCCTGTGTTTAATTTGATTAAAAAATGTTAAGACAAACAAGAAAAACTGCTGGTCTGACACCTCAGCAAGTATTGTACTACAGGAACAATATCTGAAAGGATCTGGAAGAGAAATAATGGCCAGGTGATTGATTTATAATGACAAAACAGAGGATTGAGTTTCATGCCAACATACACTTCAGAGAGAGAATGCAGTCATTCACATAACACTTGTTTCATTTCATCCTTGCTGATATTATTCCTTCACAGTAAGATTTACTGCAGGATTTTGTCGATACTTTTAATCGAGTGAAGAACTATGAAATCCTGTGGAGTTTGGACCACAGGTCGATAGCGCCTTTACTTATTGCATGGCAATGCCAATATGCCGCCATCTCCTTCAAGACCACCCTCGGGTGTTTACTTAGCCGGTGAAATGTGCACACGTACGGAAACGCACACTCCCCAGCGCTGCTATCGACTGTTCATACACATATGTTACCTAAGATCTCAGTGGGGTCCAGTGGCCTAGTTCCCTTTGTGCCCGTTCTTCATCTGTTTGGACCATGTGCCAGTTAAGCCAACTAAAGGCTGAATAGTTCAAGCATAGGTGTACACTAGAGATGCGCGGATAGGCAATTATTTCATCCGCAACCGCATCAGAAAGTCGTCAACCATCCGCCATCCACCCGATGTAACATTTGATCAGAACCGCACCCGCCCGCACCCGCCCGTTGTTATATATCTAATATAGACGATGCAAGGCATTAGTGAGGTTATAAAGCTTTTGCCTGTTAAAGAAAGGAGACTGATCCAATGCAGCACAGACATTCGCGTGCCACGCTGTCACGGCCCAGACGCACACCAGTGCGCAATCATATGGGAGCCGCGCTGAGCGCACCTCCAAGCGCGTCTCGCTGCCGGCGACGGCCGGGTATGGGCCCGACGCTCCAGCGCCATCCATTTTCAGGGCTAGTTGATTCGGCAGGTGGGTTGTTACACACTCCTTAGCAGGTTCCGACTTCCATGGCCACCGTCCTGCTGTCTATATCAACCAGGGTGAGCCCCACCCCTTTCGTGAGCGCACTGCGCGCGGAGTGACCCCTGTTACGCGCCCCCGGCAACAGGGGTGGCGGGCAGAGGTGGGTAGAGTAGCCAGAAATTGTACTCAAGTAAGAGTACTGTTACTTTAGAGATTTATTACTCAAGTAAAAGTAAGGAGTAGTCACCCAAATATTTACTTGAGTAAAAGTAAAAAGTATGTTGTGAAAAAACTACTCAAGTACTGAGTAACTGATGAGTAACATACACACTCATATCATATATATATATATATATATATATATATATATATATATATATATATATATATATATATATATATACACATATACATTGATATATACAGTATATAATTTATATTTATTTATTTTGATGTTAAAGGTGTTTTAATGAATATACATGCATGTTTAACATATAGATTCCTTTCTTTCATGAAGACAAGAATATAAGTTGGTGTATTACCTGATTCCGATGACTTGCGTTGATTGTATTCAGACAGTAGTGCTGATAACGTCCACGTTTTCAAATGGAGGAGAAGAAAAGTTCCTTCTTTCTGTTTTTCGCATCTTATTTGTCCAGCTTCCATATTTGTTTTTATACACTTTACAAGAAATATATTGGCGGCAAACTCCGTAGCTTGCTAGCTTGTTTGCGCTGGCTTTCGGAGACTCTTGTTTTGAAAGCGCAGGCGCGATGGAGCGGCACTTTTATTGTGATGACAGGAACGTCCTCATGTGCGGTCAGTCTTTAGGCTTTTGACGGGATGTACGGTTGAAATAAAAAATTATCTTTTTTCCTTCACACTTTTGATTGATTGACTGAAACTTTTATTAGTAGATTGCACAGTACAGTACATATTCCGTACAATTGACCACTAAATGGTAACACCCCAATAAGTTTCAACTTGTTTAAGTCAGGTCATGTGACCACCTGGCTCTGTTTGATTGGTCCAACGTCACCAGTGACTGCATCTGATTGGTGGAACGAAGTGAAACGTCACCAGTAAGGCAGGCACTATGAAGGTCTGTCTGACAAACCAAAACAAACAAAGCGTGCATTAACAGATTGATAAAAATTTGTAGCGAGTAGCGAGCTGAATGTAGATAAAAGTAGCGGAGTAAAAGTAGCGTTCCTTCTCTATAAATATACTTAAGTAAAAGTAAAAGTATGTTGCATTAAAACTACTCTTAGAAGTACAATTTATCCCAAAAGTTACTCAAGTAGATGTAACGGAGTAAATGTAGCGCGTTACTACCCACCTCTGGTGGCGGGCAGGTAAGCTGCGCGGGCGGAGCGCGCGGAGTGACCCCTGTTACGAGCCCCCGGCCACGGGGGTGGCGGGCAGGTAAGCTGCTTACCTGCTGCGCGTGACGCCGGCCGCGGCGAAGGCGGACGAGGCGGGGTGTCGGTGCGGTGGGCGCGGTGGTGACCCTGGACGTGCGTCGGGCCCTTCTCGCGGATCGCCTCAGCTACGACTCCCGGTGGGGCCCTCTCGGGGGAAGGGGCCTCGGTCCCGGACCCCGGCGAGGCGTCCCTTCTCCGCTCCGTAAAAGTGTCCATCTCTTTTCTTTTTTTTTCTTCTGTTGTGGCATATGCAGCAGGTGCCTGCTCGTTTTTCGTATGTGGGTAACAACATTTAACTATGTATATATATTTCCCAATTGGTTTAACTGCCACCCACCTGAATCTATTTAAAATCTATTTTTTTTTATTTCAACCGCCCGACCCGACCCGCGGATAAAATCTAATTTTTTTTAATTTCATCCGCCCGATCCACGAATAATCCGTGGACTCCGCGGTTGTGCCCGCAAACCGCGCATCTCTAGTGTACACCGTATTTGTCGGGCCATAAGGCGCACCGGATTATAAAGCTACCTGTCGAACCGATCCATATTTATACACAAGGCGCACCGGACCATAAGGTGAATTAAAGGGGTCATATTATGATCTTTTTTTTCTAGATTTAAAACACTTTCTTGTGGTCTACATAAAATGCAATTGTGGTTTTTGGTGAAAATATTGCCATCCATCCATCCATCCATCCATCCATCTTCTTCCGCTTATCCGAGGTCGGATCGCGGGGGCAGCTGCCTAAGCAGGGAAGCCCAGACTTCCCTCTCCCCAGCCACTTCGTCCAGCTCTTCCTGTGGGACCCCGAGGCGTTCCCAGGCCAGCCGGGAGACATAGTCTTCCCAACGTGTCCCAGCCGGACGTGCCCTAAACACCTCCCTAGGGAGGCGTTCGGGTGGCATCCTGACCAGATGCCCGAACCACCTCATCTGGCTCCTCTCGATGTGGAGGAGCAGCGGCTTTACTTTGAGATCCTCCCGAATGGCAGAGCTTCTCACCCTATTTCTAAGGGAGAGACCCACCACCCGGCATAGGAAACTCATTTGGGCCGCTTGTACCCGTGATCTTGTCCTTTCGGTCATAACCCAAAGCTCATGACCATAGGTGAGGATGGGAACGTAGATCGACCGGTAAATTGAGAGCTTTGCCTTCCGGCTCAGCTCCTTCTTCACCACAACGGATCGATACAGCGTCCGCATTACTGAAGATGCCGCACCGATCCGCCTGTCGATCTCACCATCCACTCTTCCCTCACTCGTGAACAAGACTCCGAGGTACTTGAACTCCTCCACTTGGGGCAAGATCTCCTCCCCAACCCGGAGATGGCACTCCACCCTTTTCCGGGCGAGAACCATGGACTCGGACTTGGAGGTGCTGATTCTCATCCCAGTCGCTTCACACTCAGCTGCGAACCGATCCAGTGAGAGCTGAAGATCCTGGCCAGATGAAGCCATCAGGACCACATCATCTGCAAAAAGCAGAGACCTAATCCTGCAGCCACCAAAGCAGATCCCCTCAACGCCTTGACTGCACCTAGAAATTCTGTCCATAAAAGTTATGAACAGTATCGGTGACAAAGGGCAGCCTTGGCGGAGTCCAACCCTCACTGGAAACATAGCATAAATTGTTTTACAGTACGTTTTCCAGCTACTCTCTGACCGTCTCTTTAGGATGCGCTGTTTTATTTACGTGGTTCCCCTCCAAAATCGCCTTCTCTCCGCACTCTTTGTTGTAGCTTTTAGCGCTTTGATAGCGAGTCTAGTACTGACAGATATAAGTTAGAAACTGTACGCTACTTTATATTACAAATGGCAACAGCAGAGGATGAATGCCCCACAACAGGAGGCTCGAGAAAAAGGAGTTTATTGACTTATGCAGATCCCAAATACACATCAGCAGGAACCAATAGGTAAAAAATAAGTTGGTTTGCATAATATTGTGAAACAAAACACCAGATAGTATGTCTCCTAGCCATTTTGGGGTCCTTATACACACACACACACACACACACACACCATAATACATGTATGTTGAAGCACAGTACGTCTGACTATGTTAGTCGTAATGCTCTGACAATCCACTGCTGCATAGCTTACCAAAGTCGTACTAAAACATTTTGACACATTTTTAACCGCTCTGTGTAATGTTCTATTTGTCAGAGTGTGTAGGTGACGAACCCCAAGATGCAGAGAAGGCGGCAGGCATTGTGCGGGAAAACATTATTTAATGTTCAAAAAATAAAGAATAAAGAAAAGACACCAACCAGGAACTAGGAATGGACAAACTGGAAACAGTGAACAGGGATCCAGCAAACAGGGACTAGGAACAAAAAGAATACTTGCCAACCCTCCCGGATTTTCCGGGAGACTCCTGAAATTCAGCGCCTCTCCCGAAAACCTCCCGGGACAAATTTTCTCCCGAAAATTTCCCGAAATTCAGGCGGACTCAGGTCCGTGAGGACCTGAGTCCGCTAACCCACAATATAAACAGCATACCTGCCCAATCACATTATAACTGTAGAATGATTGAGGGAGAGTTCTTGGTTTCTTATGTGGGTTTATTGTTAGGCAGTTTCATTAACGTCCTCCCAGCGCGGCAACAACACACAACAACAGCAGTCACGTTTTTGTATACCGTAAAGCAGTTCGTCTGCCGTAAACAGCAATGTTGTGACACTCTTAAACAGGACAATACTGCCATCTAGTGCATTTGATGAAAGCACTTTTGTGCGTGCCACACAGCAATGCATCATCAGAGAGTTCAGCATGGTTAGAAAAATAGTGACAGAGAATAGAACAAGGATGGACAATTCAACCCTTAACTCAACAATGAGTAGATGAGTGTTATGTGTGTGTATATGTGTAAATAAATGAACACTGAAATTCAAGTATTTATTTTATATATATATATATATATATATATATATATATATATATATATATATATATATATATATATATATATGTATGTATATATATATATATATATATATATATATATATATATATATATATATATATATATATATATATATATATATATATAATAAAATAGCGACCACAGCTACACTGTGGTCGGAACGACAATAATCCAGCACTGACTGGAGGAGAAGGCAGGTTTAAATAGCAGCTGGCTGATTGACACCAGGTGTGGCCAGGTGCCAATCAGCCACAGCTGAGGTGACTCAGCACTCAGGGAGACAAGTAGGAAATAACCAAAATAAGAGCGTCGACAGGAAATAAAGACAAACAGAGAAAAAACTCAAAACATAACTAAACTGACAGTGACAAACCTGACACTATTATGTCAATGACACGTCGAAGTATTGTCTTGCTTGCTTACCGGCACTTCCTTGGGTCATTTATTGAACAGTCGTCAACTTGCAGTCCACATGCATCTCTTATGTGTGACTGCCATCTATGTACCACAACCAGAATTAGTACATATATAAGGTGCACAGGGTTATAAGGCGCACTGTTAATTTTTAGAAAAGGAAATATTTTAAAAAGTGCACCTTATAGTCCAAAGAATATGGTAATAAGCACTTTTCTAGTGATACTAGCCTGGAATGTTTACTAATTTAATCCAATCACCAGATCTGAACAGGTCGTAACTGGAATCATCTTCCACTTCTCCATGAAGGCATCACTGGTGGAGCTCGTGCATGTTTGCACTCCTGCACCTTGTTACGTCCGAGGATGCCCCACAGGTCCCTAATGTGGTTCAGGTCTCTGGAAGAGACCTACTTGGCCACTAAACCACATTCACCTTGAGCTACCTCAAGGCGCTTCAGGTCATCCTGTATCCCATCACATGTTGAAAAACTGCCGCGCTGCCTGGTTTCCCAAGATATTGTTGTTGGAAGTCATGTTCACCCAAATCAGGGGTCTCATGAGCTACCTGGAGCCCGCAAATAAATATGTTTTCTAAACTCTCAGTATTTGTAGAACATGTTCAATTCCCCGGGAAGAGCTGGATGAAGTGGCTGGGGAAAGGAAAGTCCAGGCTTCCCTGCTTAGGCTGCTGCCCCCGCGACCCGACCTCGATAAGCGGAGGAAGATGGATGGATGGATGGATGGATGTTCAATTCAGACAATATGCCTATGTTTAATGACACTTTACCACAAAGTAGCACAAAGACACAAACACAAAATGTTTTGTTTTTGTTAAAGTAGCTTTGATAGTCATTAAAAAAAAAATGAACTAAAAAAACGCATACTGAAATACAAGATGCAGAACACTAATTATTTTTATATCAAATTGTGATATGTGGATATCAATGTTTTGATAATGTTCTAGCTCAGGGTTGTCAAACTAATTTTCATTGAGGGCCAAATTGTAGTTATGGCTGCCCTCAGAGTGCCGCTTGTTTTTTAATTTAATTTAATTTTTAATTTTTTAATTTTTATTTTATTTTATTTTATTTTATTTTTTTTTTTATTTTATTTATTTATTTATTTATTTATTTATTTTTTTTTGTCCTGTCCAGCTTCTCAGGCAAATCATATAGTAGATGTAGATGCACATATCGACTGTTCACATTTACTTTACAAAAGAGAAGTGTAGGATACTTCTCTTGTTGCCTTATTTGTATTTGACTTTATTAAATGTATTTATATTATCATTTAGTGCAGCCGGGCCGGAGCAGGAGGGGATAGAAAGAGAAGAAAAAAGAAGACAGAGGGGGAAAATAAAAAACAATACAGAAATGACAATGAGCATTATTACACTACAAATGGATCAATACAAATACCAATAGAAATAGCGCTATTGATAATGAACAATACCAAATACTTTACCTTTATTATTAACAATACAGTTGTTCAAATGCAACAATACATATACGTAATGATAACTTGAGATACGAAAGAATGCAGAAAAATGGAGGGGGAGAAAGAGAAGCAACCTACATTAACCTTGTAGATTGTTATAGTAACAATAGGTTGAGCTTTGTCAGTGTGCCATGTGTTATACCCAGTTTACCCTAGGGCAACAACGTTAATATATGTTTGATGAAATGTGATTATGTGCATGAGTGTAAGTATACATATGTACTTGTATATGTACAGAATGTGTATATGTATGTTTGTACAGTGAATGTGCGTATGGATGTACGAACTTTGAGTATGTAGGTATGTACTGTATTTGTGTAAGTATGTGGGAGTGTAGGTACCTATGTACAAACCCCGTTTCCATATGAGTTGGGAAATTGTGTTTGATGTAAATATAAACGGAATACAATGATTTGCAAATCTTTTTCAACCCATATTCAATTGAATATGCTACAAAGACAACATATTTGATGTTCAAACTCATAAACTTAATTTTTTTTTTGCAAATAATAATTAACTTAGAATTTCATGGCTGAAACACGTACCAAAGTAGTTGGGAAAGGGCATGTTCACCACTGTGTTACATGGCCTTTCCTTTTAACAACACTCAGTAAAGGTTTGGGAACTGAGGAGACACATTTTTGAAGCTTCTCAGGTGGAATTCTTTCCCATTCTTGCTTGATGTACAGCTTAAGTTGTTCAACAGTCCGGGGGTCTCCGTTGTGCTATTTTAAGCTTCATAATGCGCCACACATTTTCAATGGGAGACAGGTCTGGACTACAGGCAGGCCAGTCTAGTACCCGCACTCTTTTACTATGAAGCCACGTTGATGTAACACGTGGCTTGGCATTGTCTTGCTGAAATAAGCAGGGGCGTCCATGGTAACGTTGCTTGGATGGCAACATATGTTGCTCCAAAACCTGTATGTACCTTTCAGCATTAATGGCGCCTTCACAGATGTGTAAGTTACCCATGTCTTGGGCACTAATACACCCCCATACCATCACACATGCTGGCTTTTCAACTTTGCGCCTTTTCCTCTTTGGTCCGGAGGACAAGACGTCCACAGTTTCCAAAAACAATTTTAAATGTGGACTTGTCAGACCACAGAACACTTTTCCACTGTGTATCAATCCATCTTAGATGAGCTCAGGCCCAGCGAAGCCGACAGCGTTTCTGGGTGTTGTTGATAAACGGTTTTCGTCTTGCATAGGAGAGTTTTAACTTGCACTTACAGATGTAGCGACCAACTGCAGTTACTGACAGTGGGTTTCTGAAGTGTTCCTGAGCCCATTTGGTGATATCCTTTACACACTGATGTCGCTTGTTGATGCAGTACAGCCTGAGGGATCAAAGGTCACGGGCTTAGCTGCTTACGTGCAGTGATTTCTCCAGATTCTCTGAACCCTTTGATGATATTACGGAGCGTAGATGGTGAAATCCCTAAATTCCTTGCAATAGCTGGTTGAGAAAGGTTTTTCTTAAACTGTTCAACAATTTACTCACACATTTGTTGACGAAGTGGTGACCCTCACCCCATCCTTGTTTGTGAATGACTGAGCATTTCATGGAATCTACTTTTATACCCAATCATGGCACCCACCTGTTCCCAATTTGTCTGTTCACCTGTGGGATGTTCCAAATAAGTGTTTGATGAGCATTCCTCAACTTTATCAGTATTTATTGCCACCTTTCCCAACTTCTTTGTCACGTGTTGCTGGCATCAAATTCTAAAGTTAATGATTATTTGCAAAAAAAAAATGTTTATCTTTTTGAACATCAAATATGTTGTCTTTGTAGCATATTCAACTGAATATGCTACAAAGACAAGACTGTATTCCGTTTGTATTTACATCTAACACAATTTCCCAACTCATATGGAAACGGGGTTTGTACATCTGTCGTCTTGTCTTTCATAATGATTGAGAACCTTTAAAGAGAACTGCACTTTTTTATTAGAATTTTGCCTTTCGTTCACATTCCTTATGTGGGACAAGACCACAAATCATTGTTTTATTGTTTTAATGCATTCTAACTCGCAAATAAAGGTAAATAAAAGTCCGCTTACAATGTGAGCCATGACTTCATTGCGTCTATTTCGATCATTAAACCCAATAAACAACGATCAAAAGCGCCAACAATGCTCTATTTACATTTCGTGACCTGAATTTTAACCAAGTATTAGCGATATTGTTATTATAAACGCTGACGTTAAGGTTAACTTCATCATCTGCTCTTTTGTCATCGTCAGCTGGTGAGCTGCTTTCTCGCCTCAGAGCTTGTGAAAGTTTATTCTAGGTTATAATTAAATTTTATTTTTTTATTATTTTTTTTTTTTCTGCAACTGTTACGTAAACTGTAATATTGTACATGGTATTTAGGATTTGTTATATATTGTATATATTATATAAAAATATAATATAATATAATAATATAATATATCAGTATATATAATATACTGTATATATAATATGTCAATATTACATGTATGTTATATTATATACTGCTACTATGGTACATTTTTAGTCTACCTGCATTATCCTTTCCATCCTTTGTAACTGAGCTACTGTGTGGAACAATTTCCCCCGTGGATCAATAAAGTTCGTCTAAGTCTAAGTCTAAACACTGTCTCTTACCTTGATAATAAAATGATGAGTCCATAAGACCTGGAAGTTGCAAAGAGCCCCCCTCAGGCAAATCATAATGTCTAAAAATGCATATTCCCATCGATAACGTGACATCATCGCGCTCGCGCCACAGTGTCGGGCAATTAGTGCGCAAGATATGTATCAGTGTTGTCCCGATACCAATATTTTGGTACCGGTACTAAAATTATTGGCATACTTTTCGATAGTTGTCTAAATAAAGGCCGCCACAAAAATGGCATTATTGGCTTTATTTGAACAAAAAATCTTAGGGTACATGAAACATATGTTTCTTATTGCAAGTTTGTCCTTAAATAAAATAGTGAACATACAAGACAACTTGTGTTATTTTAGTAAGTAAGCAAACAAAGGCTCCTAATTACTCTGCTGACATATGCAGTAACATATTGTGTCTTTTATCATTCTGTAATATTGTCAAAATTATTAAGGACATGTTCTCCCCGTGACTGCGTGGGTTCCCTCCGGGTACTCCGGCTTCCTCCCACCTCCAAAGACATGCACCTGGGGATAGGCCCCTCCCACCTCCAAAGACATGCACCTGGGGATAGGCCCCTCCCACCTCCAAAGACATGCACCTGGGGATAGGCCCCTCCCACCTCCAAAGACATGCACCTGGGGATAGGCCCCTCCCACCTCCAAAGACATGCACCTGGGGATAGGCCCCTCCCGCCTCCAAAGACATGCACCTGGGGATAGGCCCCTCCCACCTTCAAAGACATGCACCTGGGGATAGGTTGATTGGCAAC
>NC_084583.2:19515000-19587500 GCF_033978685.3 Nerophis lumbriciformis | reverse complement strand
ATCCGGGGGGGGGAGTCCACTTGGAAAGTGGGGAAGCTCCATGGTGTTTTTTTTTTTTTTTTTTGTGTGTGTGCAACTTTTGCATGTCCTGCTTTTGACTTTGCAATTAAATGTTGAATAAGGAAAAAAGGACCGGGAAATGACCCGTCACAGGACGCAGGAGTCGGATGTCAGCGTATCGATCAAACTATTAGCGGATCATGTTGTTGTCACCCTGCAAACTTTTTTTTTTTTTTTTTTTTTTTTTTTTAAACAATGCATGCGCGTGCGTGTGCGTGTGCACCCCCCTCTCCCCAAAACACGCCACTGTCACGTGCGCGTGGAAAAACGCTGCTTCATGCAAAACTGTGCACATTTTGAATTTGTTAATGAGCAGACTGCGTTTTGACATATGGATTGTTTCGCTTTATATATTTCCTGAAGCTTTTATTATTATTTTTTTATTTTTTTATTTAATTTTTAAAAGTGTTTTGTCCAGTGGATGGTGAGATCGGTGCGGCGTCTTCAGTAATGCGGACGCTGTATCGATCCGTTGTGGTGAAGAAGGAGCTGAGCCGGAAGGCAAAGCTCTCAATTTAGCGGTCGATCTACAGGTAAAAGCCAGTAAATTAGAATATTTTGAAAAACTTGATTTATTTCAGTAATTGCATTCAAAAGGTGTAACTTGTACATTATATTTATTCATTGCACACAGACTGATGCATTCAAATGTTTATTTCATTTAATTTTGATGATTTGAAGTGGCAACAAATGAAAATCCAAAATTCCGTGTGTCACAAAATTAGAATATTACTTAAGGCTAATACAAAAAAGGGATTTTTAGAAATGTTGGCCAACTGAAAAGTATGAAAATGAAAAATATGAGCATGTACAATACTCAATACTTGGTTGGAGCTCCTTTTGCCTCAATTACTGCGTTAATGCGGCGTGGCATGGAGTCGATGAGTTTCTGGCACTGCTCAGGTGTTATGAGAGCCCAGGTTGCTCTGATAGTGGCCTTCAACTCTTCTGCGTTTTTGGGTCTGGCATTCTGCATCTTCCTTTTCACAATACCCCACAGATTTTCTATGGGGCTAAGGTCAGGGGAGTTGGCGGGCCAATTTAGAAGAGAAATACCATGGTCCGTAAACCAGGCACGGGTAGATTTTGCGCTGTGTGCAGGCGCCAAGTCCTGTTGGAACTTGAAATCTCCATCTCCATAGAGCAGGTCAGCAGCAGGAAGCATGAAGTGCTCTAAAACTTGCTGGTAGACGGCTGCGTTGACCCTGGATCTCAGGAAACAGAGTGGACCGACACCAGCAGATGACATGGCACCCCAAACCATCACTGATGGTGGAAACTTTACACTAGACTTCAGGCAACGTGGATCCTGTGCCTCTCCTGTCTTCCTCCAGACTCTGGGGCCTCGATTTCCAAAGGAAATGCAAACCAAACCAACCCAAACCATCAGGTGCCAATGTCATCTGCTGGTGTCGGTCCACTCTGTTTCCTGAGATCCAGGGTCAACTGGTCATATTTTTCATTTTCACACTTTTCAGTTGGCCAACATTTCTAAAAATCCCTTTTTTGTATTAGCCTTAAGTAATATTCTAATTTTGTGACACACGGAATTTTGGATTTTCATTTGTTGCCACTTCAAATCATCCAAATGAAATGAAATAAACATTTGAATGCATCAGTCTGTGTGCAATGAATAAATATAATGTACAAGTTACACCTTTTGAATGCAATTACTGAAATAAATCAAGTTTTTCTAAATATTCTAATTTACTGGCTTTTACCTGTATATTTCCTGAAGCTTTTATTTTTATTTTTTTTATTTGTATTTAATTTCTAAAAGTGTTTTGTCCAGTGGATGGTGAGATCGACAGGCGTCTTCAGTAATGCGGACGCTGTATCGACCCGTTGTGGTGAAGAAGGAGCTGAGCCGGAAGGCAAAGCTCTCAATTTAGCGGTCGATCTACGTTCCCATCCTCACCTATGGTCATGAGCTTTGGGTTATGACCGAAAGGACAAGATCACGGGTACAAGCGGCCCAAATGAGTTTCCTCCGCCGGGTGGCGGGTCTCTCCCTTAGAGATAGGGTGAGAAGCTCTGTCATTAAGGGGGAGCTAAAAATAAAGCCACATGGAGAGGAGCCAGATGAGGTGGTTCGGGCATCTGGTCAGGATGCCACCCGAACGCCTCCCTAGGGAGGTGTTTAGGGCACGTCCGACCGGTAGGAGGCCACGGGGAAGACCCAGGACACGTTGGGAAGACTATGTCTCCCGGCTGGCCTGGGAACGCCTCGGGATCCCCCAGGAGGAGCTGGACGAAGTGACTGGGGGGAGGGAAGTCTGGGCTTCCCTGCTTAGGCTGCTGACCCCGCGACCCCACCTCGGATAAGCGGAAGAAAATGGATGGATGGATGGATGGATTTTGTCCTGTCAAATCATATTGTTGATGTTGATGTCCATATTGGCTGTAAAATGTACTTTACAAAAGAGAAGCATGGAGCTTTTAGAGCAGGGGTTTCAGACTCATTTTAGAAAGGGGGGCCACATGGAGAAAAATCCACTCCCAAGTGGGCCGGACCGGTAAAATCACAGCATGATAACTTAAAAATAAAGACAACTTCAGATTGTTTTCTTTGTTTAAAAACAGAACAAGCACATCCTGAAAAATGTACAAATCATAATGTTGTTGTTTTGTTTGCACTTACATGTTGCGGTTAATAGTATTGTATCTTTATTTGTCTTTTTAGGGCCCGCATGGCCCATTGCATAAGGACTCCCAAAGGGAGTCCTTATGCAATGGGACATAAGGACCTTCTGAATTTGTAAGGTTTTATTATTATTATTCTTCCGCAACTTTGCGCTGTAATTTGACCCCCTTAACATACTTCAAAACTCACCAAATTTTACACACACATCAGTAATATACGGCAAAACTTTTTATCAAAAAACCAAACCTCAAAACTCAAAATTGCGCTCTAGCGCCCCCTAGGAAAAAAACAACTAGACTGCCTGTAACTCCCACTAGGAAGGTCGGAGAGACATGAAACAAAAACCTCTATGTAGGTCTGACTTAGACCTAGTTTTCATAATTGTATATCCTCCGGCAAAAATCAACAGGAATTTGGCAATTCCCCCTTCAAGACAAAAAAGTACTAAAAACAGTCAATTTTGTCTCTTTGAGCTGTATTTTCACCCTCTTAACATGCTCCAAAACCCACCAAACTGAACACACACATTAGAACTGGCAAAAATTGCGATCTAATAAAAAAACCTAACCCCAAATCTCAAAATTGCGCTCTAGCGCAATTTTTTAATAAAACGGCGACAAAACTGCAACTCTGAAGAAAAAAATGACAAAACTGCCTGTAACTCCCACTGGGAAGGTCGGAGAGACATGAAACAAAAACCTCTATGTAGGTCTCACTTAGACCTACATTTCATAGATTGACAACCCTCAGCAAAAATCAACAGGAAGTTTGCAATTTCCCCTTCAAAACAACATTTTTTTTATAAACCGGTCACTTCTCTTCAAACATTATCTCCTCCGAGCGCGTTTGTCGTTTCAGCTTCAAACTAACACAGGAGAGAGATTGAACCCTTCCAAATAAAAGTTATCGAAATAATTCTTCTAACTGCTCCGGTTTTGATTTTATGAGCCTTCAAAGAACCGCTGCGCTGCTGTTTTCTCAAGATGGCTGGTTAAAAGCAGGAAGCACCAGCGTGCCCACACAATGCAGACAAGGTAGGTACACTAGACAAAAGTATTGGGACAATTCGGACTAAAAGTAGACAAAAGTATTGGGACACTTACTACTACCACTGAACAAAAGCATTGGGCAACTGGACAAAAGTATTGGGACACTTACACTGGACAAAAGTATTGGGACACTTGGGACTCAAACTTGACAAAAGTATTGGGACACTTAGGACTAGCACCTGCCAAATACGCGGGCCCGACCAACGCTGCTTGCAGCTTTAATTTTTATATACTTTCTGAATAAATGATGTGATAATGTTCATTTCAACTCATTGGTGTTCATTTTCAATCTATCAAGTTAAAAAAACAAGGTAACACTTTAGTATGGGGAACATATTATAAGTAACAAATACTTAATTAACAGTTATTTGGTTAGGGTTGGGGTTTGGGTTGATTTTAGGGTTAGGTTTGGTTGTATAATAAGGCCATGCAGAATAAGGCCTTACTAAGTACTTAATAATGACTAATTAAGAGCCAATATGTTACTAATTTGCATGTTAATAAGCAACTAATTAATAGTGAAAGTGTTACTAAAGTATAGCTCGGTTGGTGGAGTGGCCGTGCCTGCAACTTCAGGGTTGCAGGTTCGATCCATCCTCGTCACTGCCGTTGTGTCCTTGGGCAAGAGACTTTACCCACCTGCTCCCAGTGCCACCCACACTGCTTTAAACATGTAAATTCAATATTGGGTTTCACTATGTAAAGCGCTTTGAGTGACTTGAGAAAAAGCGCTATATAAATATAATTCACTTCACGCCAAAAATAATATCAAAATCAAATTACAGGATGTTATTTGTGTAGTTTGATTATTTTCCTCGACTTTTGCACTAACATCATGTGGTTTATTTATTTTTAAACATGTGTCGCATAAGCTACAAAGATGCAAAGAATTGCTATTGCGACATCTAGTGGACACATTTAGAACAGCAGCTTCTTTCATGCAAACATTTCGGCTCATTTTTATACTGAGCAACTCGTACATTTGACACCCCTGTTTTTAGAAAGATGGTAACACTTTAGTATGGGGAACATATTCACCCTTAATTAGTTGCTTATTAACATGCAAATTAGTAAAATATTGGCTCTTAATTGGTCATTATTAAGTACTTATTCTGCATGGTTTTATTATACAACCAGTAAGCCATTAACTAAGAGTCTTCCCTCAATAACCTTAGAATTATTGCTTATTAGTAACCCTAACCCTAACCCTAACCCTTATATGTTCCCTTAGTGTCCAAATAACTCTAAATTAAGTCTTTGTTGCTTTAATAATAGTATACAAATGTAATAAGCCAAACATAATATCAAAATCAAATTACAGGATGTTATTTGTGTAGTTTGATTATTTTCCTCGACTTTTGCACTAACATCATGTGGTTTATTATTATTAGCATCATGTGTTTTTGTTGTTTTTTTTTTTTACATGTGTCGCATAATCTACAAAGATACAAAGAATTGCTATTGCGACATCTGGTGGACACATTTAGAACAGCAGCTTCTTTCATGCAAACATTTCGGCTCATTTTTATACTGAGCAACTCGTACATTTGACACCCCTGTTTTTAGAAAGATGGTAACACTTTAGTATGGGGAACATATTCACCCTTAATTAGTTGCTTATTAAATTTGTATACTATTATTAAAGCAACAAAGACTTAATTTAGAGTTATTTGGACACTAGGGGAACATATAAGGGTTAGGGTTAGGGTTACTAATAAGCAATAATTCTGAGGTTATTGAGGGAAGACTCTTAGTTAATGGTTTACTGGTTGTATAGTAAGGCCATGCAGAATAAGTACTTAATAATGACCAATTAAGAGCCAATATTGTACTAATTTGCATGTTAATAAGCAACTAATTAATGGTGAATATGTTCCCCATACTAAAGTGTTACCAAACATAATATCAAAATCAAATTACAGGATGTTATTTAGGTAGTTTGATCGTTTTCCTCGACTTTTGCACTAACATCATGTGGTTTATTTATTTTCAAACATGTGTCGCATAAGCTACAAAGATGCAAAGAATTGCTATTGCGACATCTAGTGGACACATTTAGAACAGCAGCTCCTTTCATGCAAACATTTCGGCTCATTTTTATACTGAGCAACTCGTACATTTGACACCCCTGTTTTAGAAAGATGGTAACACTTTAGTATGGGGAACATATTCACCCTTAATTAGTTGCTTATTAACATGCAAATTAGTAAAATATTGGCTCTTAATCGGTCATTATTAAGTACTTATTCTGCATGGTTTTATTATACAACCAGTAAGCCATTAACTAAGAGTCTTCCCTCAATAACCTTAGAATTATTGCTTATTAGTAACCCTAACCCTAACCCTAACCCTTATATGTTCCCCTAGTGTCCAAATAACTCTAAATTAAGTCTTTGTTGCTTTAATAATAGTATACAAATTTAATAAGCCAAACATAATATCAAAATCAAATTACAGGATGTTATTTGTGTAGTTTGATTATTTTCCTCGACTTTTGCACTAACATCATGTGGTTTATTATTATTAGCATCATGTGTTTTTTTTTTTTTTTTTTTTTTTACATGTGTCGCATAATCTACAAAGATACAAAGAATTGCTATTGCGACATCTAGTGGACACATTTAGAACAGCAGCTTCTTTCATGCAAACATTTCGGCTCATTTTTATACTGAGCAACTCGTACATTTGACACCCCTGTTTTTAGAAAGATGGTAACACTTTAGTATGGGGAACATATTCACCCTTAATTAGTTGCTTATTAACATGCAAATTAGTAAAATATTGGCTCTTAATTGGTCATTATTAAGTACTTATTCTGCATGGTTTTATTATACAACCAGTAAGCCATTAACTAAGAGTCTTCCCTCAATAACCTTAGAATTATTGCTTATTAGTAACCCTAACCCTAACCCTAACCCTTATATGTTCCCCTAGTGTCCAAATAACTCTAAATTAAGTCTTTGTTGCTTTAATAATAGTATACAAATGTAATAAGCCAAACATAATATCAAAATCAAATTACAGGATGTTATTTGTGTAGTTTGATTATTTTCCTCGACTTTTGCACTAACATCATGTGGTTTATTATTATTAGCATCATGTGTTTTTTTTTTTTTTTTTTTTTTTTACATGTGTCGCATAATCTACAAAGATACAAAGAATTGCTATTGCGACATCTAGTGGACACATTTAGAACAGCAGCTTCTTTCATGCAAACATTTCGGCTCATTTTTATACTGAGCAACTCGTACATTTGACACCCCTGTTTTTAGAAAGATGGTAACACTTTAGTATGGGGAACATATTCACCCTTAATTAGTTGCTTATTAAATTTGTATACTATTATTAAAGCAACAAAGACTTAATTTAGAGTTATTTGGACACTAGGGGAACATATAAGGGTTAGGGTTAGGGTTAGGGTTACTAATAAGCAATAATTCTGAGGTTATTGAGGGAAGACTCTTAGTTAATGGCTTACTGGTTGTATAGTAAGGCCATGCAGAATAAGTACTTAATAATGACCAATTAAGAGCCAATATTTTACTAATTTGCATGTTAATAAGCAACTAATTAATGGTGAATATGTTCCCCATACTAAAGTGTTACCAAACATAATATCAAAATCAAATTACAGAATGTTATTTATGTAGTTTGATTATTTTCCTCGACTTTTGCACTAACATCATGTGGTTTATTTATTTTTTTTTTACATGTGTCGCATAATCTACAAAGATACAAAGAATTGCTATTGCGACATCTAGTGGACACATTTAGAGCAGCGGTTTCTTTCATTCAAAAATGTTGGCTCATTTTTATCCTTAGCAAATTCGTCCCGCGGGCCGGGTAAAACCTGCTCGCGGGCCCGATCCGGCCCACGGGCCGTATGTTTGACACCCCTGTTTTAGAAAGATGGTAACACTTTAGTATGGGGAACATATTCACCGTTAATTAGTTGCTTATTAAAGTAACAAAGACTTAATTTAGAATTATTTGGATTTTGTGAGTTCAAACCTCAGCAGAGTCATACCAAAGACTATAAAAATGGGAGCCATTACCTCCCTGCTTGGCACTCAGCATCAAGGGTTGGAATTGGGGGTTAAATCACCAAAAATGATTCCCGGGCGCGGCCACCGCTGCTGCTCACTGCTCCCCTCACCTCCCAGGGGTTCATCAAGGGTGATGGGTCAAATGCAGAGAATCATTTTGCCACACCTAGTGTGTGTGTGACAATCATGGGTACTTTAACTTTAACTAGGGCAACCCGCGGCTCTTTAGCGCCGCCCTAGTGGCTCGCTGGAGCTTTTTCAAAAATGTATGAAAAATGGAAAAAGTTGAGGGAAAAAAAAAAGGTTTTGTTTTAATATGGTTTCTGTAGGAGGACAAACATGACACAAACCTCCCTAATTGTTATAAAGCACACTGTTTATATTAAACATGCTTCACTGATTCGAGTATTTGGCGAGCGCCGTTTTGTCCTACTCATTTTGGCGGTCCTTGAACTCACCTTAGTTTGTTTACATGTATATCTTTCTGCGACTTTCTCGGACGTGTTTTATGCCACTTCTTTTTCTGTCTCATTTTGTCCACTAAACTTTTAACGTTGTGCATGAATCCACAAAGGTGAGTTTTGTTGATGTTATGGACTTGTGTGGAGTGCTAATCAGACATATTTGGTCACTGCATTACTGCGAGCTAATCGATGCTAACAGGCTATTTAGGCTAGCTATATGTACATATTGCATCATTATGCCTCATTTGTAGCTATATTTGAGCTCATTTAGTTTCCTTTAAGTCCTCTTAATTCAATTTATATCTCATGACACACTATCTGTATGTAATATGGCTTTTAATTTTTTGCGGCTCCAGACAGATTTGTTTTTGTATTTTTGGTCCAATAGGCGAGGGCGGACCTACGTCACTTCCGCCTGCCAATCCCCTAGCAACCGGTCGCCATATTGAATTCGTTGAAAACAAACCAGCTCACAGCGAACACAGCATTGACAGAAAAGGCATTTAACGAGGTTT
Source organism: Nerophis lumbriciformis (assembly GCF_033978685.3). Taxonomy (NCBI): domain Eukaryota; kingdom Metazoa; phylum Chordata; class Actinopteri; order Syngnathiformes; family Syngnathidae; genus Nerophis; species Nerophis lumbriciformis. The sequence continues at coordinate 19,578,722 of NC_084583.2, read as the reverse complement.
CACGGCATTTTAAACTGTTCTAAATGGCGTATGATTATGTAAATAGTCTCCCCAGTGAGGCTAGGTTAAGATACGAGTTAAAATGTTCTGTAGTTGGATTAAACGACTGTCCTTACCGCCTTCCAGCAGATGGTATAGCCAAGTTGTGGTTAAGAAGGTGGATTTTTGTTCCTTATATTTACCAGAAACGAAGTGATCCGAACACACGACCCGGGATTTTGGGGGACTCCAGTGAGAACCGTCCTCGTTTTCCCGGTGTAAAGCTGCGAGCCATTTGTCTCGTCTCTGTGGGGCTTTGGCAGAAAAAATATTGAGAGATTTGAGGGCTACAACTACAAGTAATGTTTGATTACAACAAAGGAGACTTGCAGACAGCATTTTACGACTGTCTTGAAAAGTTGATTAAATGGCAACATGAAAATTATAGGGTTTATTGGTTTTTAAAAACCCAACCGTTAAGTGCAAATTTAAATGAAACCGGTTTTCGAAAATAGCCTTTATACCGTATGTTATTGTTGTGCAACAACAACAACTTCAGCTGTCGAACGTTATTCAGTAAAAATTCAACGGGTTCAACATTAGCATGGACGGTATAGCCAAGTTGTGGTTAAGAAGGTGGATTTTTGTTCCTTATATTTACCAGAAACGAAGTGATACGAACACACGACCCGGGATTTTGGGGGACTCCAGTGAGAACCGTCCTCGTTTTCCCGGTGTAAAGCTGCGAGCCATTTGTCTCGTCTCTGTGGGCTTTTAGCACGCTTTGGCAGAACAAAATACGACCTTTGTTTTCCCTGTTTCCAGTTGTGGTTTGCACAACCAAAAACAACACAGTTTTTTTGGCATTTTGGAGGCAGAATGACGGGTTTAATCAGCGCATGTCGACAGGTTAAAGAGTAATGGCGACGGTTTGTTTTCAACGCCAGTCAGGTTGCTATGGCTCGAAGAACCCGTATGTAGCTCAGTTGCCCGGATGTCGGCCCTGCCCTATAAGGCTCTTTCAACATTTTGGGTTGCCGACCCCTGAACTAGGGGAACATATGACGGTTAGGGTTAGGGTTAGGGTTAGGGTTAGGGTTACTAATAATCAATAATTCTGAGGTTATTGAGGGAAGACTCTTAGTTAATGGCTTGCTGGTTGTCAGAGGTGGGTAGTAACGCGCTACATTTACTCCGTTACATCTACTTGAGTAACTTTTGGGATAAATTGTACTTCTAAGAGTAGTTTTGATGCAACATACTTTTACTTTTACTTGAGTATATTTATAGAGAAGAAACGCTACTTTTACTCCGCTACTTTTATCTACATTCAGCTCGCTACTCGCTACTAATTTTTATCCATCTGTTAATGCACGCTTTGTTTGTTTTGGTCTGTCAGACAGACCTTCATAGTGCCTGCGTTTCAACAAATACAGTCACTGGTGACGTTCACTCACTACGTTCAATCAGATGCAGTCACTGGTGACGTTGGACCAATCAAACAGAGCCAGGCGGTCACATGACCTGACTTAAACAAGTTGAAAAACGTATTCGGGTGTTACCATTTAGTGGTCAATCGTACGGAATATGTACTGTACTGTGCAATCTACTAATAAAAGTTTCAATCAATCAATCAATCAATCAAAAGTGTGAAGGAAAAAAGACCCTTTTTTATTTCATCCGTACATCCCGTCAAAAGCCTAAAGACTGACTGCACAGTTCCTGTCTTCACAATAAAAGTGCCGCTCCATCGCGCCTGCGCTTTCAAAATAAGAGTCTCCGAAAGCCAGCGCAAACAAGCTAGCAAGCTAGCAAGCGACGGAGTTTGCCGCCAATGTATTTCTTGTAAAGTGTATAAAAACGAATATGGAAGCTGGACAAATAAGAAGCCAAAAACCAACCACTTTCATGTGGTATTAGACAGAAAAGAGGAACTGTTTTTCTCCTCCATTTGAAAACGTGGACGTTATCATCACTACTGTCTGATTCCAATCAATGCAAGTCATCAGAATCAGGTAATACACCAACTTATATTCTTGTCTTCATGAAAGAAAGGAATCTATATGTGTTAAACATGCATGTATATTCATTAAAACACCTTTAACATGTAAACAAAAACGGCAAAATAAATAAATATAAATTATATACTGTATATATCAATGTATGTATATATATATATATATATGTGTATATACATGTATATATATGTGTGTGTGTGTGTGTGTGTATATATATATATATATATATATATATATATACATATATATATATATATATATATATATATATATGTGTGTGTTAGAGATGCGCGGTTTGCGGGCACAACCGCGGAGTCCGCGGATTATCGCGGAAATTTTAAAAAATTAGATTTTATCCGCGGGTCGGGCGGTTGAAATAAAAAAAAATTAGATTTTAAATAGATTCAGGCGGGTGGCAGTTAAACCAATTGGGAAATATATATACATAGTTAAATGTTGTTACCCACATACGAAAAACGAGCAGGCACCTGCAGCATATGCCACAACAGAAGAAGAAAAAAAAAAGAGATGGACACTTTTACGGAGCGGAGAAGGCCCCCGACGCCTCGCCGGGGTCCGGGACCAAGGCCCCTTCCCCCGAGAGGGCCCCACCGGGAGCCGTAGCTGAGGCGATCCGCGAGAAGGGCCCGACGCACGTCCAGGGTCACCACCGCGCCCACCGCACCGACACCCCGCCTCGTCCGCCTTCGCCGCGGCCGGCGTCACGCGCAGCAGGTAAGCAGCTTACCTGCCCGCCACCCCCGTGGCCCGGGGCTCGTAACAGGGGTCACTCCGCGCGCTCCGCCCGCGCAGCTTACCTGCCCGCCACCCCTGTTGCCGGGGGCGCGTAACAGGGGTCACTCCGCGCGCAGTGCGCTCACGAAAGGGGTGGGGCTCACCCTGGTTGATATAGACAGCAGGGCGGTGGCCATGGACGTCGGAACCCGCTAAGGAGTGTGTAACAACCCACCTGCCGAATCAACTAGCCCTGAAAATGGATGGCGCTGGAGCGTTGGGCCCATACCCGGCCGTCGCCGGCAGCGAGACGCGCTTGGAGGTGCGCTCAGCGCGGCTCCCATATGATTGCGCACTGGTGTGCGTCTGGGCCGTGACAGCGTGGCACGCGAATGTCTGTGCTGCATTGGATCAGTCTCCTTTCTTTAACAGGCAAAAGCTTTATAACCTCACTAATGCCTTGCATCGTCTATATTAGATATATAACAACGGGCGGGTGCGGGCGGATGGCGGGCGGGTGCGGTTCTGATCAAATGTTACATCGGGTGGATGGCGGATGGTTGACGACTTTCTGATGCGGTTGCGGATGAAATAATTGCTTATCCGCGCATCTCTAGTGTGTGTGTATATGTTACTCATCAGTTACTCAGTACTTGAGTTGTTTTTTCACAACATACTTTTTACTTTTACTCAAGTAAATATTTGGGTGACTACTCCTTACTTTTACTTGAGTAATAAATCTCTAAAGTAACAGTACTCTTACTTGAGTACAATTTCTGGCTACTCTACCCACCTCTGCTGGTTGTATAATAAGGCCATGCAGAATAAGGCATTAATAAGTACTTAATAATGACTAATTAAGAGCCAATATGTTACTAAATTGCATGATAATAAGCAACTAATTAATAGTTAATATGTTCCCCATACTAAAGTGTTACCAGAAAGATATTTTCTCAGCTCGAGCAGACTGAAGGAAAAAAACAAAAAAAACAACAAAAAAACCCCAACCCTCCGCAGTTTGCACCTTGATCACCCCTGTTGATGGCGGAAGGGCACAGAAGGTGTCAGAACGCTGGATTCCCAACATGTAGTCTGCTTCCCTGCATGGGGTCATGGGTGGGGCCGTGTGTCCTTTTATTCCCTTTTGTTTATTATTACTCAGCACGTGACACATCTTGGAAGGAAGACCACATTCCTTGGCATGCTGCACATTTTTTTAATCCCTTTTTCTCTCTCTCCACCTCTTATTTTGTGCCGTTGCCAGACTCCCTGCAGCACGTCCTGGGGGAGTATGGACTGGCGAGGCCGATGAGTGTGGACGCGGAGGGCCGCTTCCTGTCGCACGCCGTCTCGGCGGGCCGGGTGGCAGGAGGGCAGCCCCGTAGGCGCCAGAAGAGGGAGGTAGGAGGAGGCAATGAAGAGTGGGAAGGACCGAGCGGGGTCGAGAGGCTCTACTACAACGTCACCGTCTTCGGCCGGGAGCTCCACCTGCGCCTGCGCCACAACGCCGGGCTGGTGGCCCCCGGAGCCAAGATCGAGTGGCGTGACGACGACGATAGCACCCGGCACTTTGAGAGGCTGCAGGACGACTGCTTGTACGTGGGGGACATCAGCGACGCGCCGGGGGCCACCGTGGCCCTCAGCAACTGTGACGGCCTGGTGAGTGGACTCCGCCGCCTCTGCAAACGTTGGTCCCGCTGATAGCGAGACGGCCGATCGCGGCAGCTGGCGATTGATAATATTTACAAGCCACTTGTTCTGGCTGCTCCTCGGCAGGCTTCTGGAGGATTGTCGAGGAGAGGAAAGTTCGCTTTGAGCAAAGTCATAAAGTCTTTTCAGTGTTTTGGCCTTCATGCTGGAATTTGGACCCTTTGAAAGTAGCTTTAATGCTAATGAGCTGTGTTCGTCTCCATGAAGTTAAAAAGTACCAATGATTGTCACTGAGATTATCCTCTGCATTTAACCTGGGAGGTGAGGGGAGCAGTGAGCAGCAGCGGTGGCCGCGCCCGGGAATCATTTTTGGTGATTTAACCCCCAATTCCAATCCTTGATGCTGAGTGCCAAGCAGGGAGGTAATGGCTCCCATTTGTATAGTCTTTGGTATGACTCGGCCGAGGTTTGAACTCACGACAACAGACACTCCTCACGGCTTACAACAAAATGCTCTCATGGATATATATAATGCACACTAAGTTGATGTGTCAATCATAGTGCCCACCTCAATGACCCTGTGAGCAGCTTTGATTGCTCCAAAGCCACTTTTTAACTTCTATTGTGAATTAAGAGTCATCAGTGAGACTTTTCAAGTTTGTTGTGAGGTCCTTCCATTCTAGGCAGCATGGTGGTAGAGGGGTTAGTGTGTCTGCCTCACAATACGGAGGTCCTGGGTTCGATCCTGCGCTCGGGATCTTTCTGTGTGGAGTTTGCATGTTCTCCCCGTGACTGCGTGGCTTCCCTCCGGGTAGTCCGGCTTCCTCCCACCTCCAAAGACATGCACCTGGGGATAGGCCCCTCCCACCTCTAAATACATGCACCTGGGGATAGGCCCCTCCCACCTCCTTAGACATGCACCTGGGGATAGGCCCCTCCCACCTCCAAAGACATGCACCTGGGGATAGGCCCCTCCCACCTCTAAATACATGCACCTGGGGATAGGCTCCTCCCACCTCCAAAGACATGCACCTGGGGATAGGTTGATTGGCAACACTAAATGGTCCCTAGTGTGTGAATATTGTCTGTCTATCTGTGTTGGCCCTGTGATGAGGTGGCGACTTGTCCAGGGTGTACCCCGCCTTCCGCCCGAATGCAGCTGAAATAGGCTCCAGCACCCCCCGTGACCCCGGAAGTGATAAGCGGTAGGAAATGGATGGATGGATGGTCCTTCCATTCCTTTATTGCTTTACATGAAAAGGCTGATTGTGCAAAATAGGTTTTACATCTGGGTTTGCTACACCGCCCCCTGGTGGAGGCCCGTGTGTTTTTAGTTGTCACAGCAGATGTAAACTGGACAAAGTGCTTAAGTGGCGCTGGTGTGGTGTTATTTCGGATTCGATGGGCCATTCGTACTGATGCTAATTTTTGATTATTAGCAAAAAAAAATATTTTTGGAGAACTAAACAGTGATGGCGGTGTTGTGGTTTTCGGGCAAGGATTTTGAGCGATTGCTTGTGCAAAGTTTCCAATGGCCTCAGTGTCATTTCGCTTGCCCGGGACCAACATGTTATACAATAATAAAAACGAGACATAATCATTGCATTAAAATAAGTTTGAGCTGCCTCCAGGAATAACAAACTCCTGATTAGGGTTCCAAAGGCGTGGAAAGTTTCCAGTAAATTTTCCGGAAACTTTCCAGTAAATTTTCCGGAAACTTTCCGAAAATTTACCACGGGAAGTTAAGCCTGGGAAGTTTGGAAATATTGACCATCTTTTGATTATTCAAATTTGGACACTGTCCATGGGAGTTAATGGGAATATATGTGAATTAATGGGGAATTACAATAATTATATATTATTTAGATGGTGTACGTGGCATTATTCTGTTTATATTTTTTTATTCTTGTAAAAGACTAATGTAATGCCACACACAGATATAAATAGTCAGCTAAACAATTGGAGTAGTCTTTAAGAATATTTGACTGATGGACAAATGAATAGAAATAGGCGAGATGAATAAATCAATCAATCAATCAATGTTTATTTCCCTAAATCACAAGTGTTTCAAAGGGCTGCACAAGCCACAACGACATCCTCGGTACAGAGCCCACATAAGGGCAAGGAAAAACTCACCCCAGTGGGACGTCCATGTGAATGACTATGAGAAACCTTGGAGAGGACCGCATATGTGGGTAACTCCCCCCCTCTAGGGGAGACCGAATGCAATGGATGTCGAGTGGGTCTGACATAATATTGTGAGAGTCCAGTCCATAGTGGATCTAACATAAAAGTGAGAGTTCAGTCCATAGTGGATCTAACATAATAGTGAGAGTCCAGTCCATAGTGGATCTAACATAATAGTGTGAGAGTCCAGTCCATAGTGGATCTAACATAATAGTGAGAGTCCAGTCCATAGTGGATCCAACATAATAGTGATAGTTCAGTCCATAGTGGATCTAACATAATAGTGAGAGTCCAGTCCATAGTGGATCTAACATAATAGTGTGAGAGTCCAGTCCATAGTGGATCTAACATAATAGTGAGAGTCCAGTCCATAGTGGATCTAACATAATAGTGAGAGTCCAGTCCATAGTGGATCTAACATAATAGTGAGAGTCCAGTCCATAGTGGATCTAACATAATAGTGTGAGAGTCCAGTCCATAGTGGATCTAACATAATAGTGAAAGTCCAGTCCATAGTGGATCTAACATAATAGTAAGTGTCGAATGTGTCAAATGTGTCGAAATGAACAGTCAATCAGCATGCTAAATCAAACTATAAGCTACATTCTTGTATGACAACAGAATGGCTAGCAGAACATAAGGCAGAGGAAACTACACCTTTTCATTTAGTATTTGCTTTACAGATCACAAAAAAAGGTAAATTCGGATCGCTAACATTGTTAGCATAAATGAATGGGATTTAACATAGAGATAATTAGCATCACGGCTAACGGAGAAATATTTTCGGTTCATTATGAGACCGAGGTGGTACATAAACCTAGCTAGCTAGAGATATTGGCCCCAAAATCATTGAACAAGTACAGGAACAGCTAGCTAGCTTGAGTGTAAGTCTGCTGGAGTAGTCTAGTCATACAGTAACAAGCAGTTACACCTCTATTACACTTAAATACCATACATCAAATATAGTTACCCCATCAACACTTACCTGACTGGATGAAGTCCTTGGGCTCAAATAATAGTGTGGCCTCAATAGCCCTGCTGTAGTGTGTTGCATGCTGGGAATTATCTGTGCATGTGATGGAGGAATGCACCGTGCAGGGTTGGAATTCTACTTGGAAAAACATATCACTCTTGAATCAACACAGTAGTTAATACTATGATCAATGTTAATTAAAATACTAAATGTGGGATATACATAATAATGGAAGTATAATTGTTTGTATATAGTATATAAAATGGTACAAAGGTTTAACACACGTATAAGGATATTTCACATGCCTTTACTGTGTATATAATTGAACAGTGTTCATTTTGTGTATAATGTGTATTTATAATATGTTGTACAAAAGACATTTCATAATTTTCGGAAGTTCATCTTGTACTTGACATTGTTTATAGGGTTAGGCGCTATAAGTGTTCAACTTCAGCCTAAACCCTTTCGGTCTGCAACATTTTCATTTTCAATCTATGAATGTACAACTGTTTGTTTATTTTGTTGACCATTGACCGAAGAATAAAACTTTACTTACTTACTTACTTACTACTGAATTTGCATTAAATCAGGTTGTTTTAGCTAATTATCATGCTGCAAGATCTAGCATGTTGCATTCAATGTTTATTCCAATTAATTTCCCATTAATTCCCGCTAATTTCCATTAATTCCCGTTAATCCCCATATATTCCCGTTGATTCCCATGGAAAGTTTCCAACTTTGAATATTCCCGGAATTTTTCAACCCTACTCCTGATATATAGATATAGATATATATATATATATCTAAACTCTCTGTTCTGGCAAAAGTGCTTGAATCCCTTATCAGTGAACAGATAAAAGACTTTTTGGACACCAATTTTATTCTGTCACCATTTCAGTCAGGTTTTCGTAGAAATCACAGTACTGTTACTGCTGCTATGAAGTTTATAAATGATGTAACTGAAGCTCTTGACAAGAAGCAGTGCTGTCTGTCCCTCTTTATTGACTTTTCAAAGGCATTTGATACTGTTGATCATGTCATTTTAATCAAACGTCTTTCAGCTATTGGTTTTTCTCAGCAAGCAGTTGGATGGTTTGCAAATTACCTCACAAGTAGAACTCAGGCTGTTCAGATAGAAGGTTCCTCCTCGGATGTACTGCAAGTGAAAAAGGGTGTCCCTCAAGGTTCTGTGTTGGGCCCCTTATTATTCACTATTTACGTAAATAATCTTGGACAGAATATTCCGAACTCAACTTTCCATTTCTATGCTGATGATACTGTCATATACTGCACAGCACCCACTCTTGCTGAGGCTTTTAAATATCTACAACATGCATTTGACAGAGTACAAGAACAACTTTGCTATCTTCAACTGGTTTTAAATGCAGAGAAAACCAAGTGTATGCTCTTTACCACATCAAAAACTGTAAGATCATCACTGTGTGAGAACATTTTAACAAGAAATGGGCAACAAATTATGTTAGTATCTGCTTTTAAATATTTAGGATTTTTAATTGATGACCACTTGAGTTTTAAGGAGCACATTCAGTATGTTGTAAAAAAAAACTGAAACTTTTACTGGGATTTTATTATAGAAACAAGTCTTGCTTTTCTTTTACTGTGAAACAGAAATTGGTGGAAACAACCTTTTTACCTGTTATTGACTATGGAGATGTGTTGTACATGAATGCTACTGCTGGTTGTCTGCACAAGCTGGATAGTGTGTACCACGGGGCACTGAGATTCATCACCAACTGCGCTCCCCTTACTCACCATTGTGTGTTATACTCGATGGTTAACTGGACATCTTTATGTGCTCGACGCCTCAATCATTGGTATGTTTTCATCTACAAAACCATTCTGGGTATCACTCCATCTTATCTGTCTTGTCTTTTAACAAAGAAACAAGGAAGTCACAATCTTCGTTCAATGAATGTTCTGCAATTTGTCGTCCCCAAAGTAAGAACTGAACTGGGCAAGAAAGCATTTAGGTTTTCAGCACCGAAGGCTTGGAATAACCTACAATCGAACATTAAACTTCAAACCCTAGTTACGTTGAATGAGTTTAAAGCTTCTGTGAAAGGATTTCAGTCTACCTTGTCTGTATGCACATGTGTCATGTCAGCAAGTTTTAATGTTGTAAATGTGATGTTTTATGTATTTGTTTACTGTTTTTAATGTAACCTTGCTGCTGCCCTCTTGGCCAGGTCTCCCTTGGAAAAGAGATCTTTGATCTCAATGGGATTTTACCTGGTTAAATAAAGGCTAATAATAATATTTGAACATTTTTATGTTGTATTTAAGACTCTGGCACATCTCTTTGATATGTTGTTGTTTTTTTTAAAGCCAAGTGTTGCTATTTGCAGTCTGCACAAAGATGATCAGGCCCAGGTTTGATCGACACCGTCAGAAGCATTTATTGTTATTGTAGCTGCAGCCATCGAGGACGCAAGAAGTGCCAAGTAATGTGTTGAGTAAATATACGAGGTTGCGAGAAGGAGATCCCCCTCAGCAGGAGATTTGCTCATTAGTCAGCCGGCCCAGCCCACCATTAGAGCCGAGCAGAGGCAACTGGATCCGTTTAGGACTGCAGACGGCGGGGATGGAGGGAGGGAGCAGGGTGGGTGCAGGCAGGGAGCAGGCAGGGAGCATGCAGGGAGCAGGCAGAGAGCAGGCAGGGAGCCAGGACAACACAGAGCTGACATGCCCGTTCAGCATGACACCAGCCAGCGGCAGCTCTTTGCTGCTGCTTGCTATGGCCTGCCGTCCTGTCGGCAATTTGGAGGAAAGGCGACTGTCAAAGTGCAGTTGGATTGGGATAACAGATGAGCTTGTCAAGCGGCTGACTGGCCCGCTTTGGCAAGGCGGACGTTTGAAGCACACGATACTTTGCTCTGTCATGGCCCGGGCAGTCGTATCCTATTGGCAGCGTGGGCATCTTAAAAGCTTCGACTGCACTTAGGACTGCAATAAAAGAATATGTGATCACACTTAATAATAAATAGCTGCAGGTACGGTTTTAAACGGGAGGAATTATCTCTGCAAGCCTTTTGAAGCCCTTCACAACCTAAATACAGATAGACGGAGGAAATATTGAAAGGGTAAAAGAAAACTGAACTGATAAAACGAATTGGAAATCTCATGTAACCAAAATACAACATAAAGTAGCAAGAAACACGTCAATAATGATTAAAGCATTGGTGTCGGATCAGGCCTGCAAACAGGTTTTGTCCGGCCCGCGGGATGAGTTTGCAAAGTATACAAATTAACCTAACATTTTTTTATGAAAGAAACTGCTGTTCTAAATGTGTCCACTAGATGTCCCAATAGCAATTCTTTGTATCTCTGTAGATGATGCTACAAAATCAACCACATGATGTTAGTACATCAGTCGAGGAAAATGATCAAACGACATAAATAACATCTTGTAATTTGATTTTGATATCATTTTTTGGTAACACTTTAGTATGGAGAACATATTGTAAGTAACAAAGACTTGATTTAGAGTTATTTGGTTAGAGTTATGGTTAGGGTTAGGGTTATGGTTAGGGTTAGGCTTAGGGTTAGGGTTAGGGTTAGGGTTGGGGTTGGAGTTAGGGTTACAATTAGGGTTAGGATTAGATTTAGGGTTAGGCATAAAGAAAAATAGTTGGTTAGAGTTAGGGTTAGGGTTAGGGTTAGGGTTAGGGTTAGGATTAGGGTTAGGATTAGGATTAGGGTTAGGGTTGGACATAAAGAAAATAGTTGGTTAGGGTTAGGGCTAGGGTTGCCGGTGGGGTTGGGATTAGGGTTAGGCATAAAGATAGAGTGTTGGTTAGGGTTAGGGTTAGGGTTAGAGGGTTAGGTTTAGGGTTAGGGTTAGGGGGAGGTGTAGGCGTTAGGGTTAGGATTAGGGTTAGGGTTAGGGTTAGGGTTGGGGTTGGGGTTAGGGTTACGATTAGGGTTAGGATTAGATTTAGGGTTAGGGTTAGGCATAAAGAAAAATAGTTGGTTAGAGTTAGGGTTGCTGGTGGGGTAAGGATTAGGGTTAGGCATAAAGAAAGAGTGTTGGTTAGGGTTATGGCTAGGGTTAGGGTTAGGGTTAGGGTTAGGATTAGGGTTAGGGTTAGACATAAAGAAATAGTTGGTTAGGGTTAGGGCTAGGGTTGCCGGTGGGGTTAGGATTAGGGTTAGGCATAAAGAAAGAGTGTTGGTTAGGGTTAGGGTTAGGGTTAGAGGGTTTGGTTTAGGGTTAGGGTTAGGGGGAGGTGTAGGCGTTAGGGTTAGGATTAGGGTTAGGTTTAGGCATAAAGAAAAGGGTTGGTTAGTGTTAGGGCTAGGGTTGGGGTTGGGGGTGTGGTTAGGATTAGGGTTAGGATTAGGGTTAGGGTTAGGGTTAGGGTTAGGCAAAAAGAAAGAGTGTTGGTTAGGGTTAGGGCTAGGGTTAGGGTTAGGGTTAAGGTTAGGGTTTGGGTTAGAGGGTTGGGGTTGGGTTTGGGGTTAGGGTTAGGATTAGGATTAGGGTTAGGGTTAGGCATAAAGAAAAAGAGTTGGTTAGGGTTAGGGCTAGGGTTGGGGTTGGGGGTGTGGTTAGGATTAGGGTTAGGCATAAAGAAAGAGTGTTGGTTAGGGTTAGGGCTAGGGATAGGGTTAGGGTTAGGTTTGGGGTTAGGGCTAGAGGGTTAGGGTTGGGGTTGGGGTTATGATTAGGGTTAGGATTAGAATTAGGGTTAGGGTTGGACATAAAGAAAATTAGTTGGTTAGGGTTAGGGCTAGGGTTGGGGGTGTGGTTAGGATTAGGGCTAGGGTTAGGGTTAGGGTTAGGGTTGGGGTTAGGGTTACGATTAGGGTTAGGGTAAGGCATAAAGAAAGAGTGTTGGTTAGGGTTAGGGTTAGGGTTAGGGTTGGGGTTGGGGTTGGGGTTAGGGTTAGGGTTAGGGTTAGGATTAGAATTAGGGTTAGGGTTGGACATAAAGAAAAATAGTTGGTTAGGGTTAGGGCTAGGGTTGGGGGTGTGGTTAGGATTAGGGCTAGGGTTAGGGTTAGGCTTAAAGAAAGAGTGTTGGTTAGGGTTAGCGCTAGGGTTAGGGTTAGGGTTAGGTTTGGATTTAGGGTTAGGGTTAGAGGGTTAGGGTTAGGGTTGGGGTTTGGGTTACGATTAGGGTTAGGATTAGATTTAGATTTAGCCTAGGCCAACATATTGAACCCTTTTTAAAAAAAAATGTTTTATTTTATTTTATTGAGACAAAGATTATTTATGTATTTATTATTTCTATGCTTACTCTGGTATATTACTTATTTATTCACTGTTCTGTTACAGAGATCAAGCAAATTGGATACAAATTGCTATGCTATGAAAAGGGATAGGATTAAATGAGCTCTGCTTCTTCCTACTCCTTTTCGGGCGTGCTGTAATGAAACAACTGGAATGGTGTGATGCATGACGTCGTCCAAATAAACTGAAACTGAAAACTAAATTGTGTTGCTGCCATTTTGAAGGATGTCCGATCAAAGCTGGTGTCCACGCAGGATCATCCGTAGGGCTTGCATGCGCCTCTCGTCTGAACGGCGTGTCCCTGAGCAACTTGTGTCGTCAGCCATTAATGCTCCCAGCCTCTGCAGGCATGCACAGAAGCAGAGCCAAGCCGTGTCATGCACATCTCGCCTTTGAAACCCAGCGGAGCCGCGCAGTCATGATCCCACCAGCTGTGTCCTCCTCCTCTGTGACCCTGAGCCTCTCTGACTCTGCGGCCGCCGTCCAAAAGTTTGTTGGAAGTGCGGGGAAGGACACCGGGGAGGCTTTTTGGACGGACACGTGACCCTTGGAGGGAATCGGATTCATGTGCCCGAGAGGCTGTGATCAGCTGCTGAGCTTTTTGGGATGGATGAGAGGCACCGTGCAGCTTTGGAAGTGGGAGATGTGGTCTGTGTGTGTGTGTGTGTGTGTGTGTGTGTGTGTGTGTGTGTGTGTGTGTGTGTGTGTGTGTGTGTGTGTGTGTGTGTGTGTGTGTGTGTGTGTGTTAGAGATGCGCGGATAGGCAATTATTTCATCCGCAACCGCATCAGAAAGTCGTCAACCATGCGCAATCCACCCGATCTAACATTTGATCAGAACCGCATCGGCCCGCACCCGCCCGTTGTTATATATCTAATATAGACGATGCAAGGCATTAGTGAGGTTATAAAGCTTTTGCCTGTTAAAGAAAGGAGACTGATCCAATGCAGCACAGACATTCGCGTGCCACGCTGTCACGACCCAGACGCACACCAGTGCGCAATCATATGGGAGCCGCGCTGAGCGCACCTCCAAGCGCGTCTCGCTGCCGGCGACGGCCGGGTATATGGGCCCGACGCTCCAGCGCCATCCAGTTTCAGGGCTAGTTGATTCGGCAGGTGGGTTGTTACACACTCCTTAGCGGGTTCCGACGTCCATGGCCACCGTCCTGCTGTCTATATCAACCAGGGTGAGCCCCACCCCTTTCGTGAGCGCACTGCGCGCGGAGTGACCCCTGTTACGCGCCCCCGGCAACAGGGGTGGCGGGCAGGTAAGCTGCGCGGGCGGAGCGCGCGGAGTGACCCCTGTTACGAGCCCCCGGCCACGGGGGTGGCGGGCAGGTAAGCTGCTTACCTGCTGCGCGTGACGCCGGCCGCGGCGAAGGCGGACGAGGCGGGGTGTCGGTGCGGTGGGCGCGGTGGTGACCCTGGACGTGCGTCGGGCCCTTCTCGCGGATCGCCTCAGCTACGGCTCCCGGTGGGGCCCTCTCGGGGGAAGGGGCCTCGGTCCCGGACCCCGGCGAGGCGTCCCTTCTCCGCTCCGTAAAAGTGTCCATCTCTTTTCTTTTTTTTTCTTCTGTTGTGGCATATGCAGCAGGTGCCTGCTCGTTTTTCGTATGTGGGTAACAACATTTAACTATGTATATATATTTCCGAATTGGTTTAACTGCCACCCGCCTGAATCTATTTAAAATCTAATTTTTTTTTATTTCAACCACCCGACCCGACCCGACCCGGCCCGACCCGGCCCGACCCGCGGATAAAATCTAATTTTTTTTTATTTCATCCGCCCGATCCGCGGATAATCCGCGGACTCCGCGGTTGTGCCCGCAAACCGCGCATCTCTAGTGTGTGTGTGTGTGTGTGTGTGTGTGTGTGTGTGTCATACTTGCCAACCCTCCCGGATTTTCCGGGAGACTCCCGAAATTCAGCGCCTCCCCCGAAAACCTCCCGGGACAAATTTTCTCCCGAAAATCTCCCGAAATTCAGGCGGACCTGAGTGACGTGTCGACAGCCTGTTTTCACGTCCGCTTTCCCACAATATAAACAGCGTACCTGCCCAATCACGTTATAACTATAGAATGATGGAGGGCGAGTTCTTGGTTTCTTATGTGGGTTTATTGTTAGGCAGTTTTCATTAACGTCCTCCCAGTGCGGTAACAACGCACAACAGCAGTCACGTTTTCGTCTACCGTAAAGCAGTTTGTCCGCCGTAAACAGCAATATTGTGACACTCTTAAACAGGACAATACTGCCATCTACTGTACATGCATATGTGACAATAACATCTACGGCTTTTAAATAGTGCAGTGCACAAATGCGCGCACAACAAGGAGACGAAGCAGAATGCATCATCAGAGAGGGTGTTCAGCATGGTTAGAAAAATAGTGACAGAGAATAGGATGGACAATTCAACCCTTAACTCAACAATGAGTAGATGAGTGTTATGTGTAAATAAATGAACACTGAATTTCAAGTATTTCTCTTATTTATATATATATATATGTATGTATATATATATATATATATATATATATATATATATATATATATATATATATATATATATATATATATATATATTTATATATATATATATATGTATGTATATATATATAAATATATATATATATATATATATATATTTATATATATATGTATATATATGTATATATATTTATATATATATATATATATATATATATATATATATATACATATATATATATATACTGAATTTCAAGTATTTCTCTTATTTGTATATATATATATGTATGTATATATATATATATATATATATATATATATGTATATATATGTATATATATATATATATATATATATATATATATATATATATATATATATATATATATATATATATATACATACATATATATATATATATATATATATATATATATATATATATATATATATATATATACATACATATATATATATATATATAAATAAGAGAAATACTTGAAATTCAGTGTTCATTTATTTACACATATACACACACATAACACTCATCTACTCATTGTTGAGTTAAGGCCCCTAATAATGATGAAATTATAATACAGAAAAAATAATGACACTGTGTTGGGGGCCCTGTAAAGATTATTTTCATGGGGCCCAAAATCCCTAGCGGCGCCCCTGTTGGCAATTATGGTGTGTGTGTGTGTGTGTGTGTGTGTGTGTGTGTATTAGTGTTGTCCTGATACCAATATTTTGGTACCAGTCACAAAATGTATTTCGATACTTTTCGGTACTTTTCTAAATAAAGGGGACCACAAAAAATGACATTATTGGGTTTATTTTTAACAAAAAAAATCTTAGGACACATTAAACATGTTTTTTATTGCAAGTTTGTCCTTAAATAAAATAGTGAACATACTAGACAACTTGTCTTTTAGTAGTAAGTAAACAAACCAAGGCTCCTAATTAGTCTGCTGACGTATGCAGTAACATATTGTGTCATTTTCCATTCTACTATTTTGTCAAAATTAGTAAGGACAAGTGGTAGAAAATGAATTATTAATCTACATGTTCATTTACTGTTAATATCTGCTTTAGAGATGTCCGATAATGGCTTTTTTGCCGATATCTGATATTCCGATATTGTCCAACTCTTAATTACCGATGCCGATATCAAGCGATACCGATATATACAGTGGTGGAATGAACACATTATTATGCCTAATTTTGTTGTGATGCCCCGCTGGATGCATTAAACAATGTAACAAGGTTTTCCAAAATAAATCAACTCAAGTTATGGAAAAAAAATGCCAACATGGCATTGCCATATTTATTATTGAAGTCACAAAGTGCATTATTTTTTTTTAACATGCCTCAAAACAGCACCTTGGAATTTGGGACATGCTCTCCCTGAGAGAGCATGAGGAGGTTGGGGGGGGGTAAGGGTTAGCGGGGGGTGTATATTGTAGCGTCCCGGAAGAGTTGGTGCTGCAAGGGGTTCTGGGTATTTGTTCTGTTGTGTTTATGTTGTGTTACGGTGCGGATGTTCTCCCGAAATGTGTTTGTCATTCTTGTTTGGTGTGGGTTCACAGTGTGGCGCAAATTTGTAACAGTGTTAAAGTTGTTTATACGGCCACCCTCAGTGTGACCATTCACTCGTGTGTGTGAAAAGCCGTAGATATTATGTGATTGGGCCGACACGCAAAGGCAGTGCCTTCAAGGTTTATTGGCGCTCTGTATTTCTCCCTACGTCCGTGTTTTAAAAAGTCATACATTTTACTTTTTGAAACCGATACGGAAACTTTCCGATATTACATTTTAAAGCATTTATCGGCCGATATTATCAGACATCTCTAATCTGCTCACTTTATCTTTCAACATGTTCTATCTACACTTCTGTTAAAATGTAATAATCACTTATTCTTCTCTTCTTTGATACTTTACATTAGTTTTGGATGATACCACAAATTTGGGTATCGATCCGATACCACGTAGTTACAGGATCATACATTGGTCATATTCAAAGTCTTCATGTGTCCAGGGACGTATTTACTGAGTTTATGAACATAATATACATTTTAAAAAAACAAAAGAAGATTTTGTGATGCTAATGCAATCATAGTAGTATCGACTAGATACGCTCCTGTACTTGGTATCATTACAGTGGATGTTAGGTGTAGATCCACCCATGGCGTTTGTTTATATTGTGACGCCGGTGAGCTACTGTGTGTAGTGAAGCATGTTAAGCTATTTCTCCGGTACTTTTTGGGGGCGGTATAGTACCGAATATGATTCATTAGTATCGCGGTACTATACTAATACCGCTATACTGTACAACCCTAGTGTGTATTCAAATCAAACAGACGAACAGCGGAAATGGGCGATACAGGCACTAAAGAAAATAGAAAACATACTTTGCAGCCACTTGAAATGCGTACATGTGTTTGTGGTTTTAGAAACGGACTATCTTTAGGTTTTGTGCTGTAATGTTTATGCTGTGTGTGGGATTGAGGGTACAGATTTTGCCCTCTGTCATTATAATTCCACTTGGGTTTTTTTTTTTTCTAACCGACAAGCCTAAATTTGAGCTGTTATCACAAAAACCCGGCATGTGATCAATCAACTGGAGACTTATCGTTTTATTTTGACAAGCAGTCAACCAAGGTGGCCTGCAGCTGTGTTTGTATCCACATATGGTGACTCCGACCTGTACAGTACTTTGGGTGCTGACTAGGGGTGGAATGGTACGTAACTCG
This sequence comes from Nerophis lumbriciformis, assembly GCF_033978685.3. Classification (NCBI taxonomy): domain Eukaryota; kingdom Metazoa; phylum Chordata; class Actinopteri; order Syngnathiformes; family Syngnathidae; genus Nerophis; species Nerophis lumbriciformis. The sequence continues at coordinate 19,560,690 of NC_084583.2, read as the reverse complement.
GTTTAGAGGTCACGGTTCGGTTAATTTTCGGTACAGTAAGAAAAAAAAATAAAATAAATTTATTGGTTATTTACAAACGTATTTACCAAATTTGTAAACAATGGCTTTATCCTTTTAACATTGGGAACACTATAATAATTAAAGCTGCAAGCAGCGTTGGTCGGGCCCGCGTATTTGGCAGGTGCTAGTCCTAAGTGTCCCAATACTTTTGTCCAGTTTTAGTCCTAAGTGTCCCAATACTTTTGTCAAGTTGTAGTCCTAAGTGTCGCAATACTTTTATCCAGTGTAGGTGTCCCAATACTTTTGTCCAGTGGTATTCTTAAGTGTCCCAATACTTTTGTGCAGTGTAAGTGTCCCAATACTTTTGTCCAGTTTTGGTCATAAGTGTCCCAATACTTTTGTCCAGTGGTAGTCATAAGTGTCCCAATACTTTTGTCAAGTTGTAGTCCCAAGTGTCCCAATGCTTTTGTCCAGTTTTCGTGCTATGTGTCCCAATACTTTTGTCCAGTGGTAGTCATAAGTGTCCCAATACTTTTGTCTACTTTTAGTCCGAATTGTCCCAATACTTTTGTGTAGTGTACCTACCTTGTCTGCATTGTGTGGGCACGCTGGTGCTGCCTGCTTTTAAGCAGCCATCTTGAAAAAACAGCAGCATCAGCGCAGAGGTTCTTTGAAGGGTCATAAAATCAAAACCGGAGCAGGTATCAAAACTCTTTCGCCAACTTTTAATCAGAAGGGTTCAATCTCTCTCCTGTGTTAGTTTGAAGCCGAAACAACAAACGCGCTCAGAGGCGATAATGTTTGAAGAAAGGTGACCGGTTTTTACAAAACTGTTGTTTTGAAGGGGGAATAGCAAACTTCCTGTTGATCTTTGCTGGGGGTTGTCAATTTATGAAATGTAGGTCTAAGTTAGACCTACATAGAGGTTTTTGTTTCATGTCTCTCCGACCTTCCCAGTGGAAGTTACAGGCAGTTTTGTCATTTTTTTCTTCCGAGGAGCAGTTTTTTCTGCGTTTTATTCAAAAATTGCGCTAGAGCGCAATTTGGAGATTTGGGGTTAGGTTATTTTATAAGATCGCAATTTTAGACAGTCCTGATGTGTGCCTTCAGTTTGGTGAGTTTTGAAGCGTGTTAAGGGGGTCAAATTACAGCTCAAAGAGGCAAAAGTTACTGTTTTTAGTACTTTTTTGTCTTGAAGGGGGAATTGCCAACTTCCTGTTGATTTTAGCCCAACAATGTACTATTATGAAATGTAGGTCTAAATCAGACCTACATAGAGGTTTTTGTTTCATGTCTCTCCGACCTTCCTAGTGGGAGTTCAGGCAGTCTAGTTTTTTTTTTTCCTAGGGGGCGCTAGAGCGCAATTTTGAGTTTTGTGGTTCGTTTTTTTTTTTAAAAGGCAATTTTCGCAGGTCCTGATGTGTGGGTCAAATATGGTGAGTTTTGAAGCATGTTAAGTGGGTCAAATTACAGTTTAATGTGGCGGCGGAAGAATAAAGAATAAAACCTTACAAATTCAATAGGTCCTTATGTCCCATTGCATAAGGACTCCCTGTGGGAGTCCTTATGCAATGGGACATGCGGGCCCTAATTAAAGCTGCAAGCAGCATTGGTCGGGCCCGCATATTTGGCAGGTGCTAGTCCTAAGTGTCCCAATACTTTTGTCAAGTTTTAGTCCCAAGTGTCCCAACACTTTTGTCCAGTGTAAGTGTCCCAATACTTTTGTCCAGTGGTAGCCCTAAGTGTTCCAATACTTTTGTCAAGTTGTAGTCCCAAGTGTCCCAATAGTTTTGTCCAGTTTTCGTGCTATGTGTCCCAATACTTTTGTCCAGTGGTAGTCATAAGTGTCCCAATACTTTTGTCTACTTTTAGTCCGAATTGTCCCAATACTTTTGTCTAGTGTACCTAAGTGTCCCAATACATTCCTTATGCAATGGGCCATGCGGGCCCTAATTATGTCCAAAAAAGAAATAGCTGTGTGTGTGATGGATGTGAGCCACCATTAGGCTGATCAGTGCAACAGCAGGCAGTCATGAATGCTAAGCATAACAGTAACATACATATATATACACACACACACACACACACACACACACACACACACACACACACACACACACACACACACACACACACACACACACACACACACACACATAACAATAACATACATATACACACAGGGTCCATTGCCAGGGTTCATGTGGTCAACATATATCAAATAAAAACTAAATAAGATAAGGCTCAGAATGGTTTCTTAAAGGCCTACTGAAATGCGATTTTCTTATTTAAACGGGGATAGCAGGTCCATTCTATGTGTCATACTTGATCATTTCGCGATATTGCCATTATTTGCTGAAAGGATTTAGTAAAGAACATCGACGATAAAGTTTGCAACTTTTGGTCGCTGATAAAAAAAGCCTTGCCTGTACCGGAAGTAGCAGACGAGCAGCGTGACGTCACAGGTTGTGGAGCTCCTCACATCTGCACATTGTTTACAATCATGGCCACCAGCAGCGAGAGCGATTCGGACCGAGAAAGTGACGATTTCCCCATTAATTTGAGCGAGGATGAAAGATTTGTGGATGAGGAAAGTGAGAGTGACGGACTAGAGGGCAGTGGGAGCGATTCAGATAGGGAAGATGCTGTGAGAGGCGGGTGGGACCTGATATTCAGCTAAAACAGTAAATAAACACAAGACATATATATACTCTATTAGCCACAACACAACCAGGCTTATATTTAATATGCCACAAATTAATCCCGCATAACAAACACCTCCCCCCTCCCGTCCATAGAACCCGCCAATACAACTCAAACACCTGCACAACACACTCAATCCCACAGCCCAAAGTACAGTTCACCTCCCCAAAGTTCATGCAGCACATTTATTTCCCCAAAGTCCCCAAAGTTACGTACGTGACATGCACATAGCGGCACGCACGTACGGGCAAGCGATCAAATGTTTGGAAGCGTACTCACGGTACCGTGTCTGCGCATCCAACTCAAAGTCCTCCTGGTAAGAGTCTCTGTTGTCCCAGTTCTCCACAGGCCAATGGTAAAGCTCGACTGTCATCTTCCGGGAATGTAAACAATGAAACACCGGCTGTGTTTGTGTTGCTGCGGTCGGCCGCAATACACCGCTTCCCACCCACAGCTTTCTTCTTTGCTGTCTCCATTGTTCATTGGACAAATTGCAAAAGATTCACCAACACAGATGTCCAGAATACTGTGGAATTTTAGGTTAGGTTTGGACATAAAGAAAAATAGTTGGTTAGGGTTAGGGCTAGGGTTGGAGTTGGGGGTTTGGTTAGGATTAGGGTTAGGGTTAGGCATAAAGAAAGAGTGTTGGTTAGGGTTAGCGCTAGGGTTAGGGTTAGGGTTAGGTTTGGGTTTAGGGTTAGGGTTAGGGTTAGGGTTGGGGTTGGGGTTAGGGTTACGATTAGGGTTAGGATTAGAATTAGGGTTAGGGTTAGGGTTGGGGTTGGGGTTAGGGTTACGATTAGGGTTAGGATTAGAATTAGGGTTAGGGTTGGACATAAAGAAAAATAGTTGGTTAGGGTTAGGGTTAGGGTTGCTGGTGGGGTTATGATTAGGGTTAGGGTTAGGGCTAGGCATAAAGAAAGAGTGTTGGTTAGGGTTAGTGCTAGGGTTAGGGTTGGGGTTGGGGTTAGGGTTAGGATTAGGGTTAGGATTAGGATTAGGGTTGGGGTTCGGCATAAAGAAAAAGAGTTGGTTAGGGTTAGGGCTAGGGTTGCCGGTGGGGTTAGGATTAGGGTTAGGGTTAAGCTTAAAGGAAGAGTGTCGGTTAGTGTTAGGGCTAGGGTTAGGGTTAGAGGGTTAGGTTTGGGGTTAGGGTTAGGGGGAGGTGTAGGGGTTAGGGTTAGGTTTAGGGTTAGGATTAGGATTAGGGTTAGGCATAAAGAAAAAGAGTTGGTTAGGGTTAGGGCTAGGGTTGGGGTTGGGGGTTTGGTTAGGATTAGGGTTAGGGTTAGGCATAAAGAAAGAGTGTTGGTTAGGGTTAAGGCTAGGGTTAGGGTTAGGGTTAGGGTTAGGGGTCCGGGTTCGGGTTAGGGTTACGATTGGGGTTAGGATTAGAATTAGATTTAGGGTTAGACATAAAGAAAAATAGTTGGTTAGGGTTAGGGCTAGGGTTGGAGTTGGGGGTTTGGTTAGGATTAGGGTTAGGGTTAGGCATAAAGAAAGAGTGTTGGTTAGGGTTAGCGCTAGGGTTAGGGTTAGGGTTAGGTTTGGGTTTAGGGTTAGGGTTAGGGTTAGGGTTGGGGTTGGGGTTGGGGTTAGGGTTACGATTAGGGTTAGGATTAGAATTAGGGTTAGGGTTAGGGTTGGGGTTGGGGTTAGGGTTACGATTAGGGTTACGATTAGAATTAGGGTTAGGGTTGGACATAAAGAAAAATAGTTGGTTAGGGTTAGGGTTAGGGTTGCTGGTGGGGTTATGATTAGGGTTAGGGTTAGGGCTAGGCATAAAGAAAGAGTGTTGGTTAGGGTTAGTGCTAGGGTTAGAGTTGGGGTTGGGGTTAGGGTTAGGATTAGGGTTAGGATTAGGATTAGGGTTGGGGTTCGGCATAAAGAAAAAGAGTTGGTTAGGGTTAGGGCTAGGGTTGCCGGTGGGGTTAGGATTAGGGTTAGGGTTAAGCTTAAAGAAAGAGTGTCGGTTAGTGTTAGGGCTAGGGTTAGGGTTAGAGGGTTAGGTTTGGGGTTAGGGTTAGGGGGAGGTGTAGGGGTTAGGGTTAGGGTTAGGGTTAGGATTAGGATTAGGGTTAGGCATAAAGAAAAAGAGTTGGTTAGGGTTAGGGCTAGGGTTGGGGTTGGGGGTGTGGTTAGGATTAGGGTTAGGGTTAGGCATAAAGAAAGAGTGTTGGTTAGGGTTAAGGCTAGGGTTAGGGTTAGGGTTAGGGTTAGGGGTCCGGGTTCGGGTTAGGGTTACGATTAGGGTTAGGATTAGAATTAGAATTAGGGTTAGACATAAAGAAAAATAGTTGGTTAGGGTTAGGGCTAGGGTTGGGTTAGGGTTAGGGTTAGGGTCCTCCACAATCCGTGACGTCACACGCTGACGTCATCATACCGAGACGTTTTCAGCCGGATGTTTCGCGCGAAATTTAAAATTGCACTTTAGTAAGCTAACCCGGCCGTATTGGCATGTGTTGCAATGTTAAGATTTCATCATTGATGTATAAACTATCAGACTGCGTGGTCGGTAGTAGTGGGTTTCAGTAGGCCTTTAACAAAAACTTTCTACATATAAAGTGCTTCTTTTGATTGATTGATTGATTGAGACTTTTATTAGTAGATTGCACAGTACAGTACATATTCCGTACAATTGACCACTAAATGGTAACACCCCAATAAGTTTTTCAACTTGTTTAAGTCGGGGTCCACATTAATCAACATTAAACTGCCTCAAGTGTGTGCCGTGGGCCTTTAAAACATTAGCTGTGGGCCGCAAATGGGTTAGAGGGTTAGGGTTAGGGTTGGGGTTGGGGTTAGGGTTACGATTAGGGTTAGGATTAGGGTTAGGATTAGGGTTAGGATTAGGGTTAGGATTAGAATTAGGGTTAGGTTTGGACATAAAGAAAAATAGTTGGTTAGGATTAGGGTTAGGGTTAGGCATAAAGAAAGAGTGTTGGTTAGGGTTAGCGCTAGGGTTAGGGTTAGGGTTAGGTTTGGGTTTAGGGTTAGGGTTAGGGTTAGGGTTGGGGTTGGGGTTGGGGTTAGGGTTACGATTAGGGTTAGGATTAGAATTAGGGTTAGGGTTAGGGTTGGGGTTGGGGTTAGGGTTACGATTAGGGTTAGGATTAGAATTAGGGTTAGGGTTGGACATAAAGAAAAAATAGTTGGTTAGGGTTAGGGTTAGGGTTGCTGGTGGGGTTATGATTAGGGTTAGGGTTAGGGCTAGGCATAAAGAAAGAGTGTTGGTTAGGGTTAGTGCTAGGGTTAGGGTTGGGGTTGGGGTTAGGGTTAGGGTTACGATTAGGGTTAGGATTAGGGTTAGGATTAGGGTTAGGATTAGAATTAGGGTTAGGTTTGGACATAAAGAAAAATAGTTGGTTAGGGTTAGGGCTAGGGTTGGAGTTGGGGGTTTGGTTAGGATTAGGGTTAAGGTTAGGCATAAAGAAAGAGTGTTGGTTAGGGTTAGCGCTAGGGTTAGGGTTAGGGTTAGGTTTGGGTTTAGGGTTAGGGTTAGGGTTAGGGTTGGGGTTGGGGTTGGGGTTAGGGTTACGATTAGGGTTAGGATTAGAATTAGGGTTAGGGTTAGGGTTGGGGTTGGGGTTAGGGTTACGATTAGGGTTAGGATTAGAATTAGGGTTAGGGTTGGACATAAAGAAAAATAGTTGGTTAGGGTTAGGGTTAGGGTTGCTGGTGGGGTTATGATTAGGGTTAGGGTTAGGGCTAGGCATAAAGAAAGAGTGTTGGTTAGGGTTAGTGCTAGGGTTAGGGTTGGGGTTAGGGTTAGGATTAGGGTTAGGATTAGGATTAGGGTTGGGGTTCGGCATAAAGAAAAAGAGTTGGTTAGGGTTAGGGCTAGGGTTGCCGGTGGGGTTAGGATTAGGATTAGGGTTAAGCTTAAAGATAGAGTGTTGGTTAGTGTTAGGGCTAGGGTTAGGGTTAGAGGGTTAGGTTTGGGGTTAGGGTTAGGGGGAGGTGTAGGGGTTAGGGTTAGGGTTAGGGTTAGGATTAGGATTAGGGTTAGGCATAAAGAAAAAGAGTTGGTTAGGGTTAGGGCTAGGGTTGGGGTTGGGGGTGTGGTTAGGATTAGGGCTAGGGTTAGGCATAAAGAAAGGGTGTTGGTTAGGGTTAAGGCTAGGGTTAGGGTTAGGGTTAGGGGTCCGGGTTCGGGTTAGGGTTACGATTAGGGTTAGGATTAGAATTAGAATTAGGGTTAGACATAAAGAAAAATAGTTGGTTAGGGTTAGGGCTAGGGTTGGGTTAGGGTTAGGGTTAGGGTCCTCCACAATCCGTGACGTCACACGCTGACGTCATCATACCGAGACGTTTTCAGCAGGATGTTTCGCGCCAAATCTAAAATTGCACTTTAGTAAGCTAACCCGGCCGTATTGGCATGTGTTGCAATGTTAAGATTTCATCATTGATGTATAAACTATCAGACTGCGTGGTCGGTAGTAGTGGGTTTCAGTAGGCCTTTAATAAAAACGTTCTACATATAAAGTGCTTTTTTTGATTGATTGATTGATTGATTGATTGAGACTTTTATTAGTAGATTGCACAGTACAGTACATATTCCGTACAATTGACCACTAAATGGTAACACCCCAATACGTTTTTCAACTTGTTTAAGTCGGGGTCCACGTTAATCAACATTAAACTGCCTCAAGTGTGTGCCGTGGGCCTTTAAAACATTAGCTGTGGGCCGCAAATGGGTTAGAGGGTTAGGGTTAGGGTTGGGGTTGGGGTTAGGGTTACGATTAGGGTTACGATTAGGGTTAGGATTAGGGTTAGGATTAGGGTTAGGATTAGAATTAGGGTTAGGTTTGGACATAAAGAAAAATAGTTGGTTAGGGTTAGGGCTAGGGTTGGAGTTGGGGGTTTGGTTAGGATTAGGGTTAGGGTTAGGCATAAAGAAAGAGTGTTGGTTAGGGTTAGCGCTAGGGTTAGGGTTAGGGTTAGGTTTGGGTTTAGGGTTAGGGTTGGGGTTGGGGTTGGGGTTAGGGTTACGATTAGGGTTAGGATTAGAATTAGGGTTAGGGTTAGGGTTGGGGTTGGGGTTAGGGTTACGATTAGGGTTAGGATTAGAATTAGGGTTAGGGTTGGACATAAAGAAAAATAGTTGGTTAGGGTTAGGGTTAGGGTTGCTGGTGGGGTTATGATTAGGGTTAGGGTTAGGGTTAGGCATAAAGAAAGAGTGTTGGTTAGGGTTAGCGCTAGGGTTAGGGTTAGGGTTAGGTTTGGGTTTAGGGTTAGGGTTAGGGTTAGGGTTGGGGTTGGGGTTGGGGTTAGGGTTACGATTAGGGTTAGGATTAGAATTAGGGTTAGGGTTAGGGTTGGGGTTGGGGTTAGGGTTACGATTAGGGTTAGGATTAGAATTAGGGTTAGGGTTGGACATAAAGAAAAATAGTTGGTCAGGGTTAGGGTTAGGGTTGCTGGTGGGGTTATGATTAAGGTTAGGGTTAGGGTTAGGCATAAAGAAAGAGTGTTGGTTAGGGTTAGCGCTAGGGTTAGGGTTAGGGTTAGGTTTGGGTTTAGGGTTAGGGTTAGGGTTAGGGTTGGGGTTGGGGTTGGGGTTAGGGTTACGATTAGGGTTAGGATTAGAATTAGGGTTAGGGTTAGGGTTGGGGTTGGGGTTAGGGTTACGATTAGGGTTAGGATTAGAATTAGGGTTAGGGTTGGACATAAAGAAAAATAGTTGGTTAGGGTTAGGGTTAGGGTTGCTGGTGGGGTTATGATTAGGGTTAGGGTTAGGGCTAGGCATAAAGAAAGAGTGTTGGTTAGGGTTAGTGCTAGGGTTAGGGTTGGGGTTGGGGTTAGGGTTAGGATTAGGATTAGGATTAGGGTTGGGGTTCGGCATAAAGAAAAAGAGTTGGTTAGGGTTAGGGCTAGGGTTGCCGGTGGGGTTAGGATTAGGGTTAGGGTTAAGCTTAAAGAAAGAGTGTCGGTTAGTGTTAGGGCTAGGGTTAGGGTTAGAGGGTTAGGTTTGGGGTTAGGGTTAGGGGGAGGTGTAGGGGTTAGGGTTAGGGTTAGGGTTAGGATTAGGATTAGGGTTAGGCATAAAGAAAAAGAGTTGGTTAGGGTTAGGGCTAGGGTTGGGGTTGGGGGTGTGGTTAGGATTAGGGTTAGGGTTAGGCATAAAGAAAGAGTGTTGGTTAGGGTTAAGGCTAGGGTTAGGGTTAGGGTTAGGGGTCCGGGTTCGGGTTAGGGTTACGATTAGGGTTAGGATTAGAATTAGAATTAGGGTTAGACATAAAGAAAAATAGTTGGTTAGGGTTAGGGCTAGGGTTGGGTTAGGGTTAGTGTTAGGGTCCTCCACAATCCGTGACGTCACACGCTGACGTCATCATACCGAGACGTTTTCAGCAGGATGTTTCGCGCGAAATTTAATATTGCACTTTAGTAAGCTAACCCGGCCGTATTGGCATGTGTTGCAATGTTAACATTTCATCATTGATGTATAAACTATCAGACTGCGTGGTCGGTAGTAGTGGGTTTCAGTAGGCCTTTAATAAAAACGTTCTACATATAAAGTGCTTTTTTTGATTGATTGATTGATTGATTGAGACTTTTATTAGTAGATTGCACAGTACAGTACATATTCCGTACAATTGACCACTAAATGGTAACACCCCAATAAGTTTTTCAACTTGTTTAAGTCGGGGTCCACGTTAATCAACATTAAACTGCCTCAAGTGTGTGCCGTGGGCCTTTAAAACATTAGCTGTGGGCCGCAAATGGGTTAGAGGGTTAGGGTTAGGGTTGGGGTTGGGGTTAGGGTTAGGATTAGGGTTAGGATTAGGGTTAGGATTAGGGTTAGGATTAGAATTAGGGTTAGGTTTGGACATAAAGAAAAATAGTTGGTTAGGGTTAGGGCTAGGGTTGGAGTTGGGGGTTTGGTTAGGATTAGGGTTAGGGTTAGGCATAAAGAAAGAGTGTTGGTTAGGGTTAGCGCTAGGGTTAGGGTTAGGGTTAGGTTTGGGTTTAGGGTTAGGGTTAGGGTTAGGGTTGGGGTTGGGGTTGGGGTTAGGGTTAGGTTTGGGTTTAGGGTTAGGGTTAGGGTTAGGGTTGGGGTTGGGGTTGGGGTTAGGGTTACGATTAGGGTTAGGATTAGAATTAGGGTTAGGGTTAGGGTTGGGGTTGGGGTTAGGGTTACGATTAGGGTTAGGATTAGAATTAGGGTTAGGGTTGGACATAAAGAAAAATAGTTGGTTAGGGTTAGGGTTAGGGTTGCTGGTGGGGTTATGATTAGGGTTAGGGTTAGGGCTAGACATAAAGAAAGAGTGTTGGTTAGGGTTAGTGCTAGGGTTAGGGTTGGGGTTGGGGTTAGGGTTAGGATTAGGGTTAGGATTAGGATTAGGGTTGGGGTTCGGCATAAAGAAAAAGAGTTGGTTAGGGTTAGGGCTAGGGTTGCCGGTGGGGTTAGGATTAGGGTTAGGGTTAAGCTTAAAGAAAGAGTGTCGGTTAGTGTTAGGGCTAGGGTTAGGGTTAGAGGGTTAGGTTTGGGGTTAGGGTTAGGGGGAGGTGTAGGGGTTAGGGTTAGGGTTAGGGTTAGGATTAGGATTAGGGTTAGGCATAAAGAAAAAGAGTTGGTTAGGGTTAGGGCTAGGGTTGGGGTTGGGGGTGTGGTTAGGATTAGGGTTAGGGTTAGGCATAAAGAAAGAGTGTTGGTTAGGGTTAAGGCTAGGGTTAGGGTTACGATTAGGGTTAGGATTAGAATTAGAATTAGGGTTAGACATAAAGAAAAATAGTTGGTTAGGGTTAGGGCTAGGGTTGGGTTAGGGTTAGGGTTAGGGTCCTCCACAATCCGTGACGTCACACGCTGACATCATCATACCGAGACGTTTTCAGCAGGATGTTTCGCGCAAAATTTAATATTGCACTTTAGTAAGCTAACCCGGCCGTATTGGCATGTGTTGCAATGTTAACATTTCATCATTGATGTATAAACTATCAGACTGCATGGTCGGTAGTAGTGGGTTTCAGTAGGCCTTTAACAAAAACTTTCTACATATAAAGTGCTTTTTTTGATTGATTGATTGATTGATTGAGACTTTTATTAGTAGATTGCACAGTACAGTACATATTCCGTACAATTGACCACTAAATGGTAACACCCCAATAAGTTTTTCAACTTGTTTAAGTCGGGGTCCACATTAATCAACATTAAACTGCCTCAAGTGTGTGCCGTGGGCCTTTAAAACATTAGCTGTGGGCCGCAAATGGCCTCCGAGGCACACTTTTGACACCCCTGCTATAGATAATAAAAAATTAAATCTGATAAATCTATGGATAAAAAGCAGAGCCTGGCGACGCATGCGTGTTTATCATAACTCTCTCTCTCTCTCTCTCTGTCTCTGCCCCTCCCTCACCAATGCTGCTGGTGCACAATTTGTTTTGTTTTTAACCCCTTCTTAACCCTGAACGTACATTGTTAATACACGCGACCCTAACTCAAAATGCCGGACATTTTGAGGCATTTAAGGAACTCCGCCCAGACAGCCCCATACCTGCCAACTACTCCGGTTTTCCCGTAATTAGTACGGTTTTCATCAACCTATTCCGGGTTACGGTTGCAGTGATAAAAAATACAGTTTTTCATTCATTAAAAAAAATATATTTTTTTTAAGTTTTATTCACGAAATCGCGTAACAACAATGACAATCGACACTGCTTCCCATAACTTCCTATCGAGCCATTCCGAATGCCATGCGCGAGGCTATTTATTGCACCGCTGCCAAGCACGAGGCACCAGTTGCCATTGTTTCCAAACGAGCGAACGATCATGGAATCAGCCGGAGAAAAATCGCAAACGAGTCTTAAACCGAAAAGAAAACTGCAGTCATTCCGTGAAGAATATTCAAAAGCCTATCCGGAAATAATTATCCGTTCCAAAAAGGGTGAAAACTACGCGAATTGCACCTTGTGCAGACAAGATTTTTCGATCGGACACGGAGGAATTAGCGATGTAAAAGACCACGTTGGGACAAAAAAACACAAGTCTAATGCCGTTGCTAGCGATACAAGTGCATTAATTCTTCTTCAATTCTTTTGAAAGGCTTACAGAAAACTGCAATTGAATTGTAGTTCCATGCTAATGATGCTATTGAATTACATTTTAATGAAGTAAACTTATCATAAAGTTACCATATCATTTTTGCAGTATGATCAATCTGATAGAATAAATTTGGATTTTAGCCACAAAAAGGTAATGACACCAATGTTATCTATTGGAATTGTTTAGTACTGTTATACTGTTAAAAGTGTTTATACTATTTATGCTTTCAAGTCCAAGTTGAAGAAATCTTGTTAAATGTTGACAGCATAACTACCAAAATACAGAAGTATGTCCTTAATATTTTTGCAGTGCTATTTCTGTTGAAAAGTTCAAATGATTACATTAGAGATGTGATGTGCCACTTTTCAAGTGTCTGATGGCTTAAATTCATTTTCATTAATTTTTCAAATTTTGAATTCTTTTGAAAGGCTTACAAAAAAACTACATTTGAATTGTAATTCCATGCTATTGACAGGACTATTAATTTTAATGAAGTTAGCTTACCATGTTTACAGTATGATAATTGTGATAGAAATGTGAATTTTAGGCACAGAATATTTTTTACAATTGAACAAGGCAGTAGATTATACAAGCTTGGACAGAAAGTTAATTTTTTTTTTAATGGAATTGTTTAGTACTGTTTTACCATTTGTTTACTGTAAAAAGTGTTTATACTGTTTATACTTTCAATTAACAAATTGAAGTCTTGTGAAAGGTTGACAGGATAACTGGCATTAACTGTCAAAATAATTTCAAACTATTGAAGTTAGCTTACAGAATAAACATGTCAATCAACCCATATGATTTTTGCTGTAATATTTTTGTTTTGAAAAGTCACTGTGACCAGGCCGGCCCTAACCAATCTGGCGCCCTAGGCAAGATTTTAGGTGGCGCCCCCCCACATCGGCAGTGAAGTGTATATACTCACAAGAACCCGAATAGCTTTGTCTTTGACCTTTTTTTTTTACTTACAACTATACCTAATATATAAAGGGGTGGAAAAGTGACTATTACCTGCAGGGCAAACATTAGCTAACCAGAAGGCAATAACAATGTAAACAAAAAACACCTGCTTAAAAGATCTAATAGAAATGTCCCTGAGGAATGTAAGGTGGGAGTACTGTAATTACCTAACGTTACATTATTATTTTCCATAACAATTTAGCCCCCTCCACAATATTAACCCGACGTTAAAACAGAACTAGCTATTTATAGATTAGCAATTGCCGAATCATGTAACATTAGCTTAATGCTAAAAAGCCAGTTTACTATCACATTCTGTAACAGACAAATAATTTCATGTAGGCTAACGTTACCTACCTGCTACCTCTGTCTTTTCTCGTTTCTCCTCTTCTTTTCTCTTTTTTCTTCCCTGGGCACCTGACAGTTTTGGCCGTTTTGTGTTGATTTTTTGATGTGGTGACGTCCAAAAAGAGTCATGATACGGGAAGGGAGGGGGCGCACCCGTATCATTTGTTACAATATTTGTTAATATTGTAACAAATAATATTTCTATTATATAGGCTTTGCTTTGGATTTTAATTAACGTGGGATTATTTTTTGTATTTAGAAATAATAGTAACAACTTTTTTTTTTTTTCTCCAACATTTGTGGCACTGGCATGGCGCCCCCTGATGGACGGCGCCCTTAGCATTTGCCTATACGGCCTATGCCACGGGCCGGCCCTGACTGTGACTGATAGAAAAGTGATGGTTTTAGCAACATTTTAACCTGTCTGAATGCTAATAATCATTTAGCGTCGGGGGGGCGAACCCTGAACCCCCCACCAGGACTTTGTCCTGGACCTACCGGGGCCTGCGGCCCCTGGACCCTGGGGCCCCTGGACCCTGGCTACTAGGTTTTTCTGATTTCAAAAGTTGGCAGGTATGCAGCCCCGCAAAAGAGGACATGTCCGGGGAAAAGAGGACGTATGGTCAGTCTACCAGTAGCATGCCTGACTGTAGGCAAGACAAAATGATCTCAGTACTTACCTGTGTTGCAGAAATTCAGACAATGTAAGTTTGTTGACTCATTTTCAGTCAATGGTAAATACAAGCTGTGCACTGACTACTCTAGAAAGTTTCATTTATATAGTATTGACCCTCGAGAAGATATAGTGGAATGAAAATAGCTTCATGTGTACCCATTTTTCTGACGTCCTATGAATAGGTACAACCTGTCGTCAGTTGTTGCAGGTTTTGACGCCTCGCGTTCTCAGCACCACCTCCTTTGTCAGAGAATGTAGACGTGCACGCAACACTTTCTGCAGACGGGCAACAGCTCCGGAGATAATAACTGGCTTGTGACAAATGCTAGGGCAGCCACAGGTTAGCGTGGGAACAGAGGGTGCTGCGTGGAGGCGGGCTTCAAATGAGATCCAGCTGGGTGAGGAAGGGTCATTACGTGTCAGAGGAGGTGAGGGTGCCTTCATTCTACAGCTGGAGACCGACTCCAGGTGAGAGCACACCTGTATGACAAAAGGTGTCGTTATGAGCTGTGATACACACCTTCAAGAACATACGCTCAGGTGGGATGATTTGCAACGTCTCCGCCATATGATCAACGTTCTTTTTGGTGCATTGTCAGCAGAGGTGGGTAGAGTAGCCAGAAATTGTACTCAAGTAAGAGTACTGTTACTTTAGAGATTTATTACTCAAGTAAAAGTAAGGAGTAGTCACCCAAATATTTACTTGAGTAAAAGTAAAAAGTATGTTGTGAAAAAACTACTCAAGTACTGAGTAACTGATGAGTAACATACACACACATATCATATATATATATATATATATATATATACACTTATATATATATATATATATATATATATATATATATATATATATATATATATATATATATACACACATATATACAGTATATAATTTATATTTATTTATTTTGCCGTTTTTGTTTACATGTTAAAGGTGTTTTAATGAATATACATGCATGTTTAACACATATAGATTCCTTTCTTTCATGAAGACAAGAAAATAAGTTGGTGTATTACCTGATTCTGATGACTTGCATTGATTGGAATCAGACAGTAGTGCTGATAGCGTCCACGTTTTCAAATGGAGGAGAAAAAAAGTTCCTCCTTTCTGTCTAATACCACATGAAAGTGGTTGGTTTTTGGCATTTTATTTGTCCAGCTTCCATATTCGTTTTTATACACTTTACAAGAAATACATTGGCGGCAAACTCCGTAGCTTGCTAGCTTGTTTGCGCTGGCTTTCGGAGACTCTTATTTTGAAAGCGCAGTCGCGATGGAGCGGCACTTTTATTGTGAAGACAGGAACTGTGCAGTCAGTCTTTAGGCTTTTGACGGGATGTACGGTTGAAATAAAAAAAAGGGTCTTTTTTCCTTCACACTTTTGATTGATTGATTGAAACTTTTATTAGTAGATTGCACAGTACAGTACATATTCCGTACAATTGACCACTAAATGGTAACACCCCAATAAGTTTTTCAACTTGTTTAAGTCAGGTCATGTGACCGCCTGGCTCTGTTTGATTGGTCCAACGTCACCAGTGACTGCATCTGATTGGTGGAACGGAGTGAACGTCACCAGTGACTGTATTTGTTGAAACGCAGGCACTATGAAAGTCTGTCTGACAAACCAAAACAAACAAAGCGTGCATTAACAGATCGATAAAAATTAGTAGCGAGTAGCGAACTGAATGTAGATAAAAGTAGCGGAGTAAAAGTAGCGGAGTAAAAGTAGCGTTTCTTCTCTATAAATATACTCAAGTAAAAGTAAAAGTATGTTGCATTAAAACTACTCTTAGAAGTACAATTTATCCCAAAAGTTACTCAAGTAGATGTAACGGAGTAAATGTAGCGCGTTACTACCCACCTCTGATTGTCAGTAAAAAAAAATGTCAGCACTAGGGTTGTACGGTATACCGGTACTGGTATAGTATCGCGGTACTAATGAATCAAAAACAGCGCTATACTCTGTTTGAAAAGTATGTCCTCTTTTGCGGGGCTGGAGTTTCTTAAATGCCTCAAATGTCCGGCATTTTGAGTTAGGGTTGCGTGTATTAACAATGTACGTTCAGGGTTAAGAAGGGGTTAAAAACAAAACAAACAGCAGCATTGGTGAGGGAGGGGCAGAGACAGAGAGAGAGAGAGAGTTATGATAAACGTGCATTTGCGGACCACAGCTAATAATAATAATAATAATAACTGGGATTTATATAGCGCTTTTCTAAGTACCCAAAGTCGCTTTACATGTAGAACCCATCAATCATTCACACCTGGTGGTGGTAAGCTACTTTCATAGCCACAGCTGCCCTGGGGTAGACTGACAGAAGCGTGGCTACAATTTGCGCCAACGGCCCCTCCGACCACCACCTACCATTCATCATTCAATTCACCGGTGTGAGTGGCACCGGGGGCAAAGGGTGAAGTGTCCCGCCCAAGGACACAACGGCAGCGATTTTTGGATGGTAAGAGGCGGGGAGCGAACCTGCAACCCTCAGGTTTCTGGCACGGTTGCTCTACCCACTACGCCATGCCGCCCCCTAATGTTTTAAAGGCCCACGGCACATTCTAAAATTACTATTCAAATAAACAAAAACATAACAAAAGTGAAATAAAAAAGCTTAAAGGTGAAATGTAATTTAGAAAAAGTTGCAATGTTGACTAATAAAACAAAGCTGCTTTTTTTTTTCTTTCAAACTGTCATTGCTCAAAAACATAATATTGAATCAAAATCAATGTTATTATGAATTATTGACCTATCCAAAGTTCCCATTACTTCACATCAAATATTACACTAAGGAAAATATTTTTGGTGGAAGATTTTGCATATTTTGTGTGTTTGCCATTAAAAACATAGTTTTGTTTGACAAAAAAGGGCGGGAAAACAAACAAACAAAAAAACAACTTTAAAAAAACTAAAACATTTTGAAATGAGGGATAGATGTGAAGTTGATGTTGACTCCAGAGATTTAAAAATAAAATGCATGTATGCCCTGGCACACCATTATCATCATTTCATGACCCATGCAAAACACTTTTTACACTTTTATACTACAACGTATTCAATAAAAACATAGAAAAAACTACCAGCAGCGGTAAAGTTTAGATCCATGAAGGAAAGAAGAAAGTGTTTATAACTGAATACATTTACATATGTATACACATTTGTTTTCTTTATTTATGATTTTTTTTTTATGAATTAAGTAACGATTATAATTATAATAATAATAATGGATTAGATTTTATATCGCGCTTTTCTATTGTTAGATACTCAAAGCGCTCACAGAGAAGTGGGAACCCATCATTCATTCACACCTGGTGGTGGTAAGCTACATGTGTAGGCAAAATGCTTTATTTAAATAAATATACAAACCCCGTTTCCATATGAGTTGGGAAATTGTGTTAGATGTAAATATAAACGGAATACAATGATTTGCAAATCATTTTCAACCCATATTCAGTTGAATATGCTACAAAGACAACATATTTCATGTTCAAACTCATAAACTTTATTTTTATTTTGCAAATAATAATTAACTTAGAATTTCATGGCTGCAACACGTGCCAAAGTAGTTGGGAAAGGGCATGTTCACCACTGTGTTACATGGCCTTTCCTTTTAACAACACTCAGTAAACGTTTGGGAACTGAGGAGACACATTTTTTAAGCTTCTCAGGTGAAATAATTTCCCATTCTTGCTTGATGTACAGCTTAAGTTGTTCAACAGTCCGGGGGTCTCCGTTGTGCTATTTTAGGCTTCATAATGTGCCACACATTTTCAATGGGAGACAGGTCTGGATTACAGGCAGGCCAGTCTAGTACCCGCACTCTTTTACTATGAAGCCACGTTGATGTAACACGTGGCTTGGCATTGCCTTGCTGAAATAAGCAGGGGCGTCCATGGTAACGTTGCGTGGATGGCAACATATGTAGCTCCAAAACCTGTATGTACCTTTCAGCATTAATGGCGCCTTCACAGATGTGTAAGTTACCCATGTCTTGGGCACTAATACACCCCCATACCATCACACATGCTGGCTTTTCAACTTTGCGCCTATAACAATCTGGATGGTTCTTTTTCTCTTTGGTCCGGAGGACACGACGTCCACAGTTTCCAAAAACAATTTGAAATGTGGACTCGTCAGACCACAGAACACTTTTCCACTTTGTATCAGTCCATCTTAGATGAGCTCAGGCCCAGCGAAGCCCACGGCGTTTCTGGGTGTTGTTGATAAACGGTTTTCGCCTTGCATAGGAGAGTTTTAACTTGCACTTACAGATGTAGCGACCAACTGTAGTTACTGACAGTGGGTTTCTGAAGTGTTCCTGAGCCCACGTGGTGATATCCTTTACACACTGATGTCGCTTGTTGATGCAGTACAGCCTGAGGGATGGAAGGTCACGGGCTTAGCTGCTTACCTGCAGTGATTTCTCCAGATTCTCTGAACCCTTTGATGATATTACGGAGCGTAGATGGTGAAATCCCTAAATTCCTTGCAATAGCTGGTTGAGAAAGGTTTTTCTTAAACTGTTCAACAATTTGCTCACACGTTTGTTGACAAAGTGGTGACCCTCGCCCCATCCTTGTTTGTGAATGACTGAGCATTTCATGGAATCTACTTTAATACCCAATCATGGCACCCACCTGTTCCCAATTTGCCTGTTCACCTGTGGGATGTTCCAAATAAGTGTTTGATGAGCATTCCTCAACTTTATCAGTATTTATTGCCACCTTTCCCAACTTCTTTGTCACGTGTTGCTGGCATCAAATTCTAAAGTTAATGATTATTTGCAAAAAAAAAAAAAAGTTTATGAGTTTGAACATCAAATATGTTGTCTTTGTAGCATATTCAACTGAATATGGGTTGAAAAGGATTTGCAAATCATTGTATTCCGTTTATATTTACATCTAACACAATTTCCCAACTCATATGGAAACGGGGTTTGTATTATTTATAAAGCTAGTTCAAGTATCATTGGCAAATGTTCACCTAGTCCCGGCCTTGGCACACATATATGTGTCCTCTTTTTGGGGGTTTCACAATATGGTCAGCCTAATTAATGCAATACTTTTTGGTGACTTGTTAAATTTGACATCCCTCACTGATTCATTCCATCCCGCCCCATTTTGATCCTGCGTAGCTCACCTTCATTTTGTCACATGAACGCCCAAAAAAGAACAACAACTTTTTTTTTTTAAGCGAGGAGTTCATACGCTTCTCTCACTTGTTCCTGGGCCAGCAGCGGCGGCGGCGGCGACGCTCTCCTAATGATGCTATCAAAGGAGAGAATGACAGTAGAAAGTAGCTGGAAACGGATGTGGTAGACATCTTTTCTTGTGGCCCAGCACCCACACATTCAGTTTGAAAGAAAGAATGTACAAGAGCTGGTGTTCTTTTCTTCAGGCGGATTTTGTCTGTTTTATTTTTTGAGCCTGTAGTGTGTCAATCAATCAATCAATGTTTATTTATATAGCTCTAAATCACAAGTGTCTCAAAGGGCTGCACAAGCCACAACGACATCCTCGGTACAAAGCCCACATAAGGGCAAGGAAAAACTCACCCCAGTGTAATGCCATCCATCCATCCATCCATCCATCTTCTTCCGCTTATCCGAGGTCGGGTCGCGGGGGCAGCAGCTTAAGCAGGGAAGCCCAGACTTCCCTCTCCCCAGCCACTTCGTCCAGCTCCTCCCGGGGGATCCCGAGGCGTTCCCAGGCCAGCCGGGAGAGATAGTCTTCCCAGCGTGTCCTGGGTCTTCCCCGTGGCCTCCTACCGGTCGGACGTGCCCGAAACACCTCCCTAGGGAGGCGTTCGGGTGGCATCCTGACCAGATGCCCGAACCACCTCATCTGGCTCCTCTCCATGTGGAGGAGCAGCGGCTTTACTTTGAGCTCCCCCCGGAGGACAGAGCTTCTCACCCTATCTCTAAGGGAGAGCCCCGCCACTCGGCGGAGGAAACTCATTTCGGCCGCTTGTACCCGTGATCTTGTCCTTTCGGTCATGACCCAAAGCTCATGATCATAGGTGAGGATGGGAACGTAGATCGACCGGTAAATCGAGAGCTTTG
Source organism: Nerophis lumbriciformis (assembly GCF_033978685.3). Lineage (NCBI taxonomy): Eukaryota > Metazoa > Chordata > Actinopteri > Syngnathiformes > Syngnathidae > Nerophis > Nerophis lumbriciformis. The sequence goes on along the minus strand of NC_084583.2, from coordinate 19,540,895 downwards.
CCTTCCGGCTCAGCTCCTTCTTCACTACAACGGATCGATACAGTGTCCGCATTACTGAAGACGCCGCACCGATCCGCCTGTCGATCTCACGATCCACTCTTCCCCCACTCGTGAACAAGACTCCGAGGTACTTGAACTCCTCCACTTGGGGCAAGATCTCCTCCCCAACCCGGAGATGGCACTCCACCCTTTTCCGGGCGAGAACCATGGACTCGGACTTGGAGGTGCTGATTCCCATCCCAGTCGCTTCACACTCGGCTGCGAACCGATCCAGTGAGAGCTGAAGATCTTGGCCGGAGGAAGCCATCAGGACCACATCATTTGCAAATAGCAGAGACCTAATCCTGCAGCCACCAAACCAGATACCCTCAACGCCTTGACTGCGCCTAGAAATTCTGTCCATAAAAGTTATGAACAGAATCGGTGACAAAGGGCAGCATTGGCGGAGTCCAACCCTCACTGGAAACGTGTCCGACTTACTGCCGGCAATGCGGACCAAGCTCTGACACTGATCATACAGGGAGGGAACTGCCACAATAAGACAGTCCGTTACCCCATACTCTCTGAGCACTCCCCACAGGACTTCCCGGGGTACACGGTCGAATGCCTTCTCCAAGTCCACAAAGCACATGTAGACTGGTTGGGCAAACTCCCATGCACCCTCAAGGACCCTGCCGAGAGTATAGAGCTGGTCCACAGTTCCACGACCAGGACGAAAACCACACTGTTCTTCCTGAATCCGAGGTTCGACTATCCGGCGTAGCCTCCTCTCCAGTACACCTGAATAGACTTTACCGGGAAGGCTGAGGAGTGTGATCCCACGATAGTTGGAACACACCCTCCGGTACCCCTTCTTAAAGAGAGGAACCACCACCCCGGTTTGCCAATCCAGAGGTACCGCCCCCGATGTCCCAGTGTAATGCCCGCAGCTAAAAGCAACTGCGTGAGAACGTATACTCCAATATCACCATATAGTCATTTTCTATATCGCACAGAGACAAACCCGCGATATATCGAGTATATCGATGTATCGCCCAGCCCTAATGGAAAGCGCCACTCTACACAGCAACTGACGCTGTGGTCGAAGTTGGAATTGCCACAAAACACATTTTAAAGGGGAACATTATCACAATTTCAGAATGGTTAAAACCATTAAAAATCAGTTCCCAGTGGCTTATTTTATTTTTCAAAGTTTTTTTTCAAAATTTTACCCATCACGTAATATCCCTAAAAAAAGCTTCAAAGTGCCTGATTTTAACCATCGTTATATACACCTAGGGATGTCCCGATCCAGGTTTTTGCACTTCCGATCCGATACCGATACTGACCGATACTGGCCTATCCGAGCATGTATTAAAGTTTAAAGTTATTTAGCCTACTTAGTTGTCAGAATCATGTTGAAAAGGGTTTTAGTACTCTTGATAACACCTAGCCAGCTGAATTAGGGGAGTTTGAATAATACACAATGGTTGGTAACAAGAAACTGACCTGTTTATTCAAGGATAAACACAAAATAGACAAAATTATACATGACAAACAGAAATGGCATCATTGAACTAGGGCTGGGCGATATGGCCTTTTTTTAATATTGCGATATTTTAAGGCCATATTGCGATACACGATATATATCTCGATATTTTGCCTTAGCCTTGATTGAACACTTGATGCATATAATCACAGCAGTATGATGATTCTATGTGTTTTGATTGATTGATTGAGACTTTTATTAGTAGGTTGCACAGTGAAGTACATATTCCGTACAATTGACCACTAAATGGTAACACCCCAATAAGTTTTTCAACTTGTTTAAGTCGGGGTCCACTTAAATTGATTCATGATACAGATATATACTATCAGATATATACTATCATCATAATACAGTCATCACACAAGATAATCACATTGATTTATTTACATTATTTATAATCCAGGGTGTGGAGGGGGGCGCCGGATGTAAGTGTCAAAAAGACAGCCAAAAGAGTTTGATATGAGAATAAATCTAAAGTTAAAATATAGGGTAGAAATGCACCCATTTGCAGGAAATGTAGTCTTGATTTTCAAAATGTTCTTTGAGGGCTTGCATGTCTACATTAAAACATTCTTCTTCATACTGCATTAATATATGCTACTTTTAAACTTTCATGCAGAGAATGGAATCACAACTAAAAAAAAAAAAAAAAAATTCATACGGTGTTGATGTGGACATTTTTTGCCATTTTGATGGTGTGGACGTGTGGCACCGAATGGAGATAAGCGTCTCGACAGACGTCACAATATTTGAACAATTATGACGAAAACTGTTGTCTCTGTCGTGTCCGTGTGTCGAAAATTGTTATGCGCTTATTTTTTTATTTGATTTTGTGCGTGGCATAGATTTGCCGTGCGCAGAGGACGCTTGAGCAGGCGCGCACCTTAGCGGCTGCGCTAGCATCACAGCTAACGTTAGCCATGCCGCTACCTCGCTCTCTGCTCGGGGAGGACGTATACGTATGTGACGTGTGACGTGACAGTATGTGACGTGTGTAAGAAGGTGCGCTTGCTGTCTGTGAGAGGGAGACACAGGAAAGAGTGAGAAGAGCCTGTCGTGTAATGCCAGCAGCTAAAAGCAACTGCGTGAGATTCCACAGACGTGTGGATGTGTTGAAGGTGTGCTGGAAAATGCGGAACGGAAAATTACGGCATGCACTCACGCTGCTAACAGAGGGTTTAGTGGCGTGTCAGAGTGTTGACAGAGATCATAATAATAGCAGGAGAATACACTAAATGACAGCGACACAGACGCTTAGGCCCCGGATACTCTCACTCATTACCTCCGCATTAGGAGTCAATAGACAAGGCAGCTCCGGGCTGAGCCGAGCCATCCATCCCTCCATCCATCCAGCGGAGCCCGGGAGTTAAGCCTGGTGAAGCGTGGCGGCTCGCGGGCCCTACAGAGTGTTTATTCCACCCCGGATCACACGATAAGCAGCTCTCAACTGTAATCAGCTCAAATTGAAACGATGACATCAATTACAGCACAGCGCACAGCTGCTATTGACCCCGGACCTCGCTGGCTGTGTAAAGTCAGTGGTGTATGGAAACGCAGCGCAAGGGCCGGGGGGGGGGGGAGCTGACGGGAGAGTGCCGGCTCCGCCGCGCTTGGCGAGGGAGCGTTTAGTGTTCCCGCTATCCGATTGCAGGTTTCCACCCCGCGGTGTCGCTCGCTCAAACACGCAATTATTCAATCTGGAGCAATCATCAGACAGTGGGAAAACACGGGAGTGAGCGTGAGAGGCAGCGAGTCGAAGACCTGGCCCGTTCCGAGGAGCGCTGAATGGAGCCAAGGAGTGCTTTTACCAGAGCTGTGATTACCGCCGCTCATTGGCTGCACTTAACCAGCCGCCTCTCGCCTCGCTTTCCTCTGTCGTTGACGGAATGATGGCTCGGATTGTTTGAGTGGTGGAAATGACAGGTTTCACTTCAGAACCCCCATGATTATAGGGGAATACCTCTGTGATTGTAACTTTGAAATGATACCTTTGTAAAAAAAAAGATTGCTTATGATTTAGAATATGAAAAGAAAACTGAACAGGTCAGTCCATCAGCCAGTCAGTCAGTGCCTCAGGCTGCGCAGTTGGGGATGTCTTTGCACTGCTGACCTGTCTCCACTCAAGACAATCTACTGCTGGCCCCACTATGGACTGGACTCTCACTATTATGTTAGATCCACTATGGACTGGACTCTCACAATATGCTAGATCCACTATGGACTGGACTCTGACAATATTATGTTAGATCCACTATGGACTGGACTCTCACTATTATGTTAGATCCACTATGGACTGGACTCTCACACTATTATGTTAGATCCACTATGGACTGGACTCTCACTATTATGTTAGATCCACTATGGACTGGACTCTCACTATTATGTTAGATCCACTATAGACTGGATTCTCACTATTATGTTAGATCCACTATGGACTGGACTCTCACTATTATGTTGGATCCACTATGGACTGGACTCTTACAATATTATGTTAGATCCACTATGGACTGGACTCTCACTATTATGTTAGATCCACTATGGACTGGACTCTCACTATTATGTTAGATCCACTATGGACTGGACTCTCACTATTATGTTAGATCCACTATGGACTGGACTCTCACACTATTATGTTAGATCCACTATAGACTGGACTCTCACTATTATGTTAGATCCACTATGGACTGGACTCTCACACTATTATGTTAGAGCCACTATGGACTGGACTCTCACTATTATGTTAGATCCACTATGGACTGGACTCTCACTATTATGTTAGATCCACTATGGACTGGACTCTCACTATTATGTTAGATCCACTATGGACTGGACTCTCACACTATTATGTTAGATCCACTATGGACTGGACTCTCACTATTATGTTAGATCCACTATGGACTAGACTCTCACACTATTATGTTAGAGCCATTATGGACTGTACTTCCACTAATATGTTAGATCCACTATGGACTGTACTTCCACTAATATGTTAGATCCACTATGGACTGTACTTCCACTAATATGTTAGATCCACTATGGACTGTACTTCCACTAATATGTTAGATCCACTATGGACTGGACTCTCACTATTATGTTAGATCCACTATGGACTGGACTCTCACTATTATGTTAGATCCACTATGGACTGGACTCTCACTATTATGTTAGATCCACTATGGGCTGGACTCTCACTATTATGTTAGATCCACTATGGACTGGATTCTCTCACTATTATGTTAGATCCACTATGGACTGGACTCTCACTATTATGTTAGATCCACTATGGACTGGACTCTCACTATTATGTTAGATCCACTATGGACTGGACTCTCACACTATTATGTTAGATCCACTATGGACTGGACTCTCACTATTATATTAGATCCACTATGGACTGGACTCTCACACTATTATGTTAGATCCACTATGGAGTGGACTCTCACACTATTACCGGTATGTTAGATCCACTATGGACTGGACTCTCACAATATTATGTTAGATCCACTATGGACTGGACTCTCACTATTATGTTAGATCCACTATGGACTGGACTCTCACTATTATGTTAGATCCACTATGGACTGGACTCTCACACTATTATGTTAGAGCCACTATGGAAAAAAAGTATGGCCACTCAGTCAACATTGACAACAACATGACAAAATATTCTGTAACAATGTAAACATTTAAAACTTTTAACATTTAACAAAATTAAAAGTAGCTTTTTTGCTTTTTAATGTGCAAATATAAAAGTAAACATCCAGTGCAAATCTTAATATTCTGCAATAGTATAAGCATTTCAAAATTAAAAGTATTGCTTATTTTGCTTTAAAATGTGCAAAAATAAAGATAAAGATCCAATACAAAAAAGTGCAAAACGGAAATATTCTGTAACAGTGTAAACATTTCAACAAAAGTAAAAGTATTGCTTATTTGCTAAAATGTGCAAAAATAAAGCTAAACATTCAATACAAAAAAGTGTACAGTGTAAACATTTCAACAAAAGTAAAAGTATTGCTTATTTTGCTTAATAACACAACAATGATAGTATGATTAAAGTGAAAGTTAATTGTTGGTTTGTACATAGTATATGTAACTGTTAATGTTGTAAAAGGTATTTGCACAACTAATTAACGTTAGCGTTTGTGACACGTCTTGTGCCGTGGGGTTCTTTCAGGACCGACAGACTGAACGCCAGACGGCTTTGCCAGGTTCACAATCTTTTAATTTTACACAAAGTATTTTCTCTTCCAACTCTTTTCTCTTTCTTTCCTCGCTTTTCGGCTCCTCTTCCTCGCTCGCTCGTCGTCCCCTGTCTCTGTCTCTCCTCCTCTCTCGCTCCACGTCAGCTTCACTCCGGCTCCTTCCAGTCTCTCTTCCCTCTCTCTCTGCTGCTCCCCTTTTCTTCAGCGAGAGGAGATTGGATGATCGTGCCCAGGTGCGCGGATCGCGCACCTGGGCACGATTGCGGCGTCGCTCCCGGCGCGCCCCGCCTCGCCGCTCGCTCGCCGACCCCGCCTCTCCACAGCGTTAAAGAGGAGCACGTCTTTGTAAACACTGAACAGGCACGCCAAACGCGGCTCTCAGAGCGAAACGGTGTTTTAGTTTATGAATTTACAACGCAGATACAAATGACACATTCATGTTTTTGTGTAATGATGACAACGTATACGCACGCGGACGATTGACTAGTTGATGGTGATGGCAAGAACGCTGTCGGGTGTTTTCTTTTCAAATGTTCCTTCATAGCCATTTCCGCTCGACACAGTGTGCATACAACAACATTATTAGGCCGTTTATTGAAATACTCCCACACTTTTGACGACTTTTGGCGTGTTTTTTTCCCCTCGCTCGCATCGTCTGCTTTGCGCTCCGCCATGACAGTAGTGTGACGTAAATATACGACGCGCCGACGCGCAAAAACGGCGTCGACGTATTTACGTAACCGATGACGTCGACTACGTCGACGCGTCGTTTCAGCTTTAATTGAATGAATAGACAATCCTTTTGAATCGGGAAAATATCCTTTTTGAATCGAGAATTGTGTTGAATTGAAATAAAATCGATTTTGAATCGTATCGTGACCCCAAGAATCAATATTGAATCAAATCGTGACCCCAAGAATCGATATTGAATCGAATCGTGGGACACCCAAAGATTCACAGCCCTAGTGGAGATGCACAACACAGAAGAATATTTACGGACTGAAACCTGCACAAGACACACAGAAACGTCATAAAGTTGACATTGGATGTTGTCTTCTCAGCATTCCCTTTTCATCGTCTTCCCCGAGCTTGAGTCACTTCGTGGTGGACCGAAGTGGTGGACATGGCTATTTCATGTCGTACAGTCACTTCTACTGCATAAATGCATACGCTTAAACCCACTACACTCAGGAAAACATGAAGCCCAGTGAGTTTGGTGTTGAACGCGGTTGGTATTCGCACCTCCTCGCAGAACCTTACACTTTCCTCACTCGACTCGGGCCGCAATGCAGGAATACAGTAATGATATTTTCTCTTCCACTGTAATATGTTTGGGTTATTTGTGCCGGTGCACAAGGAACCTGGGAATTGTTAAGTGTACCGGAATATGTAATATATTATATAATGTATTGTAATAACTGACTTTGTGGGGGTTGAAGTGAAGCAGCAGAAACAAAGAAATGCATCTCTGGCTCTTTGATGCTGGCGACTGATCGTCTGTTAGTTTGTGCAAGGATGTCTTGCTCTTACCTGGCCAGTTTAATGAAGATGATGTGATCAGCTTGTCCAGCTATATGTATCTATTAGGGATCGATTAACTGATCAAGGCCTCCTATTATGGCTTTTCACTGCTGTTATAAAAGTAATAGGTGTCCCTGGTGCCTGTTTATATGTATTGTGTTGGAAAGGTGCAGAGTTACAGTGTTTATGTGAACCGTGGACAGTAGCACCGCCGTGCCTCCGGGATTTTGTGGGCTTCTTTTGTGACGTCGCGGCCAAAAATGTCTGTTTCTAGCAAGTTGTGGCGAAACTTGCAACGTTTTGAGGCTTGTTATTTTTCAGTGACATTGAATCAACTTGTGGTTTTAGGAATTTTTTTTATCAATGTTTTAAGTGTTCTTTGTAACCTTAACCTAATAAAAGCACCGTATTTCAACATGAAATGGAAAATTAATATTGTATTGAGGTTTAGCTTGTTTTTTATACAAACCCCGTTTCCATATGAGTTGGGAAATTGTGTTAGATGTAAATATAAACAGAATACAATGATTTGCAAATCCTTTTCGACCCATATTCAATTGAATGCACTACAAAGACAACATATTTGATGTTCAAACTCATAATTTTTTTTTGCAAATAATAACTAACTTGGAATTTCATGGCTGCAACACGTGCCAAAGTAGTTGGGAAAGGGCATGTTCACCACTGTGTTACATGGCCTTTCCTTTTAACAACACTCAGTAAACGTTTGGGAACTGAGGAGACACATTTTTGAAGCTTCTCAGGTGGAATTCTTTCCCATTCTTGCTTGATGTACAGCTTAAGTTGTTCAACAGTCCGGGGGTCTCCGTTGTGCTATTTTAGGCTTCATAATGCGCCACACATTTTCAATGGGAGACAGGACTGGACTACAGGCAGGCCAGTCTAGTACCCGCACTCTTTTACTATGAAGCCACGTTGATGTAACACGTGGCTTGGCATTGTCTTGCTGAAATAAGCAGGGGCGTCCATGGTAACGTTGCTTGGATGGCAACATATGTTGCTCCAAAACCTGTTTGTACCTTTCAGCATTAATGGCGCCTTCACAGATGTGTAAGTTACCCATGTCTTGGGCACTAATACACCCCCATACCATCACACATGCTGCCTTTTACACTTTGCGCCTATAACAATCCGGATGGTTCTTTTCCTCTTTGGTCCGGAGGACACGACGTCCACAGTTTCCAAAAACAATTTGAATTGTGGACTCGTCAGACCACAGAACACTTTTCCACTTTGTATCAGTCCATCTTAGATGAGCTCAGGCCCAGCGAAGCCGACGGCGTTTCTGGGTGTTGTTGATAAACGGTTTTTGCCTTGCATAGGAGAGTTTTAACTTGCACTTACAGATGTAGCGACCAACTGCAGTCACTGACAGTGGGTTTCTGAAGTGTTCCTAAGCCCATGTGGTGATATCCATTACACACTGATGTCGCTTGTTGACGCAGTACAGCTTGAGGGATGGAAGGTCACGGGCTTAGCTGCTTACGTGCAGTGATTTCTCCAGATTCTCTGAACCCTTTGATGATATTATGGAGCGTAGATGGTGAAGTCCCTAAATTCCTTGCAATAGCTGGTTGAGAAAGGTTTTTCTTAAACTGTTCAACAATTTGCTCACGCATTTGTTGACAAAGTGGTGACCCTCGCCCCATCCTTGTTTGTGAATGACTGAGCATTTCATGGAATCTACTTTTATACCCAATCATGGCACCCACCTGTTCCCAATTAGCCTGCACACCTGTGGGATGTTCCAAATAAGTGTTTGATGAGCATTCCTCAACTTTATCAGTATTTATTGCCACCTTTCCCAACTTCTTTGTCACGTGTTGCTGGCATCAAATTCTAAAGTTAATGATTATTTGCAAAAAAAAAAAAAAGTTTTTCAGTTTGAACATCAAATATGTTGTCTTTGTAGCATATTCAACTGAATATGGGTTGAAACTTATTAGCAAATCATTGTATTCCGTTTATATTTACATTTAACACATTTTCCCAACTCATATGGAAACGGGGTTTGTATCACATACCGTATTTTTCGGATTATAGATCGCAGTTTTTTTCATAGTTTGGCCGGGGGTGCGACTTATACTCCGGAGCGACTTATGTGTGAAATTATTAACACATTACTGTAAAATATCAAATAATATTATTTATCTCATTCGCGTCAGAGACAAAGCAAATGGCAGCAATCGTCACTCACATGTCAACCAATAAGAATTCAGCGGGGGAGGGTCATGGCAGAAGTGCATTCTGTGTCATGGGATGCTAACTGCTATATGCTATATGCTACTGCCGTAGCTATTAAAATGGATCACATCAACATTGGCGGTAACTTATAAAAACTGAGAAGGATTGAACTAAAATGGCACCGAAAAGGAAATCATATACCGTATTTTTCGGAGTATAAGTCGCTCCGGAGTATAAGTCCCACCGCCCGAAAATACATAAAAAAGAAGGAAAAAAACATATTTAAGTCGCACTTGAGTATAAGTCGCATTTTTTGGGGAAATGTATTTGATAAAAGCCAACACCGAGAATAGACATTTGAAAGGCAACTTAAAATAAATGAAGAATAGTGAACAAGAGGCTGAATAAGTGTACGTTATATGAGGCATAAATAACCAACTGGTATGTTAACGTAACATATTATGGTAAGAGTCATTCAAATAACTATAACATATACAGGTAAAAGCCAGTAAATTAGAATATTTTGAAAAACTTGATTTATTTCAGTAATTGCATTCAAAAGGTGTAACTTGTACATTATATTTATTCATTGCACACAGACTGATGCATTCAAATGTTTATTTCATTTAATTTTGATGATTTGAAGTGGCAACAAATGAGAATCCAAAATTCCGTGTGTCACAAAATTAGAATATTACTTAAGGCTAATACAAAAAAGGGATTTTTAGAAATGTTGGCCAACTGAAAAGTATGAAAATGAAAAATATGAGCATGTACAATACTCAATACTTGGTTGGAGCTCCTTTTGCCTCAATTACTGCGTTAATGCGGCGTGGCATGGAGTCGATGAGTTTCTGGCACTGCTCAGGTGTTATGAGAGCCCAGGTTGCTCTGATAGTGGCCTTCAACTCTTCTGCGTTTTTGGGTCTGGCATTCTGCATCTTCCTTTTCACAATACCCCACAGATTTTCTATGGGGCTAAGGTCAGGGGAGTTGGCGGGCCAATTTAGAACAGAAATACCATGGTCCGTAAACCAGGCACGGGTAGATTTTGCGCTGTGTGCAGGCGCCAAGTCCTGTTGGAACTTGAAATCTCCATCTCCATAGAGCAGGTCAGCAGCAGGAAGCATGAAGTGCTCTAAAACTTGCTGGTAGACGGCTGCGTTGACCCTGGATCTCAGGAAACAGAGTGGACCGACACCAGCAGATGACATGGCACCCCAAACCATCACTGATGGTGGAAACTTTACACTAGACTTCAGGCAACGTGGATCCTGTGCCTCTCCTGTCTTCCTCCAGACTCTGGGACCTCGATTTCCAAAGGAAATGCAAAATTTGCTTTCGTCAGAAAACATGACTTTGGACCACTCAGCAGCAGTCCAGCTGGTGTCGGTCCACTCTGTTTCCTGAGATCCAGGGTCAACGCAGCCGTCTACCAGCAAGTTTTAGAGCACTTCATGGGGGGGGGGGGGGTTATGTGTGAGGGAGCAGGGCTGCATGGGATTCTGGGTGTTTGTTATGTTGTGTTTATGTTGTGTTAAGGTGCAGATGTTCTCCCGAAATGTGTTTGTCATTCTTGTTTGGTTTTGGTTCAAAGTGTGGCGCATTATTAGTAAGAGTGTTAAAGTTGTTTTATATGACCACCGTCAGTGTAACCTGTGTGGCTGTTGACCAAGTATGCCTTGCTGTCACTTACGTGTGCAAGCAGAAGATGTATATTGTATAACAAGTGTTGGGCTGGCACGCTGTTAATACAGATTGTAGAGGGCGCCAAATGTTGTACCATCATGGCACGCCCTTATTATAGCCATGAGGGTGAAAATCGGTGAATATTAATCCCGGGAGTTTTCTGCGAGAGGCACTAAAATCCGGAAGTCTCACGGGAAAATTGGGGGGGTTCAGCAAGTAAGCTGCTGAGCCGCATCAGAGTGATCGAAGAGCCGCATGCGGCTCCGGAGCCGCGGGTTGCCGACCCCTGGTCTAGTCTCTTACGTGAATGAGATCAATAATATTATTTGATATTTTACGCTAATGTGTTCATCATTTCACACATAAGTCGCTCCTGAGTATAAGTCGCAAAACTATGAAAAAAACTGCGACTTATAGTCCGAAAAATAGGGTATGTGTCCGGAAAATGTCTATAGCCTGGAAATATGGTAGTTTGATGTAGTACAACTTTGGCGGTATTATTCTGCACCTTTGAAAATATTCTAAAATACCAATAAACAATTAGATTTTTGAATTTCTCCCTCCTATTTGCTCAGTAAATATCACTATTTTACCTTGTAGCAGGGCTACAGCAGCAAGACAGTGTTGGCCTAGATTCCCACCCTCACTCACATCAGCGTCTTTGCTGTCCTTGAGCTGCTCTGTGCAGCTGCTTTGTAGCCCGACCCTGACCTCTGACCTCCTCAAGAGAGCGAGTCGATCCATAATGAATCAATAAAGCATAATGTTAATCGTAGGAAGCTGCTTGCTGTCACCCTTTGTATATGTTTTGGGTTAGTTTAAGCACCGTAAGGCAGGGCTATTCAACTACATAATGAAGAAGGGGCCGCAATTTCAAAAGCCCAAGATCTCAGGGGCCGGACATCAACTTATGGATGTTTCTTTAGAAAGTGCCTGCGCAGGTTTATTCCTTTTAGACTGTGTTTACTTATTTACGAAGTAAGCACATCAGCTTTCACAATGCGCTGTCAATAAATTCCTTACTTTGCCCTGGCTACTTGTTTGCAGCGTGCGCAGCTCGACAGATAGTTAACAGTATGAAGAAACAGAAGCTAAGCTTTCTTGATGATTGATGTTCCTTCTTTTGAATATTTTTTATTCTTAAGTATTGTACATGGTATTTGGGATTTGATATATATGGTATATATTATATAATAATACAATATAATATAATATTATAATATATCAGTATATATTGTATACTGTATTTATAATATGTAAATATTACATATATGCTATATTTTATATTGCTACTATGGTAAATTATTTGTCTACTTTATACCTTTTGTTTTCGCCCTTTTTTTGTGCCCTTGTGTGCATTATCCTTTCCATCCTTATCCTTTCTATCCTTTGTAACTGAACTACTGTGTGGAACAATTTCCCTTGTGGATCATTAGAGTTTGTCTACGTCTAAGTCAGGGGTCCCCAAAGTTTTTGACTCGGGGGCCACATTGGGTTAAAAAAATTTGGCCGGGGGCCAGGCTGTATATATATATATATATATATATATATATATATATATATATATATATATATATATATATATATATATATATATATATATACATAATGTATGTATATATATATATATATATATATATATGTGTATATATATATGTCTTAATAAGGTTATCCAAAAAATAGTGCTCGATACCGTAGTAGAGCGCAATATATGTATGTGTGGGAAAAAAAATCACAAGACTACTTCATCTCTACAGGCCTGTTTCATGAGGGGTTCCCTCAATCATCAAATCTCCTGATGATTGAGGGAACCCCTCATGAAACAGGCCTGTAGAAATGAAGTAGTCTTGTGATTTTTTTTCCCACACATACATATATGTATATATATATATATATATATATATATATATATATATATATATATATATATATATATATACATACATATATACATTGTCTTTATAATCCGTTTTGTCATTTAACATCAGTTAACATTGATGTTCATCAACATATAACATTGTCACGTTATCGATGGGAAAATCCATTTTTAGACAATATGATTTGCCTGAGCGGCTAGGAGACACCAAGAGTAACACGCGGTAGAAAATGGATTAGAAAGGAAGGATAAAAATAAAAAAAAATCAAATAAAAAAATAAAATTTTTAACTTGGGACTTCCTGTGGGCCGGATTTTGGATGCCGGGGGGCCGGATTTGGCCCACGGGCCGTATTTTGGAGACCCCTGGTCTAAGTCTTATTTCTTTACACGTCTTCCTTTATTTAGGTTTGTAAGACTGGAAATATAAACATTACACAAGTATAACCATACCATACCATACCATACCATACCAACTTTATTTATAAAGCCCTTTAAAAACAAGCACAGTTGAAAAACAAAGGGCTGTACACCACAAAGAAATAGAGGCAAAGGACAGACTAAAAAATAACATTTAAAACAGAAATAAAAATACACAATTAAAAAGCAAATATAAATGACCCTAAGAACAGTTTGTTAGATAAAAACAGTTTAAAAGTTAAAAACAGTTCAAAAAGTTAAAAGCTAAAAACAGTTAAAATAAAAACACGTCAATCGAGTATTTTACATAAATGACTATTGTGTATGCTACATAAATAAAGTGCAGCTGGTATAGGCTCCAGCAACCCCGGCGACCCCGAGAAGGACAAGCGATAGAAAATGAATGGTTGGGACGGGTTTAGCGTCAATACACACAGCAAACATTGCACACATGTGGTTTAACACAAACCTATGGTGTAGCTTTATCGCCCTCTGCTGGTCAAAGTCAGCAATTTCAGTACATTCATACTTTGTTGTTCAGTCGCTGTTAAAAGTCAGATTTCCGTGATTTATTTCGATCTCTGTCAGGGTCTTCTTCTACCCACCCACTGCTGCTTCACTGTGACACATATGCCTCGCTGCTGCCCCCTGCTGGGTAGCGGGAGTACTGCGTACATGAGCAACCTTGTTTTGAACGGTTTTCATCAAGCCTACTTGGGTGTTGTTCGACGGGCCAAATTAAAGGCTTTGGGTCGCCAGTTTAATAACCCAAAGGCCAACAGTGGAACAAAACAAAGTGCCAAAAAAACACCACAAAATACTTCACTATGAGACTTCACACCTGGTATGATTTATGATACCTGTACGGCCATTGCCAGACTGTGCTGATTTATAGCTACTTTCTTCTCTCTCTCACACACACACACACACACACACACACACACACACACACACACTTGTGCAGTGTTATGATTGACGCCATCACTTGAAGCACAAAAAAGAGAACGTTTTTTTTCGGGGATGGGGCTTTTTCAGAGGCTAATCCCGTGCTTGTCTCTTTGCACATGCCGACATTCAGACTCAAATTTGGGAAAAGAAATGTATTGTCATGTTGCACCACAGTTAATCTCTAATCCACCCACGCCTGGGCTCCTCCCCAGCACCTTGGCTCCAACCCACACCGGGATCCACCACACGGGTTTTAAGAGTGGGACCACAGTAAGAGATTAGTGAGACCACAGAGAGTCTTTTCTATCCTAATCTGTACACTGCAAAAAAGACCTGAACAATATGTTATTAAAAGACTACATTCATGTGTGTTGTGGGGGTGTGTTGATGTGTGAGGGAGCAGGGTTTGGGTGGGGGCGGGGTTTGGTGGTAGCAGGGGTGTATAATGTAGCCCGGAAGAGTCAGGGCTGCATGGGATTCTGGGTATTTGTTCTGTTGTGTTTATAATGTGTTAAGATGCAGATGTTCTCCCGAAATGTGTTTGTCATTCTTGTTTGGTTTTGGTTCAAAGTGTGGCGCATTATTAGTAAGAGTGTTAAAGTTGTTTTATATGGCCACCGTCAGTGTAACCTGTGTGGCTGTTGACCAAGTATGCCTTGCTGTCGCTTACGTGTGCAAGCAGAAGATGCATATATCAAGAGGCTGAGCTGGCACGCTGATTGTAGAGGGCGCTAAATGCTGTACCATTGTGGCACGCCCTTATTATTATTGTAAGGGTGAAAATCGGAGAATATTAATCCCGAGAGGCACTGAAATCCGTGAAAATCGGGTGGGGGGGTGGTCGGCAAGTATGCAGCTGAGCCGCATCAGAGTGATCAAAAAGCCGCATGCGGCTCCGGAGCCGCGGGTTGCCGACCCCTGACATAGACCAACAACAACAAACAGTAGCAGTCACACTATGTAGTTAAAAGCACAAATTACTTACAACATTAACACAAAAAACTAGAAATAGGTAAAACAAAAAAAAATTCAATGAAAACAATTTAAAAGTATGTACAGTGTCTAATAGAAACAGCTTCTCGATCTTTTAAAATGGCCTGAAATTCCCCCAAAGGGATCAGTTCAGGTAGCCTCAGATTGTTTTGTGAGAACACTGTCATGTCTGTGTAATCATGTTTTGTTTTAAGTCATGTTTTGTTTAGTTTCTGGCTTTTCACTCCCTTGTCTTGTTTGCATGATTACCCATTAGTTTCACCTGTTCCACGTTTGGACTCATTGTGCACTCTTGTTTGTCACCATAGCAACCATTAGTTTTCACCTGTCACGTCACGCACCTGTTTCACGTTTTGAGTCACGCACCTGCTTTCACTAATCATGTCCATAGTATTTAAGTTCATTCATTTTCCGTTGTTCGTCCTGACGACATCCCCGCATTTATGCTCCTGCACACTCTCCACACCCTGATGACCCTTGCTACTCTTTTTTTCATGCCGGTTCCATGCCAAGTAAGTTTTTGTTTATTAAGCCACAGTTAGTGTTTTGTTTAATTGTTCATAGTTTCTGCCAATGTGCAAGTTTTGTGTTTATAGTCTAGTTTTGTACCTCCGCCCCTGTGCGCGCTTTTCGTATTCCTTTTTTGATAGTTTAAATAAATCATGTACCCACCTTCAAGCCTTGACCAGTCCAGTTCATTTGCACCACGGGAGAACAAGCCAAGCCACAGTCCAAGTCTTGACAAACACAGAGTGTTTTCTATCCTAATCTGTACACTGCAAAAAAAGACCTGAACAATATGTTATTAAAAGACTACATTCATTCATTCATTTTTAATGTTCCTTTATTTAACCAGGTAAAAAACTCATGGAGATTAAAATCTGCTTTACAAGATCAACCAGGCCAAGAGGGCAGTAAAAACAGCTTTTATCAATACAAACAGTAGCAGTCACACACTGTAGTTAAAAGCACAAATTACTTACAACATTAACAAAAACAACTAGCAGTAGGTGTCAAAACTTGGTCTTGGGTGTTTGCTTTTCCGGGATGCAACGGAAAGTTGGCACGGGCGAGACGGGAATGAAGGTACATGATTTACGAAAAGCGCGCACAGTGGCGGAGAATAAACTATGAAACTAAAAGACTATAGCAAAAAAGTACAAACGAAAAACACGCACAATGGCGGAGAACAAACTATGAAACCAAAAAGACTATAAACATGGAACAAAAACTTACTTGGCTTGGACAAAAATAGTTGCATGAAGAATGGACATGGGAAGAATGGACAGAGCATAAATGTGGTGAGGTCGTCAGAAAGACAAACTGAAAAACACCGAACTTAAATACTACAGACATGATTAACGAAAACAGGTGCGTGACTCAAGACGTGAAACAGGTGCGTGACGTGACAGGTGAAAACTAATGGGTTGCTATGGTGACAATCAAGAGTGCACAATGAGTCCAAACGTGGAACAGGTGAAACTAATGGGGTAATCATGGAAACAAGACAAGGGAGTGAAAAGACAGAAACTAAAGAGTCCTATAACTAAACAAAACATGACTTAAAACAAAACATGATTACACAGACATGACAGTAGGTAAAAAAGATAAATGATTCAATTAAAGCAATTTAAAAACCATGTACAGTGTCCAATTGAAACCGCTTCTCGGTCTTTTAAAATGGCCTGAAATTCCCCCAAAGGGATCAGTTCGGGTAGCCTCAGATTCTTGTGTGATTCATTCCAGGACCATGGAGCGGCTAATCTGAAAACGTTGTATTTGTTTGTTTATTTTTTTACTAAGACTTTGGCTCTAGGAACCAACACACCAAGAATGTCCTGTGACCGCAAACTGTAACTACTGGAGTCTCCGCACATAAATGGTTATTAGGAGGAAAAAAGTACCAACAACTATTGAAAAGATCTGTTGATGCAGCTTGTTAATTGTACTTGAGACATTAGGACCTCTTTAATTAAGATTTGTACATCTAAAAACTAGTAGGATTTTTTTTTTTAGATTGAATTAAGCATTTTATTCTGAAAAGAAGCACTATTCAACTTGCAGTTCCCAAATTAAGCATCCTTAGGATGTTGCAGAATCTTTAAACACAATTTTCTATGGGGGGAAACCAAAATATCTAATTGAAAGAGGTTTGTTCTTCTCCATCCATCCATCTTCTTCCGCTTATCCGAGGTCGGGTCGCGGGGGCAGCAGCCTAAGCAGGGAAGCCCAGACTTCCCTCTCCCCAGCCACTTCGTCCAGCTCTTCCTGTGGGACCCCGAGGCGTTCCCAGGCCAGCCGGGAGACATAGTCTTCCCAACGTGTCCTGGGTCTTCCCCGTGGCCTCCTACCGGTCGGACGTGCCCTAAACACCTCCCTAGGGAGGCGCTCGGGTGGCATCCTGACCAGATGCCCGAACCACCTCATCTGGCTCCTCTCGATGCGGAGGAGCAGCGGCTTTACTTTGAGCTCCTCCCGGATGACAGAGCTTCTCACCCTATCTCTAAGGGAGAGCCCCGCCACCCGGCGGAGGAAACTCATTTGGGCCGCTTGTACCCGTGATCTTGTCCTTTCGGTCATAACCCAAAGCTCATGACCATAGGTGAGGATGGGAACGTAGATCGACCGGTAAATTGAGAGCTTTGCCTTCCGGCTCAGCTCCTTCTTCACCACAACGGATTGATACAGTGTCCGCATTACTGAAGATACCGCACCGATCCGCCTGTCGATCTCACGATCCACTCTTCCCTCACTCGTGAACAAGACTCCGAGGTACTTGAACTCCTCCACTTGGGGCAAGATCTCCTCCCCAACCCGGAGATGGCACTCCACCCTTTTCCGGGCGAGAACCATGGACTCGGACTTGGAGGTGCTGATTCTCATCCCAGTCGCTTCACACTCGGCTGCGAACCGATCCAGTGAGAGCTGAAGATCCTGGCCAGATGAAGCCATCAGGACCACATCATCTGCAAAAAGCAGAGACCTAATCCTGCAGCCACCAAACCGAATCCCCTCAACGACTTGACTGCGCCTAGAAATTCTGTCCATAAAAGTTATGAACAGAATGGGTGACAAAGGGCAGCCTTGGCGGAGTCCAACCCTCACCGGAAACGTGTCCGACTTACTACCGGCAATGCGGACCAAGCTCTGACACTGATCATACAGGGAGCGGACCGCCACAATCAGACAGTCCGATACCCCATACTCTCTGAGCACTCACCACAGGACTTCCCGGGGTACACGGTCGAATGCCTTCTCCAAGTCCACAAAGCACATGTAGACTGGTTGGGCAAACTCCCATGCACCCTCAAGGACCCTGCCGAGAGTATAGAGCTGGTCCACAGTTCCACGACCAGGACGAAAACCTCGGATTCAGGAGGAACAGTCAACAACTAAAAGGAAGTAAATACCTCTCAGCTCTTAAAAGGGAATTGCACTTTTTGGGGAATTTTGCCTATTGATTGATTGATTGAATTGATTGAAACTTTTATTAGTAGATTGCACAGTACAGTACATATTCCGTACAATTGACCACTAAATGGTAACACCCCAATAAGTTTTTCCACTTGTTTAAGTCGGGGTCCACTTAAAGGGGAACATTATCACCAGACCTATGTAAGCGTCAATATATACCTTGATGTTGCAGAAAAAAGACCATATATTTTTTTAACCGATTTCCGAACTCTAAATGGGTGAATTTTGGCGAATTAAACGCCTTTCTATTATTCGCTCTCGGAGCGATGACGTCACATCGGGAAGCAATCCGCCATTTTCTCAAACACCGAGTCAAATCAGCTCTGTTATTTTCCGTTTTTTCGACTGTTTTCCGTACCTTGGAGACATCATGCCTCGTCGGTGTGTTGTCGGAGGGTGTAACAACACCAACAGGGACGGATTCAAGTTGCACCAGCGGCCCAAAAATGCGAAAGTGGCAAGAAATCGGACGTTTGTTCCGCACACTTTACCGACGAAAGCTATGCTACGACAGAGATGGCAAGAATGTGTGGATATCCTGCGACACTCAAAGCAGATGCATTCCCAACGATAAAGTCAGAGAAATCTGCCGCCAGACCCCCATTGAATCTGCCGGAGTGTGTGAGCAATTCAGGGACAAAGGACCTCGGTAGCACGGCAAGCAATGGCGGCAGTTTGTTCCCGCAGACGAGCGAGCTAAACCCCCTGGATGTCTTGGCTCACACCGTCCCAAGATGATCAAGAGAAGAATATCGACCCTAGCTTCCCTGGCCTGCTGACATCAACTCCAAAACTGGACAGATCAGCTTTCAGGAAAAGAGCGCGGATGAGGGTATGTCTACAGAATATATTAATTGATGAAAATTGGGCTGTCTGCACTCTCAAAGTGCATGTATTTCATATGCTGTAAACCTAGTTCATAGTTGTTAGTTTCCTTTAATGCCAAACAAACACATACCAATCGTTGGTTAGAAGGCGATCGCCGAATTCGTCCTCGCTTTCTCCCGTGTCGCTGGCTGTCGTGTCATTTTCGTCGGTTTCGCTTGCATACGGTTCAAACCAATATGGCTCAATAGCTTCAGTTTCTTCTTCAATTTGGTTTTCACTACCTGCCTCCACACTACAACCATCCGTTTCAATACATGCGTAATCTGTTGAATCGCTTAAGCCGCTGAAATCCGAGTCTGAATCCGAGCTAATGTCGCTATAGCTTGCTGTTCTTTCCGCCACGTTTGTTTGTGTTGGCTTCACTATGTGACGTCACAGGAAAATGGACGGGTGTTTATAACGATGGTTAAAATAAGGCACTTTGAAGCTTTTTTTAGGTATATTGCGTGATGGGTAAATTTTTTTTTAAAACTTCGAAAAATATAATAAGCCACTGGGAACTGATTTTTAATGGTTTTAACCATTCTGAAATTGTGATAATGTTCCGCTTTAAATTGATTCATGATACAAATATATACTATCATCATAATACAGTCATCACACAAGATAATCATCAGAGTATGTACATTGAATTATTTACATTGTTTACAATCCGGGGTGTGGAGGGGGGGGGGGGTCACAATCGTTATGAAAGACATGACGAATGATGATTTTTTTTAATGCATTCTAAATATTAAATAAACATAAACAAAAAAGTCAGATTATAGCAGAGCCAATGGGATCTCTATTATTTAGACCATTAAATCAGATAAATAACCATTCAAAAAGTGTCAACAATACTCCATTTACATTTCGTGACTTGGATATTAACCAAGTATTAGAGATATTGTTATTATAAGTGCTAACACAGACAAGCTATTTATAACGGCGCCATGATCAAAAACGTGTGTCCCTTTATTGAGTGGTCTGCTGTTTCCTCGCTTCCTTGCTCCATGTAAATTTATTCTAGATCCTAAATCATGCCTCTCACCTGGAAAGTAGATGGCTGTGTCATGACTTGGTCTTGGGTGTGTGCTTTTCCGGGATGCAACGGAAAGTTGGCTCGGGCGAGACGGGAATGAAGGTACATGATTTATTTATTATTATCAAAAAAAAGGAATAAATGAAAGCGCGCACAGTGGCGGAGAATAAACTATGAAACCAAAAGACTATAGCAAAAAAGTACAAATGAAAAGCACGCACAGTGGCGGAGAACAAACTATGAAAAACAAAAAGACTATAAACATGGAACAAAAACTTACTTTGACAAGGGACATGAAGCAGGATCTTAGAGGATGAAGAGAGTACATAAGCATAAATGTGGAGAGGTCGTCAGAAAGACAAACTGAAAAACACTGAACTTAAATACTACAGACATGATTAACGAAAACAGGTGCGTGACTCAAGACGTGAAACAGGTGCGTGACGTGACAGGTGAAAACTAATGGTTGCTATGGTGACAAACAAGAGTGCACAATGAGTCCAAACGTGGAACAGGTGAAACTAATGGGTAATCATGCAAACAAGACAAGGGAGTGAAAAGCCAGAAACTAAACAAAACATGACTTAAAACAAAACATGATTACACAGACATGACAGGCTGGTGATATAATCCAACAAGTTGGTACACTTTTACCGCCACTTAGGACCTGGAACTAGCGAGAACGACACGAAAAGTGCTCGTTCCCCCCTCTTCGCCCGGATTATGAGACATTTTAATCTAAATGGGAATATATGAACAGCCCAGCAGTCGACATTCTAATGACAGCAGACCTTGTACAGTAAGTGATGTTTTATAATGTTTGTTGGCTCTCATCAAGTCGGCAGTGAGTAATAAAGAGTGATGAAGAAGAAAAAAATCAAACGTTGTGATGCGTTTTTGAAATTAACGCGCTGTGTGTGCTTAAAATGATCAAAATACGTAAACCATACATAATAATAATAGATTTTATTTGTAAAAAGCACTTTACATTGAGTAAACAACCTCAAAGTGCTACAGTGTATAAAAAAATAAAAAGATAATACAAAAATAAATAAAAATAAAAACTAGAACTAGAAAAATACATGTTTTTATAAATGTACCTGTTACTTCATTACATATACAGGTAAAAGCCAGTAAATTAGAATATTTTGAAAAACTTGATTTATTTCAGTAATTGCATTCAAAAGGTGTAACTTGTACATTATATTTATTCATTGCACACAGATTGATGCATTCAAATGTTTATTTCATTTAATTTTGATGATTTGAAGTGGCAACAAATGAAAATCCAAAATTCCAGAAATACCATGGTCCGTAAACCAGGCACGGGTGAATTTTGCGCTGTGTGCAGGCCCCAAGTCCTGTTGGAACTTGAAATCTCCATCTCCATAGAGCAGGTCAGCAGCTGGAAGCATGAAGTGCTCTAAAACTTGCTGGTAGACGGCTGCGTTGACCCTGGATCTCAGGAAACAGAGTGGACCAACACCAGCAGATGACATGGCACCCCAAACCATCACTGATGGTGGAAACTTTACACTAGATTTCAGGCAACGTGGATCCTGTGCCTCTCCTGTCTTCCTCCAGACTCTGGGACCTCGATTTCCAAAGGAAATGCAAAA
Organism: Nerophis lumbriciformis; assembly: GCF_033978685.3. Classification (NCBI taxonomy): domain Eukaryota; kingdom Metazoa; phylum Chordata; class Actinopteri; order Syngnathiformes; family Syngnathidae; genus Nerophis; species Nerophis lumbriciformis. The sequence continues at coordinate 19,518,509 of NC_084583.2, read as the reverse complement.
TTTGCTTTCGTCAGAAAACATGACTTTGGACCACTCAGCAGCAGTCCAGCTGGTGTCGGTCCACTCTGTTTCCTGAGATCCAGGGTCAACGCAGCCGTCTACCAGCAAGTTTTAGAGCACTTCATGCTTCCTGCTGCTGACCTGCTCTATGGAGATGGAGATTTCAAGTTCCAACAGGACTTGGCGCCTGCACACAGCGCAAAATCTACCCGTGCCTGGTTTACGGACCATGGTATTTCTGTTCTAAATTGGCCCGCCAACTCCCCTGACCTTAGCCCCATAGAAAATCTGTGGGGTATTGTGAAAAGGAAGATGCAGAATGCCAGACCCAAAAACGCAGAAGAGTTGAAGGCCACTATCAGAGCAACCTGGGCTCTCATAACACCTGAGCAGTGCCAGAAACTCATCGACTCCATGCCACGCCGCATTAACGCAGTAATTGAGGCAAAAGGAGCTCCAACCAAGTATTGAGTATTGTACATGCTCATATTTTTCATTTTCATACTTTTCAGTTGGCCAACATTTCTAAAAATCCCTTTTTTGTATTAGCCTTAAGTAATATTCTAATTTTGTGACACACAGAATTTTGGATTTTCATTTGTTGCCACTTCAAATCATCAAAATTAAATGAAATAAACATTTGAATGCATCAGTCTGTGTGCAATGAATAAATATAATGTACAAGTTACACCTTTTGAATGCAATTACTGAAATAAATCAAGTTTTTCAAAATATTCTAATTTACTGGCTTTTACCTGTATACTTACATCATATATAAAACAACCTTAATGGAGGTGTTTGGATGTTTTTTTTAGGGGATCTATAGGCAGAATTGAACGGCTTCTATAGGCTCCATTGTAAGCAGACTTTTTGATCGAATTGATTTAATATTTATAATGCATAAAAACAAAACATTCATGTCTTTCATAATGATTGTGAACGATAGGCAAACTTCCAAAATAAGTGCAGTTCCCCTTTAAAACTTTAGGGACATTTTTAGAAATACAATTTTAAATCTTTGCAAGTGGCAAATAATGTGCATTATAGGATGACAATACAATAAATCCTTTTTTTTTTTCTCCTCCCCTCACTGGGCGGGTGTGAGTTTGATGCCGTCTGACAGAACCACCTCTCTTCTTTTTTTTTTATCCTGTTGTGTGACAACATGAAGCCGATATCTACCTCCCTTCTCTTTTTCTTCTTTTTACTGCCTGGCTTCGTTTTATTCACTCGTGGTGAAAATAATGTTAATAGTGTGTTATCCAACCATCAAAACACACCTCACACCAGGTCCAAAAATATACAAACGCTGCATATTTTATATTTATATTTAGCATTTGAATGTCAAAACAAGGGCTGCCAAAGATAACAATGTAACTGCTGTGATTAATCACAAAGAAATATCGCATTCATTTATTTTGAGTGAATAAATAACATGCATTCAAATAAAACATTTAGGAAAATGTTCCTGTGTTACATTCTGACAATACAATTGCCTTTGTGTCGAATTATTATGGTCTTTTATTTAAGTTAATTTAAATTATGCAAGGGAGCAATCACCTGAGATTAATCAGGATTCATCCAAAATCAAAAGTGTGACTAATCTGATTTAAAAATTGTATCATTTGACAACACTTAAAATTAAAGTTATTCCCTTTCTATTTTTCCCTTATTTATATTTTTCTTATAGTATTAAATATTTGATGCATTTTGATTGGAATGTGGACAGTTCTGAATCCATGGACAAACTTCCAAATATCTATTATTTATGTATATTAAGTATTGTCATGTAGATGCCTCTAAAATGCAGATTTAAGTGGACACACACACACACACACACACACACACACACACACACACACACACACACACACACACACACACATGCACACACACACACATACAGAGAAGAAGGAGGAGAGGACACATTATGCCAGTAAAAATAGTAAAACATTAATCTACTTGCTAATTTTGTCTTCTTAGCTAGTAAGAATATAATAGAATAGAAAGTACTTTATTGATCCCTGGGGGAAATTCAGCACCACACACATATATATATATATATATAAATGAGCCGTCGGCCCCCGTACAGAGCGACTCCAAAACCAACAAAGGCTGTAACTGTCGAAAGAAACCTGATTGCCCTCTCAACGGGGGGTGCTTACAAACATCAGTTGTCTACCAATCTAAGGTAATACGCAAGGACATTAACACATCCGACACATAGGATTAACCGAGGGAGAATTCAAAACCAGATGGAACAATCACAAGGCTTCTTTCAGGAACAAATACCTGCGAAATACCACAGAACTCAGCAAACACATTTGGGACCTCAAAGACAATAATGTTGAATATTCAATAACATGGCAAATTCTTGCATCCAGCACACCTTACAATAGTGGTAATAAAAGATGCAACCTATGCTTGAAAGAGAAACTGTTTATTATTTACCGTCCAGACCTGTCATCCCTCAACAAGCGCAGCGAAATTGTAACAACATGCCGCCATAGACGGAAACATGAGCCAATCACCACGCCCTTAGGCCAGCCTGTACCCACCCACTCTGTGCCCTATACAAACCATGGTATGCGAATGCTCCCATTAAAATCTCCTGATGATTGAGGGTACCCCCCCTCATGAAACAGGCCTGTAGAGATGAAATAGTCTTGTGATTTTTTTCCCACACATACATATATTGCGCTCTACTACGGTATCGAGCACTATTTTTTGGATAACCTTATTAAGACATATATATATATATATATATATATATATATATATATATATATATATATATATATATATAGACATACATATATATATTTATTTAATTTTTTTTAATTTTTGTGTAATATATACATATGTAGAAACGCTAGTTGTGAAAAATGAGCTGGAATTTCACAAGAAAAACTTTGAATTTTGGCAGTATTATAATACAAGTCTTAATTTTACTCAACGCAAGTCAAAATTTTACAAGAAAAACTGAACTTTTGTGCAATATTATGATAAAAGTTGAAATTTTACTCAATAACAGTCGCAATTTTACAAGAAAAGCTTCAAATTTGGCCAATTTTATGAAAAGAGTCGTAATTTTACTCGACAAAAGTCACAATTTTATTTAAAAAAAAGTTAGAAATCTTGGCAATATTATAATAATTATCAAAATTTTACTTGGAAAAATTATGACAAAAGTCATAATTTTATTTAAAAAAATGTCACTATTTTACAAGAACAACAAAACAATTGGCAAAAATGTGATAAAAGACAAAGGTCACCATTTTGCATTAAAAAGTAATCATTTTACATAAGTCTTAATTTTACGAGAAAATTGTTCCCAATTTTATAAGAAAAAAGTCCACACACTGTGAGAAAAAGACTGCTTTTAGTAAAATTTTTTGTCGTCGAAGTTTTTGTTTGTAATTGGTTTTTAATCTTCATTATTTACTTCAACTTATTACAGTATGTCTATATACATAGGTATTTTATTTTTTTATACATTTTGGCCAAAG
>NC_084583.2:19440000-19510000 GCF_033978685.3 Nerophis lumbriciformis | reverse complement strand
CGGGTGACACAATGTCAAATATTTCCGAAAACAATTTAAAATGTGGACTCGTCAGACCACAGAATACCTTTCTTCTTTGCATGAGTCCATTTTAGATGATCTCGGGCCCATAGAAGCCGGTGACGTTTCTGGGTGTTGTTGATAAATGGCTTTCGCTTTGCATAGTAGAGCTTTAACTTGCACTTACAGATGTAGCGACCAACTGTATTTAGTGACAGTGGTTTTCTGAAGTGTTCCTGAGCCCATGTGGTGATATCCTTTAGAGATTGACGTCGGTTTTTGATACAGTGCCGTCTGAGGGATGGAAGGTCACGGTCATTCAATGTTGGTTTCCGGCCATGCCGCTTACGTGGAGTGATTTCTCCAGATTCTCTGAACCTTTTGATGATATTATGGATTGTAGATGTTGAAATCCCTAAATTTCTTGCAATTGCACTTTGAGAAACGTTGTTCTTAAACTGTTTGACTATTTGCTCACGCAGTTGTGGACAAAGGGGTGTACCTCGCCCCATCCTTTCTTGTGAAGCTTTTTTTGGGAAGCTGTTTTTATACCCAATCATGGCACCCACCTGTTCCCAATTGAAAAGTACAGTCAGGCTCCACTTTTTAAAAGTAGTCCAAAATGCTCAATGCTAAATTACAAACGTTTGTACATGAAAATAAAGAATGTTACAATATTAACTATGGAGGATAAAACACTGAATATTGACAACATATGAACGTCACACCCCCTCTCCCTGACACCCACATTTCAGGCTCTGGAAACACTCTGTGGAAACGCTCCCCACCCACACTGCTTGGTGCCTCGTCTAAGCTGCTGTTACTTAGGTTACCATAGTAACTAATTAGATTACCATAATAACTAATTAGATTACCATAGTAACTAATTAGATTACCACAGTTCCTTATGGTAATCTAATGGTCCTCTCTCTGGTCCTCTCCAAGGTTTCTCCCCGTCATCCCACTGGGTTGAGTTTTTCCTTGCCCTGATGTGGGATCTGTACCGAGGATGTCGTTGTGGCTTGTGCAGCCCTTTGAGACACTTGTGATTTAGGGCTATATAAATAAACATTGATTGATTGATCATCTACCCCTGGGGCTGAGGTTGCTGAGGTAGTTAAAAAGCTCCTCGGTGGCAAGGCCCCAGGGGTAGATGAGGTCCGCCCGGAGTTCCTTAAGGCTCTGGATGCTGTGGGGCTGTCTTGGTTGACAAGACTCTGCAGCGTCGCGTGGACATCGGGGGTGGTACCTCTGGATTGGCAGACCAGGGTGGTGGTTCCTCTCTTTAAGAAGGGGAACCGGAGGGTGTGTTCCAACTATCGTGGGATCACACTCCTCAGCCTTCCCGGTAAGGTCTATTCAGGTGTACTGGAGAGGAGGCTACGTCGGATAGTCGAACCTCGGATTCAGGAGGAACAGTGTGGTTTTCGTCCTGGTCGTGGAACTGTGGACCAGCTCTATACTCTGGGCAGGGTCCTTGAGGGTGCATGGGAGTTTGCCCAACCAGTCTACATGTGTTTTGTGGACTTGGAGAAGGCATTCGACCGTGTCCCTCGGGAAGTCCTGTGGGGAGTGCTCAGGGAGTATGGGGTATCGGACTGTCTGATTGTGGCAGTCCGCTCCCTGTATGATCAGTGTCAGAGCTTGGTCCACATTGCCGGCAGTAAGTCCGACACGTTTCCAGTGAGGGTTGGACTCCGCCAAGGCTGCCCTTTGTCACCGATTCTGTTCATAACTTTTATGGACAGAATTTCTAGGCGCAGTCAAGGCGTTGAGGGGATCTGGTTTGGTGGCTGCAGGATTAGGTCTCTGCTTTTTGCAGATGATGTGGTCCTGATGGCTTCATCTGGCCAGGATCTTCAGCTCTCGCTGGATCGGTTCGCAGCCGAGTGTGAAGCGACTGGGATGAGAATCAGCACCTCCAAGTCCGAGTCCATGGTTCTCGCCCGGAAAAGGGTGGAGTGCCATCTCCGGGTTGGGGAGGAGATCTTGCCCCAAGTGGAGGAGTTCAAGTACCTCGGAGTCTTGTTCACGAGTGGGGGAAGAGTGGATCGTGAGATCGACAGGCGGATCGGTGCGGCGTCTTCAGTAATGCGGACGCTGTATCGATCCGTTGTGGTGAAGAAGGAGCTGAGCCGGAAGGCAAAGCTCTCAATTTACCGGTCAATCTACGTTCCCATCCTCACCTATGGTCATGAGCTTTGGGTTATGACCGAAAGGACAAGATCACGGGTACAAGCGGCCCAAATGAGTTTCCTCCGCCGGGTGGCGGGGCTCTCCCTTAGAGATAGGGTGAGAAGCTCTGTCATCCGGGGGGAGCTCAAAGTAAAGCCACTGCTCCTCCACATGGAGAGGAGCCAGATGAGGTGGTTCGGGCATCTGGTCAGGATGCCACCCGAACGCCTCCCTAGGGAGGTGTTTAGGGCACGTCCGACCGGTAGGAGGCCGCGGGGAAGACCCAGGACACGTTGGGAAGACTATGTCTCCCGGCTGGCCTGGGAACGCCTCGGGGTCCCACAGGAAGAGCTGGACGAAGTGGCTGGGGAGAGGGAAGTCTGGGCTTCCCTGCTTAGGCTGCTGCCCCCGCGACCCGACCTCGGATAAGCGGAAGAAGATGGATGGATGGATGGATGGATGAATGATTGATTGATCATAGTAACTAGTATATCATGCAAAAGTGCAGTTTCCAAACATTGAAATACTTTGTATAGTTGAAGACTTACGCTCATTAGAAAACATGAGTGCACATCATAATGGCAGCTACACTTTCCATCTTAAAGATCGAAAAAAAAATATTTTGGAATGTCCGGCTGGGAATGCGGCCCCCCCGGGGCCTTAATTTGCCCGGGTCTGGTGTAGAGGGCGGGGTCAGAATGTACGATCGACAACTGTATGGAGTTGGTGTAACACGCTGTACACAGACAGTCCCATTATAAAGTGTTTATGAGCAAAGGCAAACACGCCAAATCTAAAATAATAATAATCTTCAGTTGTGTTGGGTAAATACATTTTTTTGGGAAACACCAACCTGGAACCAATAGGCAGAGTACTTTACTATAAGAGGCTTGTTTTATCCAGTCAGGTGAAAGTGATGTGAGGAAAAAAAAGGTTTTAAACTGGAAGACCGTACAGCTAGAAACATATTTACAGCTCGTTTGCCCTCTCCATGTCCCACCCCCTGCTCGCACACAGCGTGGATGGCCGAGGCCCGACTGATCCACAAGCTGCCGTTCTCTACCTGCTAATATGACCTGGGAGCTTAGTCTGCATTTCCTCCATGATGTGTTAAAAATGTGTGGGAAATGAACAAGGGGTGCACTGAAGAGGTAGTGATTGCATCATTGCTAAGAATTTAAGTTGCCAAAGTTTGGCCAGAATGGCTCCAAAAAAAACAAAATGTTGAACAGTTTAAGAAAAACCTTTCTCAACCAGCTATTGCAAGGAATTTAGGGATTTCACCATCTACGCTCCGTAATATCATCAAAGGGTTCAGAGAATCTGGAGAAATCACTGCACGTAAGCAGCTAAGCCCGTGACCTTCCATCCCTCAGGCTGTACTGCGTCAACAAGCGACATCAGTGTGTAAAGGATATCACCACATGGGCTCAGGAACACTTCAGAAACCCACTGTCAGTAACTACAGTTGGTCGCTACATCTGTAAGTGCAAGTTAAAACTCTCCTGTGCAAGGCGAAAACCGTTTATCAACAACACCCAGAAACGCCGTCGGCTTCGCCGGGCCTGAGCTCATCTAAGATGGACTGATACAAAGTGGAAAAGTGTTCTGTGGTCTGACGAGTCCACATTTCAAATTGTTTTTGGAAACTGTGGACGTCGTGTCCTCCGGACCAAAGAGGAAGAGAACCATCCGGATTGTTATAGGCGCAAAGTGTAAAAGGCAGCATGTGTGATGGTATGGGGGTGTATTAGTGCCCAAGACATGGGTAACTTACACATCTGTGAAGGCGCCATTAATGCTGAAAGGTACATACAGGTTTTGGAGCAACATATGTTGCCATCCAAGCAACGTTACCATGGACGCCCCTGCTTATTTCAGCAAGACAATGCCAAGCCACGTGTTACATCAACGTGGCTTCATAGTAAAAGAGTGCGGGTACTAGACTGGCCTGCCTGTAGTCCAGACCTGTCTCCCATTGAAAATGTGTGGCGCATTATGAAGCCTAAAATACCACAACGGAAACTGTTGAACAACTTAAGCTGTACATCAAGCAAGAAAGGGAAAGAATTCCACCTGAGAAGCTTCAAAAATGTGTCTCCTCAGTTCCCAAACGTTTATTGAGTGTTGTTAAAAGGAAAGGCCATGTAACACAGTGGTGAACATGGCCTTTCCCAACTACTTTGGCACGTGTTGCAGCCATGAAATTCTAAGTTAATTATTATTTGCAACAACAAAAAAAAATGTATGAGTTTGAACATCAAATATGTTGTCTTTGTAGCATATTTAACTGAATATGGGTTGAAAATGATTTCCAAATCATTGTATTCCGTTTATATATACATCTAACACAATTTCCCAACTCATATGGAAACGGGGTTTGTATTTGATCTTTCTAACATAGCGTGTTCTATGTGCTGCGACCATCTCCTCTCTGGTGTCTAAGGCTCATCCTCAGTGTGCATGAGAGCAAGGGGGGGGGGCAGCTGAGGCGGGGGGGCCGGGGGGGATAATTTGGTTAGAGAAGGTAACTATGAGATATGGAGGCGTGCAAGGCAGGCTTTTTGACACAGCCACCGGCTGGCAATGGCCTGTGATGTATCACTGCAATGCTGGTGAGCTCCCAGAGAATTGCCTGCATCTAAACCACAGATAGAGACACACACAAAGGTTGTGCGCCCGCTTAAACCTGAAAGCTTTCTTTTTAACCTTATAAAAACAACCTGGTCTACTTTGTCCCCCTCTCTCCCCTAATGTGTAATGTGACTGATCTCCATGAAAGTACTATTAGATGATGTGCAGGGCAAAATTGCACAAAATCCCCCTTTCCACGTCCAGTCATTTTCTCGCTCTTCTGGTTTAAGTGGCTTTCGCCGAAGCCCGCTCGGCGGCACGGCGCTCAAAGCGCAGGCGAAAAAGGCTCTGATTTCCTCTGAGATGATGTGATTGTATTAAACTGTGGCCATTGACTTTGCTTCCAAGCCCCAGTAATTGGTGGCAATGGAGGAGCCTGGTGTTTCCCCTTTAGATGAATTCTCTGGTCCAGCTCCAATGGATGCTGCCTGCGTGTGTGTGCGTGTGTGTGTGTGTGTGTGTGTGTGTGTGTGTGTGTGTGTGTGTGTGTGTGTGTGTGTGTGTGTGTGTGTGTGCGCGTGTGTGTGTGTGTGCGTGCGTGTGTTCTTGTATTTCTACCCTTCTTGAGGAAAGGAAAAGTACCGTCCATATGAGGACCGGTGAACAAGTTCGGACATAATTCCTGGTCCCGATACAGAATGTATATATATATATATATATATATATATATATATATATATATGTATGTCTGGGAAAAAAATCACAAGACTACTTCATCTCTACAGGCCTGTTTCATGAGGGGTTCCCTCAATCATCAGGAGATTTTAATGGAAGCATTCACATACCATGGTTTATATAGGGCACAGAGTGGGTGGGTACAGGCTGGCGTAGGGGCGTGGCGATTGGCTCATGTGTTACCTAGGAGGTGTTTCCGTCTGTGGCGGCATGCTGATACAATTTCGCTGCGCTTGTTGAGGGATGACAGGTCTGGACGGTATATAATAAACAACATTTGACGTCACTATGGGAAGTTTTGACGGAGCAGAAACGTGTGAACTCGTTGGGAGTTTCCTCCTCTCCCAGCTCGCTAGCCTCAACCTGAACCTTGGTATTTACCGTGATGACGGACTGGCAGTGTGTCGCGCCTCGCCAAGGAGCATCGAGAATACCAAAGAAGCGCATATGCCAAATTTTCAAAGAGAACGGCCTACGGATCACGATTGAAGCCAACAAGCAAACCGTCAACCTCCTCGACGTCACTTTCAACCTGAGAAATAACAGCTACCAACCATTCACGGAATCCAAAACAACACTCCAATACGTGCACCATGACAGCAACCACCCACCCACCACCACGAAAAGAATACCTACCGGAATTAATAAAAGGCTATCGATGCTGTCATCTAGCAAAGCTGAATTTGACCAAGCAACCCCCCCGTACCAAAAAGCACTTGATGAAAGCGGATACAATTTCACCCTCACCTATGAACCCACGCCAGGAAACCAACCAAAAAAGAACAGAAAACGAAACAACATCATCTGGTACAACCACCCATACAGCAAAAATGTCTCACCTAACATTGGCCACAAATTCCTCACTCTGATTGACAAACACTTCCCCAAAGGCAACACCCTAAGAAAAGTATTCAACAAGAACAACATTAAATTGAGCTACAGCTGTATGAACAATATACGACAAATCATCTCAAACCACAACAAAACAATTGCAAATGAGCCGTCGGCCCCCGGACAGAATGACTCCAAAACCAACAAAGGCTGCAACTGCCACAAGAAACCTGATTGCCCTCTCAACGGGGGGTGCTTACAAACATCAGTTGTTTACCAATCTAAGGTAACACGCAAGGACATTAACACATCCGACACATATGTAGGATTAACCGAGGGAGAGTTTAAAACCAGATGGAACAATCACAAGGCTTCTTTCAGGAACCAAAACCTGCGGAATACCACAGAACTCAGCAAACACATTTGGGACCTCAAAGACAATAATGTTGAATATTCAATAACATGGCAAATCCTTGCATCCAGCACACCTTACAATAGTGGTAATAAAAGATGCAACCTATGCTTGAAAGAGAAACTGTTTATTATTTACCGTCCAGACCTGTCATCCCTCAACAAGCGCAGCGAAATTGTAACAGCATGCCGCCACAGACGGAAACACCTCCTAGGTAACACATGAGCTAATCACCACGCCCCTACGCCAGCCTGTACCCACCCACTCTGTGCCCTATATAAACCATGGTATGTGAATGCTCCCATTAAAATCTCCTGATGATTGAGGGAACCCCCCCCTCATGAAACAGGCCTGTAGAGATGAAATAGTCTTGTGATTTTTTTCCCCACACATACATATATTGCGCTCTACTACGGTATCGAGCACTATTTTTTGGATAACCTTATTAAGACATATATATATATATATATATATATATATATATATATATATATATATATATATATATATATATATATATATATATATATATATATATATATATATATATATATATAATTATTGTGTGTTGGTTTTAAAAGTGCTCCTCCCTCTGGTCAATATATGAAATAACAAGTGTGTAAAAATTTGAAGTGCTCCCCCTTTGGCCAAAATGTATTAAAAAAATAAAATGCCTATGTATATAGACATACTGTAATAAGTTGAAGTAAATAATGAAGATTAAAAACCAATTACTGTCAGGCTTGGACGAAGGAAGGGACTCAGATGCAGAGAGGTGATTCCAAATAAAGCTTTTATTTTGAAAAACTCTTTAAGCCTCCAGAGCCGAGTAAATTCAAATACTATGAAATTACAAAAATAGCTATCGACAAAATGTTCCGAAAGGGAAAAACCGAAAATCACTCCAAAAAGGAGGAAATACAAAAATAAGGACAATTATAATTAGCACCGTATCTGTTATCAAAAAACTTTAACAAAAAAACGCTCCAACAGGAGGAAGAAAATAAAGACTATAAAACTTAACTACTCTAATCAATGTAAACAAAAAAATCACTCAAAAAACTTTGAGGAAAAAAATCTTTAAGGAAAAATTATAACTCACCACTGCGGTAGAAAAAGGTAGAATAACAAAAGTTGCTCTGAGGGAGGAAAAAAGTTAATTCAAAATGACAGCGTGGCATATTCTGGAAGCAAGGACGTAGACGTGGGACAAGGCAAGGCATGGACATGAACATGAACATGGAACGCAAGGCAGGCACGAAAGCTCGAGACAATCTGGCACAGAACAAGGGGAGGCATGGGCTTATAAAGAACATGAGGGTAATGGGAAACAGGTGGAAACAATCAAGGGTCAGGAATGACGTCAGACTGGTGACACAAGAGGAAGGACCCGTGATCTGAAACAAGAGGAGTTGCTTTTCAAAATAAAACATGTAAATCACAAGACAGAAAAAACCAAGACAAGACTTCCCTTACCGCGGTGTGACAATTACAAACAAAAAATTTGACAACAAAAAAATGTACTAAATGCAGTCTTTTTCTCACAGTGCGTCGACTTTTTTCTTATAAAATTGGGAACAATTTTCTCGTAAAATTAAGACTTATGTAAAATTATTACTTTTTAATGCAAAATGGTGACCTTTGTCATATAAAATTTTGACTTTTATCACATTTCTGCCAATTGTTTTGTTGTTCTTGTAAAATAGTGACATTTTTTTCAATAAAATTATGACTTTTGTCATAATTTTGCCAAGTAAAATGTAATTATTATTATAATATTGCCAAGATTTCTAACTTTTTTTTAATAAAATTGTGACTTTTGTTGAGTAAAATTACAACTTTTTTCATAAAATTGGCCAAATTTGAAGCTTTTCTTGTAAAATTGCGACTGTTATTGAGTAAAATTCCAACTTCTATCATAATATTGCACAAAAGTTCAGTTTTTCTTGTCAAATTTTGACTTGTGTTGAGTAAAATTAAGACTTTTATTATAATACTGCCAAAATTCTAAGTTTTTCTTGTGAAATTCCAACTCATTTTCACAACTAGCGTTTTTACATCTGTATATATTATTTTATTGAAAAATAAAATAACTATGTATATAGAGACATACTGTAATAACTTGACGTAAATAATACAGATTAAAAAAACAATTATAAACAAAAAATACTAATTTTTTTTTTTTTACTAAAAGCAGTCTTTTTCTCACAATGTATCAACTTTTTTCTTATAAAATTGGGAAAAATGTTCTCGTAAAATTAAGACTTATGTAAAATTATTAATTTTTAATGCAACATGGTGACCTTTGTCATATAAAATTCTGACTTTTATCACATGTTTGCCAATTGTTTTGTTGCTCTTGTAAAATAGTGACATTTTTTAAATAAAATTATGACTTTTGTCATAATTTTGCCAAGTAAAATGTAATTATTATTATAATATTGCCAAGATTTCTAATTTTTTTTAATAAAATTGTGACTTTTGTTGAGTAAAATTACGACTATTTTCATAAAATTGGCCAAATGTTAAGCTTTTCTTGTAAAATTGCGACTATTATTGAGTAAAATTCCAACTTTTATCATAATATTGCACAAAAGTTCAGTTTTTCTTGTAAAATTTTGACTTGCGTTGAGTAAAATTAAGACTTTTAGTTTTTCTTGTGAAATTCCAGCTCATTTTTCACAACTAGCGTTTTTACATATGTATATATTATTTTATTGAAAAATAAAATAACAATGTATATAGAGACATACTGTAATAACTTGACGTAAATAATACAGTTTAAAAAAACAATTACAAACAAAAAATACAAATATTTTTTTTTACTAAAAGCAGTCTTTTTCTCACAATGTGTCGACTTTTTTCTTATAAAATTGGGAACAATTACTCAAATTATTTATGTTTCTGTAATATTGCAATATTTTCTCGTAAAATTATTACTTGTGTAAAATGATTACTTTTTATGCAAAATGGTGATCTTTGTCTTATAAAATTTTGACTTTTATCACATGTTTGCCAAAGTTTTTGTTGTTCTTGTAAAATAATGACATTTTTTGAGTAAAATTATGACTTTTGTCATAATTTTGCCAAGTAAAATTTAGATTATCATTATAATATTGCCCAAATTCTAAGTTTTTCTTGTGAAATTCCAACTCATTTTTCACAACAAGCGTTTTTATATTTGCATAGTATGTATATATTATTTTATTAAAAAATAAAATAACTATTTACATAAAGACAAACTGTAATAACTTGACGTAAATAATAAAAATGAAAAACCAATTACAAACAAATAATAAAAACATTTACTAAAAGCAGTCTTTTTCTCACAGTTTCGACTTTTTTCTTATAAAATTGGGAACAATTTCTCATATTCTTTCTGTTTCTGCAATATTGCAATATTTTCTCGTAAAAATTATTACTTATGTAAAATCATTACTTTTTAATGCAACATGGTGATCTTTGTCATATAAAATTCTGACTTTTATCAAATTTTTGCCAATTTTTTGTTGTTCTTGTAAAATAGTGACATTTTTTGAGTAAAATTATGACTTTTGTCAGATATAGTCAGATTATTATTATAATATTGCCAAGATTTTAAACTTTTCTTATAAAATTGTGACTTTGTTGAGTAAAATTACGACTCTTTTCATAAAATTGGCCAAATTTTAAGCTTTTCTTGTAAAATGTTATCATGATATTGCACAAAAGTTCAGTTTTTACTTTTGACTTGCGTTGAGTAAAATGACGAGTTTTATTCTAACACTGCCAAAATTATAAGTTTTTCTTGTGAAATTCCAACTCATTTATCAAAACAAGCGTTTTTATATTTGCATAGTATGAATATATATTATCTTATTGGGGAAAATAAACTATGTATATTGAGACATACTGCAATAACTTGAAATAAATAATAAAGATTAAAAACCAATTACAAAAAAATGTATAAATGAATAAATAAATAACTAAAAGCTTACCTTTCTCTCACAATGTGTCGACTTTTTTCTTATAAAATTGGGAACAATTTCTCATATTCTTTCTGTTTATGTAATATTGCAATATTTACTTGTAAAATTATTACTTACGTTTAATTATTACTTATGTAAAATTATTAGTTTTTAATGCAAAATGGTGACTTTTATCACATGTTTGCCAATTTTTTTGTTGTTCTTGTAAAATAGTGAATTTTTTTGAGTAAAATTATGACTTTTGTCATAATTTTGCCAAGTAAAATTCAGATTATTATTATAAAATTGCCAAGACATTAAAGTTTTCCTATATAATTGTGACTTTTGTTGAGTAAAATTACGACCTTTTTCATAAAATTGTCCAAATTTTAAGCTTTTCTTGTAAAATTGCGACTGTTATTGAGTAAAATTCCAACTTTTATCATAATATTGCACACGTTCAGTTGTTCTTGTAAAATTTTGACTTGCGTTGAGTAAAATGACGAGTTTTATTCTAATACTGCCAAAATTACAAGTTTTTCTTGTGAAATTCCAACTCATTTATCAAAACAAGCGTTTTTATATTTGCATAGTATGAATATATATTATCTTATTGAGAAAAAAAAAACTATGTATATTGAGACATACTGCAATAACTTGAAATAAATAATAAAGTTTAAAAACCAATTACAAAAAAATGTATAAATAAATAAATAAAAACGTACCTTTCTCTCACAATGTGTCGACTTTTTTCTTATAAAATTGGGAACAATTTCTCATATTCTTTCTGTTTCTGTAATATTGCAATATTTACTCGTAAAATTATTACTTACGTTTAATACTTATGTAAAATTATTAATTTTTAATGCAAAATGGTGACTTTTATCACATTTTTGCCAATTTTTTTGTTGTTCTTGTAAAATAGTGAAATTTTTTGAGTAAAATTATGACTTTTGTCATAATTTTGCCAAGTAAAATTCAGATTATTATTATAAACTTTATAGACTTTAAAGTTTTCCTATATAATTGTGTCTTTTGTTGAGTAAAATTACGACCTTTTTCATAAAATTGTCCAAATTTTAAGCTTTTCTTGTAAAATTGCGACTGTTATTGAGTAAAATTCCAACTTTTATCATAATATTGCACACACGTTCAGTTGTTCTTGTAAAATGTTGACTTGCGTTGAGTAAATGACGAGTTTTATTCTAATACTGCCAAAATTATAAGTTTTTCTTGTGAAATTCCAACTCATTTATCAAAACAAGCGTTTTTATATTTGCATAGTATGAATATATATTATCTTATTGGGGGAAAAAAACTATGTATATTGAGACATATTGCAATAACTTGAAATAAATAATAAAGATTAAAAAACAATTACAAAAAATTTTATAAATGAATAAATAAATAACTAAAAGCTTACCTTTCTCTCACAATGTGTGGACTTTTTTCTTATAAAATTGGGAACAATTTCTCATATTCTTTCTGTTTCTGTAATATTGCAATATTTACTCGTAAAATTATTACTTACGTTTAATTATTACTTAAGTAAAATTATTAGTTTTTAATGCAAAATGGTGACTTTTGTCACATTTTTGCCAATTTTTTTGTTGTTCTTGTAAAATAGTGAATTTTTTTGAGTAAAATTATGACTTTTGTCATAATTTTGCCAAGTAAAATTCAGATTATTATTATAAAATTGCCAAGACATTAAAGTTTTCCTATGTAATTGTGACTTTTGTTGAGTAAAATTACGACCTTTTTCATAAAATTGTCCAAATTTTAAGCTTTTCTTGTAAAATTGCAACTGTTATTGAGTCAAATTCCAACTTTTATCATAATATTGCACACACGTTCAGTTGTTCTTGTAAAATTTTGACTTGCGTTGAGTAAAATGACGAGTTTTATTCTAATACTGCCAAAATTACAAGTTGTTCTTGTGAAATTCCAACTCATTTATCAAAACAAGCGTTTTTATATTTGCATAGTATGAATATATATTGTCTTTTTGAAAAAAAAAAACTATGTATATTGAGACATACTGCAATAACTTGAAATAAATAATAAAGATTAAAAAACAATTACAAAAAAATTAATAAATGAATAAATAAATAACTAAAAGCTTACCTTTCTCTCACAATGTGTCGACTTTTTTCTTATAAATTGGGAACAATTTCTCATATTCTTTCTGTTTCTGTAATATTGCAATATTTTCTCGTAAAATTATTACTTATGTAAAATTATTACTTAAGTAAAATTATTAGTTTTTAATGCAAAATGGTGACTTTTATCACATTTTTGCCAATTTTTTTGTTGTTCTTGTAAAATAGTGAATTTTTTTGAGTAAAATTATGGCTTTTGTCATAATTTTGCCAAGTAAAATTCAGATTATTATTATAAAATTGCCAAGACATTAAAGTTTTCCTATATAATTGTGACTTTTGTTGAGTAAAATTACGACCTTTTTCATAAAATTGTCCAAATTTTAAGCTTTTCTTGTAAAATTGCGACTGTTATTGAGTAAAATTCCAACTTTTATCATAATATTGCACACGTTCAGTTGTTCTTGTAAAATTTTGACTTGCGTTGAGTAAAATGACGAGTTTTATTCTAATACTGCCAAAATTACAAGTTTTTCTTGTGAAATTCCAACTCATTTATCAAAACAAGCGTTTTTATATTTGCATAGTATGAATATATATTATCTTATTGAGAAAAAAAAAACTATGTATATTGAGACATACTGCAATAACTTGAAATAAATAATAAAGTTTAAAAACCAATTACAAAAAAATGTATAAATAAATAAATAAAAACGTACCTTTCTCTCACAATGTGTCGACTTTTTTCTTATAAAATTGGGAACAATTTCTCATATTCTTTCTGTTTCTGTAATATTGCAATATTTACTCGTAAAATTATTACTTACGTTTAATACTTATGTAAAATTATTAATTTTTAATGCAAAATGGTGACTTTTATCACATTTTTGCCAATTTTTTTGTTGTTCTTGTAAAATAGTGAAATTTTTTGAGTAAAATTATGACTTTTGTCATAATTTTGCCAAGTAAAATTCAGATTATTATTATAAACTTTATAGACTTTAAAGTTTTCCTATATAATTGTGTCTTTTGTTGAGTAAAATTACGACCTTTTTCATAAAATTGTCCAAATTTTAAGCTTTTCTTGTAAAATTGCGACTGTTATTGAGTAAAATTCCAACTTTTATCATAATATTGCACACACGTTCAGTTGTTCTTGTAAAATGTTGACTTGCGTTGAGTAAAATGACGAGTTTTATTCTAATACTGCCAAAATTATAAGTTTTTCTTGTGAAATTCCAACTCATTTATCAAAACAAGCGTTTTTATATTTGCATAGTATGAATATATATTATCTTATTGGGGGAAAAAAACTATGTATATTGAGACATATTGCAATAACTTGAAATAAATAATAAAGATTAAAAAACAATTACAAAAATTTTTATAAATGAATAAATAAATAACTAAAAGCTTACCTTTCTCTCACAATGTGTGGACTTTTTTCTTATAAAATTGGGAACAATTTCTCATATTCTTTCTGTTTCTGTAATATTGCAATATTTACTCGTAAAATTATTACTTACGTTTAATTATTACTTAAGTAAAATTATTAGTTTTTAATGCAAAATGGTGACTTTTGTCACATTTTTGCCAATTTTTTTGTTGTTCTTGTAAAATAGTGAATTTTTTTGAGTAAAATTATGACTTTTGTCATAATTTTGCCAAGTAAAATTCAGATTATTATTATAAAATTGCCAAGACATTAAAGTTTTCCTATGTAATTGTGACTTTTGTTGAGTAAAATTACGACCTTTTTCATAAAATTGTCCAAATTTTAAGCTTTTCTTGTAAAATTGCAACTGTTATTGAGTCAAATTCCAACTTTTATCATAATATTGCACACACGTTCAGTTGTTCTTGTAAAATTTTGACTTGCGTTGAGTAAAATGACGAGTTTTATTCTAATACTGCCAAAATTACAAGTTGTTCTTGTGAAATTCCAACTCATTTATCAAAACAAGCGTTTTTATATTTGCATAGTATGAATATATATTGTCTTTTTGAAAAAAAAAAACTATGTATATTGAGACATACTGCAATAACTTGAAATAAATAATAAAGATTAAAAAACAATTACAAAAAAATTAATAAATGAATAAATAAATAACTAAAAGCTTACCTTTCTC
Organism: Nerophis lumbriciformis; assembly: GCF_033978685.3. Classification (NCBI taxonomy): domain Eukaryota; kingdom Metazoa; phylum Chordata; class Actinopteri; order Syngnathiformes; family Syngnathidae; genus Nerophis; species Nerophis lumbriciformis. The sequence continues at coordinate 19,495,095 of NC_084583.2, read as the reverse complement.
TCACAATGTGTCGACTTTTTTCTTATAAATTGGGAACAATTTCTCATATTCTTTCTGTTTCTGTAATATTGCAATATTTTCTCGTAAAATTATTACTTATGTAAAATTATTACTTAAGTAAAATTATTAGTTTTTAATGCAAAATGGTGACTTTTATCACATTTTTGCCAATTTTTTTGTTGTTCTTGTAAAATAGTGAATTTTTTTGAGTAAAATTATGGCTTTTGTCATAATTTTGCCAAGTAAAATTCAGATTATTATTATAAAATTGCCAAGACATTAAAGTTTTCCTATATAATTGTGACTTTTGTTGAGTAAAATTACGACCTTTTTCATAAAATTGTCCAAATTTTAAGCTTTTCTTGTAAAATTGCGACTGTTATTGAGTAAAATTCCAACTTTTATCATAATATTGCACACACGTTCAGTTGTTCTTGTAAAATTTTGACTTGCGTTGAGTAAAATGACGAGTTTTATTCTAATACTGCCAAAATTACAAGTTTTTCTTGTGAAATTCCAACTCATTTATCAAAACAAGCGTTTTTATATTTGCATAGTATGAATATATATTATCTTATTGAAAAAAAAAAACTATGTATATTGAGACACTGCAATAACTTGAAATAAATAATAAAGATTAAAAACCAATTACAAACAAAATTAATAAATGAATAAATAAATAACTAAAAGCTTACCTTTCTCTCACAATGTGTCGACTTTTTTCTTATAAAATTGGGAACAATTTCTCATATTCTTTCTGTTTCTGTAATATTGCAATATTTACTCGTAAAATTATTACTTACGTTTGATTATTACTTAAGTAAAATTATTAGTTTTTAATGCAAAATGGTGACTTTTATCACATTTTTGCCAATTTTTTTTGTTGTTCTTGTAAAATAGTGAATTTTTTTGAGTAAAATTATGACTTTTGTCATAATTTTGCCAAGTAAAATTCAGATTATTATTATAAAATTGACAAGATTTTAAAGTTTTCTTATACAATTGTGACTTTTGTTGAATAAAATTACGACCTTTTTCATAAAATTGTCCAAATTTTAAGCTTTTCTTGTAAAATTGCAACTGTTATTGAGTCAAATTCCAACTTTTATCATAATATTGCACACACGTTCAGTTGTTCTTGTAAAATGTTGACTTGCGTTGAGTAAAATTACGACTTTCATTTACACTGCCAAAATTCTAAGTTTTTCTTGTGAAATTCCAACCAATTTTTCAAAACAAGCCTTTTTTATATTTGCATAGTATGTATATATTATTAATGTTGTAAATACAAACCTTAAGTATCTAGAAAGGGTGGTCCTAAAGAGAGACATTTTTTGGAGGTCTCAAGAAGGTAACTAATACAAGAATGTGTGTTTGTGTGTGTGTGTTTGTGTGTGTGTGTGTGTTGGGGCGGAACATGTCTGAGGGCGTTATGGGTGCACTGGCACATATTTATTTGTTAGAAAGTGTAGGGAATCCCCAGTGATTGTCAGTTTGATAGCTCCTCTTTTATTTTTCTGCTGCTGAATTCCCCCTAAGGACACGCAATATAAATCTATTTCTAGTCTTTGTGCAGCAGAGTGTAGGCAGAGGGCTCCGGACACTTTTGCGCGTATGTGATCAACGATATCAACGTGTCGATCCTATTTTAAAAACAGCAGCGTACACTACAGACATCTAAATATTATTTTCTCTTTATTACATTTTAATTATGGGAGTATCAGTCGTCATACTTGAGAAACTGACTCACAAAATATTTTATTACTATTAACAACATTACTATATTTTGTTTAATTATTATTTATACATTTCCCAGTTATTTATTATTTGTATGTTTTTATTTCTGAAACATGCACCATTATTATGACATTTATATATTTGTGTAGTTTGTTCTGTAATGCTTGCATCAGTATTTTGTCCCTCTTATGTGGCTTAAACAATGTAAATGTTAGTTAATCATGAATACAAAGTCGATGCTATGGTTGGTCTAAAGCAGAGGTGTCAAAGTGGTTTTCACTGAGGGCCACATCGCAGATATGTTTGGCACCAGATATGTTTGGCACCAGAGGGCCGATTTTAACAGTGAATACTATTGTTACACAATTGTTTTATGCATTTTATTAGGAGACTAAAATGTAAAAACAATATATGGTAACTTGCAATAATTTCACCTCAAAATGTAGTGTATATTACTGTAAATGGAAAAAACAGTACTGCTGTTTTTATGGTAAAAAAAAAAACGGCAGTTCAATTACCAGAATTTTACTGTACAATTGACATTTATTGTTTTACTGTAAATTAAAAAAAAATGCAATTTTACAGTAAAATTTTGGCACCTGAGCTGCCAGTTAGTTTTTGTTTTGTTTTTTCGACATTTTACCATGAAATCTATTGCTACTTTTACATTGCAGAATTCGATGGATAACTTACTTTAAAAATCCTTATTAGTAGTATTTATTTCGATTTAAAAAATGGTTTGAATGTTTGATAATATATTTTTGCATAATTAGACAATATTTAGGGCAGCACGGTGGGAGAGGGGTTAGTGCATCTGCCTCACAATACGAAGGTCCTTAGTAGTCTTGGGTTCAATCCCGGGCTCGGGATCTTTCTGTGTGGAGTTTGCATGTTCTCCCCGTGACTGTGTGGGTTCTACTCCCACCTCCAAAGACATGTACCTGGGGATAGGCCCCTCCCACCTCCAAAGACATGCACCTGGGGATAGGTTGATTGGCAACACTAAATTGGCCCTAGTGTGTGAATGTGAGTGTGAATGTTGTCTGTGTTGACCCTGTGATGAGGTGGCGACTTGTCCAGGGTGTACCCCGCCTTCCGCCCGATTGTAGCTGAGATAGGCTCCAGCACCCCCCGCAACCCCAAAAGGGTATAAGCGGTAGAAAATGGATGTATTTATTATATATATATATATATATATATATATATATATATATATATATATATATATATATATATATATGTATATATATATATATATATATATATATATATATATATATATATATATATATATATATATATATATATATATATTTATATATATATATATATATATATATATATATATATATATATATATATTTATATATATATATATATATATATATATATATATATATATATATATATATATATATATATATATATATATATATATATATATATATATATATAAAATAAATACTTGAATTTCAGTGTTCATTTATTTACACATATACACACACATAACACTCATCTACTCATTGTTGAGTTAAGGGTTGAATTGTCCATCCTTGTTCTATTCTCTGTCACTATTGTTCGAACCATGCTGAACACCCTCTCTGATGATGCAATGCTGTGTGGCACGCACAAAAGTGCTTTCATCAAATGCACTAGATGGCAGTATTGTCCTGTTTAAGAGTGTCACAACATTGCTGTTTACGGCAGACCAACTGCTTTACGGTATACAAAAACGTGACTGCTGTTGTTGTGTGTTGTTGCTACGCTGGGAGGACGTTAATAAAACTGCCTAACAATAAACCCACATAAGAAACCAAGAACTCGCCCTCCATCATTCTACAGTTATAACGTTATTGGGCAGGTATGCTGTTTATGTTGTGGGTTAGCGGACTCAGGTCCTCATGGACCTGAGTCCGCCTGAATTTCGGGAGATTTTCGGGAGAAAATTTGTCCCGGGAGGTTTTCGGGAGAGGCGCTGAATTTCGGGAGTCTCCCGGAAAATCCGGGAGGGTTGGCAAGTATGACAACAAAGACCCCCGGACTGTTGAACAACTTAAGCTGTACATCAAGCAAGAATGGGAAAGAATTCCACCTGAGAAGCTTCAAAAATGTGTCTCTTCAGTTCCCAAACGTTGTATGAGTTTGAACATCAATTATGTTGTCTTTGTAGTGCATTCAACTGAATATGGGTTGGAAATGATTCGCAAATCATTGTATTCCGTTTATATTTACATCTAACACAATTTCCCAACTCATATGGAAACAGTGTTTGTATAAATTTGGAAGTTTTCACCAAGAAAGAAACATATTCCAAAACATTCCCAAGGGTTAGCATCTGTCGATCCATCTATCTGAGCAATGCTTCTTCTTCTGACAGATCCTCCAGGGATGGCTGCGTACTTTTGTCCCATGCAGTTCGGCTGTCGCGGCTTGACACTTTACGTCCTGTTAGAATATTTCACCTTCCTCAGTGAGGCAAGATTTCATATTTTTTCTTTCTTCTTCACTCTTCACCCTGTGTGGAATGAGACGCGAGGACACTGCTGTTACCCTGTTTTATATCCCACCTTTCTTGCATTGCGTACGTCACTCATATTGCTAAATGCAGCATGGATAATGTGTTTTTTTTTTAGGGTTTTGTGCGCGCATTGTTTGTAAAAATAAACACACCTCAACAACAACCTCTGACCACTACAACCATCTAAGTACACAAGTGTCCAAACCACGGCCTGCAAACTCATTTTAAATGTATTCTGATGGTAGCAATTTATCGCCATCTTGTGGATAATGTAAGTAAACTCAGGTCGGTGACCATGATGTTTGCTTTTTTTGACATCAGGAGCACAGTATTCACTGATAATACCCAATCCAAACAACCTTTCCTAGTCATGGTGCAAACAAATAAAAAAAATCAACCAGCACAAAAAGTCAACACGCATGGTCACACATAACACAACCTGCTCACTGCACTTTGTGGGTCCTATATAAAAAAAAAAAAATCAAAATTACACCCATTTAAATCCGTTGAAAGGGATGATGGGAAAAATGCTAAACACTCTCTCCACACTTTTAGCTGCTTTAAATCTTTAAAGAGGTCGTCACGGAAGTAAACAAGGTAGGGGTTGAACTTTCACAAACTCTTGATATTCAATTATAATAACTAGAGATGTCCGATAATATCGCCCTACTCTCGAGGGCGCAGCCTCCGGTCTTCAGGCCATGGTCTTCTAAAGATCCCGAAAACTCGTTTTAAAACCCGTGACTTGCTTTGCCCCTACTCTTCAGCGCACAGCCTCCGGTCTTCAGTCCATGGTCTTCTAAAGATCCCGAAAACTCATTTTAAAACCCGTGAATTGCTATGCCCCTACTCTTCAGGGCGCAGCCTACGGTCTTCAGGCCATGGTCTTCTAAAGATCCCCCGAAAACTCGTTTTAAAACCTGTGACTTGCTATGCCCCTACTCTTCAGGGCGCAGCCTCCGGTCTTCAGGCCATGGTCTTCTAAAGATCCCGGAAACTCGTTTTAAAACCTGTGACTTGCTATGCCCCTACTCTTCAGGGCGCAGCCTCCAGTATTCAGGCCATGGTCTTCTAAATATCCCGAAAACTTGTTTTAAAACCCGTGACTTACTATGCCCCTACTCTTCAGGGCGCAGCCTCCGGTCTTCAGGCCATGGTCTTCTAAAGATCCTGAAAACTCGTTTTAAAACCCGTGACTTGCTATGCCCCTACTCTTCAGGGTGCAGCCTCCGGTCTTCAGGCCATGGTCTTCAAAGATCTCAAAAACTTATTTTAAAACCCGTGACTTGCTATGCCCCTACTTTTCAGGACGCAGCCTCCGGTTTTCAGGCCAGGGTCTTCTAAAGATCCCGAAAACTTGTTTTGAAAACCGTGACTTGCTATGCCTCTACTCTTCAGGGCGCAGCCTCCGGTCTTCAGGCCATGGTCTTCTAAAGATCCTGAAAACTCGTTTTAAAACCCGTGACTTGCTATGCCCCTACTCTTCAGGGCGCAGTCTCCGGTCTTCAGGCCATGGTCTTCTAAAGATTCCGAAAACTTGTTTTAAAACCTTTGACTTGCTATGCTTGGTCCGCATTGCCGGCACAAGGTCGGACACGTTTCCAGTGAGGGTTGGACTCCGCCAAGGCTGCCCTTTGTCACCGATTCTGTTCATAACTTTTATGGACAGAATTTCTAGGTGCAGTCAAGGCGTTGAGGGGATCCGGTTTGGTGGCTGCAGGATTAGGTCTCTGCTTTTTGCGGATGATGTGGTCCTGATGGCTTCATCTGGCCAGGATCTTCAGCTCTCACTGGATCGGTTCGCAGCCGAGTGTGAAGCGACTGGGATGAGAATCAGCACCTCCAAGTCCGAGTCCATGGTTCTCGCCCGGAAAAGGGTGGAGTGCCATCTCCGGGTTGGGGAGGAGACCCTGCCCCAAGTGGAGGAGTTCAAGTACCTAGGAGTCTTGTTCACGAGTGGGGGAAGAGTGGATCGTGAGATCGACAGGCGGATCGTTGCGGCATCTTCAGTAACGCGGACGCTGTATCGATCCGTTGTGGTGAAGAAGGAGCTGAGCCGGAAGGCAAAGCTCTCAATTTACCGGTCGATCTACGTTCCCATCCTCACCTATGGTCATGAGCTTTGGGTTATGACCGAAAGGACAAGATCACGGGTACAAGCGGCCGAAATGAGTTTCCTCCGCCGGGTGGCGGGGCTCTCCCTTAGAGATAGGGTGAGAAGCTCTGTCATTCGGGGGGAGCTCAAAGTAAAGCCGCTGCTCCTCCACATCGAGAGGAGCCAGATGAGGTGGTTCGGGCATCTGGTCAGGATGCCAACCGAACGCCTCCCTAGGGAGGTGTTTAGGGCATGTCCAACCGGTAGGAGGCCACGGGGAAGACCCAGGACATGTTGGGAAGACTATGTCTCCCGGCTGGCCTGGGAACGCCTCGGGATCCCCCGGGAAGAGCTGGACGAAGTGGCTGGGGAGAGGAAAGTCTGGGCTTCCCTGCTTAGGCTGCTGACCCCGCGGCCCGAACTCGGATAAGCGGAAGAAGATGGATGGATGGATGGATGGACTTGCTATACCCCTACTCTTCAGGGCACAGCCTCCGGTCTTCAGACCATGGTCTTCTAAAGATCCCGAAAACTCGTTTTAAAACCTGTGACTTGCTATGCCCCCTACTCTTCAGGGCGCAGCCTCCGGTCTTCAGGCCATGGTCTTCTAAAGATCCCGAAAACTCGTTGCCCCTGTTGTTTTAATTGAATTGTTGTTTTACCTAACCTATGTTTTGTACAGCGCTTTGTGATTTTATCCGTGAGAAGCGCTTTATAAATACATTTTACTTACTTACTTACTTACTAGGCCCATTATCGATCGGCCTACCGGTACTCCTGATGGCCCTGGTCTGAATGGATCTGAATATTCCGAGTGTTTTTTGCAACTCAAAGAGGGAAGCAATCGCAGATCACACACACACACACACACACACACACACACACACACACACACACACACACACCTCTCCAGGCCGAGAGATTGAAGCCCGGGAAGCATGCCTGCGAATATTTTCTCTCAGTTTGTGCATAAGCGCTGTGGATACACGAGCGCTGGCCGAGGCCCTCCTTTGTCATGGAAACACCAGTCTTTAATTTGGGGCTCCGTTTTAGAACTAATGAATCCAATCTGCTCACAGCAGCTAACTGGCTCCTGCACTAATGCACCCACCCTGACACATGTGCTCCACCCAGGCACAATCACACACCTTTGAGGTGTGCAAAGAGGCGGAATGAGCGGAGCCAACACCTTGATCGTCAATAACTAGTCAACACCTTTATTGGTAACATGCAGGGTGAAGCCATTGAAGCCTATATCTGCTGAAGGTAATATGTTGCGAAGGGAAGGGGGCTTAGATGGAGTTTTATTGTACCTTTAATGAGGTAATACTTGAAACCTTAACAATTATGTCTCAGAGATCAGACGTGGAGTAAAGACAATTCTCACAGACGTATATCCGTGCCACGCCCATTCTCAAAATGTTCACAGGCGGCGCCGATGGTATCCCTGGCTACCGCTGGTAACCTTGGTGATACTGGCGGAGATATGCTGCAGTCAGTGGGCGTTGCCAGGGCGTGATATGAAAGCATAGTTGGGGAAGTGTGTGTGTCTGAGATCCCGATGGCAGCCTCCGCCTTCATTTTTGACGTGTCCTTTGATGACGGCATTGGCATTCGAGCACACACACTTATGCACACACACACACACACACACACACGTACACACACACATGAGAAGGAGAGGGTATGGAAGGAAAGCTGTGTAATGTGAATCGGGAGCATTTAGATGCAGGTAGGCGTTTGCATAAACGTGGATTCTTTATTGAATTAAAGAGCTTTGTTTCTATGCATGTGTGTGTGTGTGTGTGTGTGTGTGTGTGTGTGTGTGTGTGTGTGTGTGTTCTTGTATGTATACTCTTCTTGAGACATCAACAAGGAAAAGTACCGTCCATATGAGGTGGTGTGAACAAGTGATGACATAAATCATGCTCCCAATAAGGAAAAACCATTGCATCTAATAGAGAATGTCTCATTTGGTGGTGAAATCTATCAAAATGAGGGTGGTCCCTGTCACGTTCAAACACTGAGGACATCTATTAAACAAGACAAAAGGCAAGGAATCAAACAGAGACAGAATTCAATTTGGACTCGATATTGAGGAGAGACATGGCCACTGCACTCTCTGTACAGTCCTGCACCACGCTCTGACGAAGAAGGTTTTCGTCTCCTCATTTATTCAGATGTTCAATGTTCACGCACCAACACATGTCACAGCAGGAATGGGGAGTATGTGAAAACAGTCATTGTTTTCGGTCGCTTTGAAGACCAAGAAGTGGGATTTCTCGGGCTTGGGCTCTTCCTGGATCCAGCTGGGGCAGGTGTTGGAGGACAATGGATAACCCCTCCCGTCTCCTGACCACAGTGACTTCAAGAGGGCAGCGGGTCGTAAATAGCGTTGACTTCAAAGAGAGTCCGTTTAACACTTCAAAGAGAGTTCCTCTGGAAGTTGAGCAGACCCTGCCATCTGTCCGTGTTGAAATCACAGTGGAGTTTTACGAGCCTTCTTCCTCTTGTTAGGCCTCGAAAGACAGCATTCATAATACAACGTTTCTTTTGTGATAACTTACAAACAATTATTCCAACAGTCCCAAAAAGGAGGGATTTTTCAAATTGACTGTGTGTCGGTTTTAAAAGTGCTCCCCCATCTGGTCAACATATGAAATAACAAGTGTGTGTAAGAAATTGAAATATATTTGCTTCTTCCTACTCCTTTCTGGACATGATGTAAAGTGACATTATGTGAAATGTGTTATCCTGTAAGTGTGTTCATGTTTGAAATAAACTAAAGAAAGAAAGAAAGAAAGAAATACGCCCCCTTTGGCCAAAATGTATTTTGAAAAAATTATAATATATGTACTGTGTAAAGAGACATACTGTAATAACTTGAAGTAAATAATGAAGATTAAAAACCAATTACCAGCAAAAAAATTCAAAAAATTAACTCAAAGCAGTCTTTTTCTCAGAATGTGTCGACTTTTTTTTTTTTTTATAAAATTGGGAACAATTTCTCATATTCTTTCTGTTTCTGTAATATTGCAATATTTTCTTGTAAAATGATTCCTTTTTTATGTAAAATTATGACTTTTTCATGTAAAATTATTACTTTTTAATGCAAAATGGTGACATTTGTCGTATAAAATTCCAACTCATTTTTCACAAGCTTTTTGATGTTTGCATAGTATGTACTGTATATATTATTAATGTTGTAAATACAAATCTTTATATATCTGGAACGGGTGGGGCCTAAAGAGGGAGGCATTTTTCGGAGGTCTCAAGAAGGTAACAAATACAAGAGTGTGTGAGTGTGTGTGTGTGTGTGTGTGTGTTCTTGTATGTATACCCTTCTTGAGACATCAACAAGGAAAAGTACCGTCCATATGAGGAGGTGTGAACAAGTGATGACATAAATCATGCTCCCAATAAGGAAAAACCCATTGCATCTAATAGAGAATGTCTCATTTGGTGGTGAAATCTATCAAAATGAGGGTGGTCCCAAAAAGGAGGGATTTTTCAAATTGACTGTGTGTCGGTTTTAAAAGTGCTCCACCATCTGGTCAACATATGAAATAACAAGTGTGTGTAAGAAATTGAAATATATTTGCTTCTTCCTACTCCTTTTCGGACATGATGTAAAGTGAAATGATGTGAAATGTGTTATCCTGTAAGTGTGTTCATGTTCGAAATAAACTAAAGAAAGAAAGAAAGAAATACTCCCCCTTTGGCCAAAATGTATTTTGAAAAAATTATAATATATGTACTGTGTAAAGAGACATACTGTAATAACTTGAAGTAAATAATGAAGATTAAAAACCAATTACCAGCAAAAAAATTCAAAAAATTAACTCAAAGCAGTCTTTTTCTCACAATGTGTCGACTTTTTTTTTTTTAATAAAATTGGGAGCAATTTCTCATATTCTTTCTGTTTCTGTAATATTGCAATATTTTCTCGTAAAATGATTCCTTTTTTATGTAAAATTATGACTTTTTCATGTAAAATTATTACTTTTTAATGCAAAATGGTGACATTTGTCGTATAAAATTCCAACTCATTTTTCACAAGCTTTTTGATATTTGCATAGTATGTACTGTATATATTATTAATGTTGTAAATACAAATCTTTATATATCTGGAACGGGTGGGGCCTAAAGAGGGAGGCATTTTTCGGAGGTCTCAAGAAGGTAACAAATACAAGAGTGTGTGTGTGTGTGTGTGTGTGTGTGTGTGTGTTCTTGTATGTATACCCTTCTTGAGACATCAACAAGGAAAAGTACCGTCCATATGAGGAGGTGTGAACAAGTGATGACATAAATCATGCTCCCAATAAGGAAAAAAACCATTGCATCTAATAGAGAATGTCTCATTTGGTGGTGAAAAAAAAAAATCGGAATTAAAAACAGGCCGATATTATCAGACATCTCTAATTACTATTGCACATTTAAGAGACCCTTTGAGTTAGCCCAAAAAAAGTTGTACTTTGCTAAAATATTGAAGTATAATAAATAGAGTACTAAAAAGAATTAGAGAAACAGTAAAAAAGTACAAAACCCCGTTTCCATATGAGTTGGGAAATTGTGTTAGATGTAAATATAAACGGAATACAATGATTTGCAAATCCTTTTCAACCCATATTCAGTTGAATATGCTACAAAGACAACATATTTGATGTTCAAACTCATAAACATTTTCTTTTGCAAATAATTTAGAATTTGATGCCAGCAACACGTGACAACGAAGTTGGGAAAGGTGGCAATAAATACTGATAAAGTTGAGGAATGCTCATCAAACACTTATTTGGAACATCCCACAGGTGTGCAGGCTAATTGGGAACAGGTGGGTGCCATGATTGGGTATACAAGTAGATTCCATGAAATGCTCAGTCATTCACAAACAAGGATGGGGCGAGGGTCACCACTTTGTCAACAAATGCCTGAGCAAATTGTTGAACAGTTTAAGAAAAACCTTTCTCAACCAGCTATTGCAAGGAATTTAAGGATTTCACCATCTACGCTCCGTAATATCATCAAAGGGTTCAGAGAATCTGGAGAAATCACTGCACGTAAGCAGCTAAGCCCGTGACCTTCCATCTCTCAGGCTGTACTGCATCAACAAGCAACATCAGTGTGTAAAGGATATCACCACATGGGCTCAGGAACACTTCAGAAACCCACTGTCAGTAACTACAGTTGGTCGCTACATCTGTAAGTGCAAGTTAAAACTCTCCTATGCAAGTCAAAAACCGTTTATCAACAACACCCAGAAACGCCGTCGGCTTCGCTGGGCCTGAGCTCATCTAAGATGGATTGATACAAAGTGGAAAAGTTCTCTGTGGTCTGACGAGTCCACATTTCAAATTGTTTTTGGAAACTGTGGACGTCGTGTCCTCCGGACCAAAGAGGAAAAGAACCATCCGGAAAAAAAAAGTCTGCGGGCTATAGAGCGTTTTCTATTCGGGCTCCAGTACTATGGAATGCCCTCCCGGTAACAATTAGAGATGCTACCTCAGTAGAAGCATTTAAGTCCCATCTTAAAACTCATTTGTATACTCTAGCCTTTAAATAGCCCCCCTGTTAGACCAGTTGATCTGCCGTTTCTTTTCTTTTCTCCTCTGCTCCCCTTTTCCTTGAGGGGGGGGGGCACAGGTCCGGTGGCCATGGATGAAGTGCTGGCTGTCCAGAGTCGGGACCCGGGGTGGACCGCTCGCCTGTGCATCGGCTGGGAACATCTCTGCGCTGCTGACCCATCTCCGCTCGGGATGGTGTCCTGCTGGCCCCACTATGGACTGGACTCTTACTACTATTATGTTGGATCCACTATGGACTGGACTCTCACAATATTATGTCAGACCCACTCGACATCCATTGCTTTCGGTCTCCCCTAGAGGGGGGGGGTTACCCACATATGCGGTCCTCTCCAAGGTTTCTCATAGTCATTCACATCGACGTCCCACTGGGGTGAGTTTTTCCTTGCCCGTATGTGGGCTTTGTACCGAGGATGTCGTTGTGGCTTGTGCAGCCCTTTGAGACACTTGTGATTTAGGGCTATATAAATAAAGATTGATTGATTGATGGTTATAGGCGCAAAGTGTAAAAGCCAGCATGTGTGATGGTATGGGGGTGTATTAGTGCCCAAGACATGGGTAACTTACACATCTGTGAAGGCGCCATTAATGCTGAAAGGTACATACAGGTTTTGGAGCAACATACGTTGCCATCCAAGCAACGTTACCATGGACGCCCCTGCTTATTTCAGCAAGACAATGCCAAGCCACGTGTTACATCAACGTGGCTTCATAGTAGAAGAGTGCGGGTACTAGACTGGCCTGCCTGTAGTCCAGACCTGTCTCCCATTGAAAATGTGAAGCCTAAAATAGCACAAGGGAGACCCCCGGACCGTTGAACAACTTAAGCTGTACATCAAGCAAGAATGGGAAAGAATTCCACCTGAGAAGCTTCAAAAATGTGTCTCCTCAGTTCCCAAATGTTTATTGAGTGTTGTTAAAAGGCCAGCGTTGGTTTCTGCCTGCGACATCACACGCTCACTGAGGGACAAACGGGGAAGGAGGTGTAGAAAACCTGGTCTCCACTCTGTGCGATATGGAGATGACTTTTTTACTATTCTGCCAGCGTGCGTCTTATTTTCTCTCCAGCAACCTTGACTTCTTCTCCTTCTCATCCTCCCATCACTGCCCCTCCCTTCCTCTGCTCCTTTGAATTTCAGCAAAGGGGGTCATTACTGGAGTTTCCCTCAGGTTCCTCTTAATCAAATATTTGACCTAATGAAGGCATTTAATTACTGGTTGCCTAGTGCTGGGCGTGTCAAATTGATGTCCCCGCCCCCTTTTCATTTTATCTTCAATGTATCATTATCCTGACAGCTAGTGTGTTCATTTCCAACAGTGTGTGTGTGTGTGTGTGTGTGTGTGTGTGTCTGTGTGTTGTTGTCTTTGTAGCATATTCAACTGAATATGGGTTGAAAAGGATTTGCAAATCATTGTATTCCGTTTATATTTACATCTAACACAATTTCCCAACTCATATGGAAACGGGGTTTGTATTTCTACCCTTCATGAGACACCAATAAGAAAAAAGTACCGTCCATATGAGGACCGGTGAACAAGTTAGGACCGAAATCAAAAAGTAGTCCCAAAAAGGAGGGATTTTTCAAATTGACTGTGTGTCGGTTTTAAAAGTGCTCCCCCTTCTGGTCAACATATGAAATAACAAGTGTGTATAAAATGTTCAAATGCCCACCCCATTTGGACAACATACAGTATGTACTAATAAGTATGTGTAGGAAATTGAAATGCGCCCCCGAAGGCCAAAATTTATTTAAAAAAATAAAATAAAATAAAAAATATTATATACCGTATTTTCCGCACCATAAGGCGCCCTGGGTTATAAGCCGCGCCTTCAATGAACGGCATATTTAAAAACTTTGTCCACTTATAAGCCGCCCCGTGTTGTAAGCCGCATCTAACTGCGCTAAAGGGAATGTCAAAAAAACAGTCAGATAGGTCAGTCAAACTTTAATAATATATTAAAACCAGCGTGATGTGGGCGCGCATGGAGTCGTACATCAACATGGACGGAGCTGCGTGAAAAAAGCCACCCGGCCTCTTCGCGTAAACTTAAACTTACCTTAACCACTCGCTCATCTTTTCTTCATCCATCCCTTCGAGTTAGCTTTTATGATGACGCCGGCTGGAAAGGTCTCTCTTGGCAAGGTCTTCCTTTTGAATATCACCATGGGTGGAAGTTTCTGGCCATTAGCATGGCAAGCTAGAACCACAGTGAAGGATGACTTCTCATTCCCTGTGGTGCGAATATTCACCGTACGTGCTCCCGTTGTATCCACAGTGCGGTTCACAGGAATATCAGTTGCTGTGAAATAGTAATCCGTGTGCGGATGGAGAGATTGCGTCTTTTCATGAACCGGATCCCTGTCGCTTAGTAGGAGCCATTTTGTGGTCTTTACAGATGTAAACACACAAAGGAAATGAAACGTACGGTGATATCCGCGCGCTTTTTCTTCTTCTACGCGGGCGGGTGGTTGCTTACAGTAGAAGAAGAAGCGCTTCCTGTTCTATGGGGGCGGGTGCTTACCTTGGCGGTTGCTTGCGTAGAAGAAGAAGCGCTTCCTGTTCTACCGGGAAAAAAGATGGCGGCTGTTTACCGAAGTTGCGAGACCGAAACTTTATGAAAATGAATCTTAATATTAATCCATATATAAAGCGCACCGGGTTATAAGGCGCACTGTCAGCTTTTGAGAAAATTTGTGGTTTTTAGGTGCGCCTTATAGTGCGGAAAATACGGTACTCCTCCCATCTTAACCACGCCCCCAACCACGCCCCACCCCACCCCCAACCACGCCCCCAACCCCCACCTCCCGAAATCGGAGGTCTCAAGGTTGGCAAGTATGGCGTGTGTGTGTGTGTGTGTGTGTGTGTGTTTTTGTACAAACCCTGTTTCCATATGAGTTGGGAAATTGTGTTAGATGTAAATATAAACGGAATACAATGATTTGCAAATCCTTTTCAACCCATATTCAATTGAATATGCTACAAAGACAACATATTTGATGTTCAAACTCATAAACTTGTGTTTGATGAGCATCCCTCAACTTTATCAGTATTTATTGCCACCTTTCCCAACTTCTTTGTCACGTGTTGCTGGCATCAAATTCTAAAGTTAATGATTATTTGCAAAAAAAAAAAAAGTTTATCAGTTTGAACATCAAATATGTTGTCTTTGTAGCATATTCAACTGAATATGGGTTGAAAAGGATATGCAAATCATTGTATTCCGTTTATATTTACATCTAACACAACTTCCCAACTCATATGGAAACGGGGTTTGTATTTATTTGCATCGGTGTTGCCGGACCCATCACTAGTTGACGCGTCTCCATGCAGACCGTCTTCTAGCAGTTAGTTAACCTCACTTCAACCACAGCTGGCTGAGAGTTTTTTCAGTGTGTTGGTAAAAATCTGTCAGACAGTGTCTGACATGAGGCATTTGTCATCATGGAAAGCTGCTACCGACGGTCTTAAGCTGTTTACTACTGAGAATGACTAATTGCTCATGTTTGCCGGAATTGTACTACAGACAAATATTTTTGCGTCCTTTGTGCCAGACACAGACGAGATAACAAATAACAAAAAAAAAACAGATTGGAGAGGAGCGGTTTGAGTATGTTAGTGTAAGTGTTAGTTAGTGTAATGTTTGTGCAAGTCTTCCTGGGGTCGCCGCCATCTGATACTGATATCAGATCTTGGTATGATATCAGCAAAAATCATCTAAATGTCCTCCATTAAGCTCTTGTATTTTAGTCAAGTCATTTATAAATGTATTTATAAATGTTTGCGCCCCCCGCGACCCCGAAGGGAATAAGCGGTAGCAAATGGATGGATGGATGGATGATTTATATAGGCTAGTAAGGTAAAGTTTTTTCAGGTACAAAACTGTGTGTGTATAAGAGTGTTTCAGTAGTGTGTGTGAGAGAAAAACATTTAAATTGTTTATGTGAGAGCATTTCAGTAGTGTGTGTACAAGAGTGTTTCAGTAGTGTGTGTGAGAGTAAAAAATGTCAGTTGTTTATGTGAGAGCATTTCAGTAGTATGTATAAGAGTGTTTCAGTAGTGTGTGTAAGAGAAAAACATTTAAATTGTTTTTGTGAGAGCATTTCAGTAGTATGTATAGGAGTGTTTCAGTAGTGTGTGAGAGTAAAACATTTCAGTTGCTCATGTGAGAGCATTTCAGTAGTATGTACAAGAGTGTTTCAGGAGTGTGTGTATAAGAGTGTTTCAGTAGTGTGTGTAAGAGAAAAACATTTAAATTGTTTTTGTGAGAGCATTTCAGTAGTATGTATAGGAGTGTTTCAGTAGTGTGTGAGAGTAAAACATTTCAGTTGCTCATGTGAGAGCATTTCAGTAGTATGTACAAGAGTGTTTCAGGAGTGTGTGTATAAGAGTGTTTCAGTAGTGTGTGAGAGAAAAACATTTCAATTGTTTATGTGAGAGCATTTCAGTAGTATGTATAAGAGTGTTTCAGTAGTATGTGTGAGAGTAAAACATTTCAGTTGCTTATGTGAGAGCATTTCAGTAGTATGTACAAGAGTGTTTCAGGAGTGTGTGTATAAGAGTGTTTCAGTAGTGTGTGAGAGAAAAACATTTCAATTGTTTATGTGAGAGCATTTCAGTAGTATGTATAAGAGTGTTTCAGTAGTATGTGTGAGAGTAAAACATTTCAGTTGCTTATGTGAGAGCATTTCATTAGTATGTATAAGAGTGTTTCAGTAGTGTGTGTATAAGAGTGTTTCAGTAGTGTGTGAGAGAAAAACATTTCAATTGTTTATGTGAGAGCATTTCAGTAGTATGTATAAGAGTGTTTCAGTAGTGTGTGAGAGTAAAACATTTCGGTTGCTTATGTGAGAGTATTTCAGTAGTATGTATAAGAGTGTTTCAGTAGCGTGTGTAAGAGAAAAACATTTCAATTGTTTATGTGTTTTTGTGTTTTTATTTATTCTATTTTAATTATTTATTTTTTATCGTGTTCTGTTTGTGTTGTGTTGTGTTTGCTCGGTACTCGTTTTATCTTTTAACCTGTTCATTGTACAGCACTTTGGCTACCCCTGTGGTAAATTTTAAATGTGCTTTATAAATAAAGTTGATTTGATTTGATTTGATGTGAGAGCATTTCAGTAGAATGTATAGGAGTGTTTCAGTAGTGTGTGTGAGAGTAAAACATTTCAGTTGTTTATGTGAGAGCATTTCAGTAGTATGTACAAGAGTGTTTCAGGAGTGTGTGTATAAGAGTGTTTCAGTAGTGTGTGAGAGAAAAACATTTCAATTGTTTATGTGAGAGCATTTCAGTAGTATGTATAAGAGTGTTTCAGTAGTGTGTGAGAGTAAAACATTTCGGTTGTTTATGTGAGAGCATGTCAGTAGTATGTATAGGAGTGTTTTAGGAGTGTGTGTATAGGAGTGTTTCAGTAGTGTGTGTGAGAGAAAAACATTTAAATTGTTTATGTGAGAGCATTTCAGTAGTGTAATAACTGGGATTTATATAGCGCTTTTCTAAGTACCCAAAGTCGCTTTACATGTAGAACCCATCAATCATTCACACCTGGTGGTGGTAAGCTACTTTCATAGCCACAGCTGCCCTGGGGTAGACTGACGGAAGCGTGGCTGTAATTTGCGCCAACGGCCCCTCCGACCACCACCTATCATTCATCATTCAATTCACCGGTGTGAGTGGCACCGGGGGCAAAGGGTGAAGTGTCCCGCCCAAGGACACAACGGCAGCGATTTTTGGATGGTAAGAGGCGGGGAGCGAACCTGCAACCCTCAGGTTCCTGGCACGGTTGCTCTACCCACTACGCCATACCGCCCCAAAGTGTGTGTATACGAGTGTTTCAGTAGTGTGAGTGAGAGTAAAAAATGTCAGTTGTTTATGTGAGAGCATTTCAGTAGTATGCATAAGAGTGTTTCAGTAGTGAGTGTAAGAGAAAAACATTTGAATTGTTTTTGTGAGAGCATTTCAGTAGTATGTATAAGAGTGTTTCAGTAGTGTGTGAGAGTAAAACATTTCAGTTGTTTATGTGAGAGCATTTCAGTAGCATGTACAAGAGTGTTTCAGGAGTGTGTGTATAAGAGTGTTTCAGTACTGTGTGAGAGAAAAACATTTCAATTGTTTATGTGAGAGCATTTCAGTAGTATGTATACGAGTGTTTCAGTAGTGTGTGAGAGTAAAACATTTCGGTTGCTTATGTGAGAGCATTTCAGTAGTATGTATAAGAGTGTTTCAGTAGTGTGTGTATAAGAGTGTTTCAGTAGTGTGTGAGAGAAAAACATTTCAATTGTTTATGTGAGAGCATTTCAGTAGTATGTATAAGAGTGTTTCAGTAGTATGTGTGAGAGTAAAACATTTCAGTTGCTTATGTGAGAGCATTTCAGTAGTATGTACAAGAGTGTTTCAGGAGTGTGTGTATAAGAGTGTTTCAGTAGTGTGTGAGAGAAAAACATTTCAATTGTTTATGTGAGAGTATTTCAATAGTATATATAAGAGTGTTTCAGTAGTGTGTGAGAGTAAAACATTTCAATTGTTTATGTGAGAGCATTTCAGTAGTATGTATAAGAGTGTTTCAGTAGTGTGTGTGAGAGTAAAACATTTCAGTTGCTTATGTGAGAGCATTTCAGTAGTATGTACAAGAGTGTTTCAGGAGTGTGTGTATAAGAGTGTTTCAGTAGTGTGTGAGAGAAAAACATTTCAATTGTTTATGTGAGAGCATTTCAGTAGTATGTATAAGAGTGTTTCAGTAGTGTGTGTGAGAGAAAAACATTTCAATTGTTTATGTGAGAGCATTTCAGTAGTATGTATAAGAGTGTTTCAGTAGTGTGTGTGAGAGCAAAACATTTCAGTTGCTTATGTGAGAGCATTTCAGTAGTATGTATAGGAGTGTTTCAGTAGTGTGTGAGAGAAAAACATTTCAATTGTTTATGTGAGAGCATTTCAGTAGTATGTATAAGAGTGTTTCAGTAGTGTGTGTATAAGAGTGTTTCAGTACTGTGTGAGAGAAAAACATTTCAATTGTTTATGTGAGAGCATTTCAGTAGTATGTATAAGAGTGTTTCAGTAGTGTGTGAGAGTAAAACATTTCGGTTGCTTATGTGAGAGCATTTCAGTAGTATGTATAAGAGTGTTTCAGTAGTGTGTGTATAAGAGTGTTTCAGTAGTGTGTGAGAGAAAAACATTTCAATTGTTTATGTGAGAGCATTTCAGTAGTATTATAAGAGTGTTTCAGTAGTATGTGTGAGAGTAAAACATTTCAGTTGCTTATGTGAGAGCATTTCAGTAGTATGTACAAGAGTGTTTCAGGAGTGTGTGTATAAGAGTGTTTCAGTAGTGTGTGAGAGTAAAACATTTCAGTTGTTTATGTGAGAGCATTTCAGTAGTATGTATAAGAGTGTTTCAGTAGTATGTGTGAGAGTAAAACATTTCAGTTGCTTATGTGAGAGCATTTCAGTAGTATGTACAAGAGTGTTTCAGGAGTGTGTGTATAAGAGTGTTTCAGTAGTGTGTGAGAGAAAAACATTTCAATTGTTTATGTGAGAGCATTTCAGTAGAATGTATAAGAGTGTTTCAGTGGTGTGTGAGAGTAAAACATTTCGGTTGCTTATGTGAGAGCATTTCAGTAGTATGTATAAGAGTGTTTCAGGAGTGTGTGTATAAGAGTGTTTCAGTAGTGTGTGAGAGAAAAACATTTCAATTGTTTATGTGAGAGCATTTCAGTAGTATGTATAAGAGTGTTTCAGTAGTGTGTGAGAGTAAAACATTTCGGTTGCTTATGTGAGAGCATTTCAGTAGTATGTATAACAGTGTTTCAGTAGTGTGTGTATAAGAGTGTTTCAGTAGTGTGTGAGAGAAAAACATTTCAATTGTTTATGTGAGAGCATTTCAGTAGTATGTATAGGAGTGTTTCAGTAGTGTGTGAGAGTAAAACATTTCGGTTGCTTATGTGAGAGTATTTCAGTAGTATGTATAAGAGTGTTTCAGTAGTGTGTGAGAGTAAAACATTTCAGTTGTTTATGTGAGAGCATTTCAGTAGTATGTACAAGAGTGTTTCAGGAGTGTGTGTATAAGAGTGTTTCAGTACTGTGTGAGAGAAAAACATTTCAATTGTTTATGTGAGAGCATTTCAGTAGTATGTATAAGAGTGTTTCAGTAGTGTGTGAGAGTAAAACATTTCGGTTGCTTATGTGAGAGCATTTCAGTAGTATGTATAAGAGTGTTTCAGTAGTGTGTGTATAAGAGTGTTTCAGTAGTGTGTGTAAGAGAAAAACATTTAAATTGTTTTTGTGAGAGCATTTCAGTAGTATGTATAGGAGTGTTTCAGTAGTGTGTGAGAGTAAAACATTTCGGTTGCTTATGTGAGAGTATTTCAGTAGTATGTATAAGAGTGTTTCAGTAGTGTGTGAGAGTAAAACATTTCAGTTGTTTATGTGAGAGCATTTCAGTAGTATGTACAAGAGTGTTTCAGGAGTGTGTGTATAAGAGTGTTTCAGTACTGTGTGAGAGAAAAACATTTCAATTGTTTATGTGAGAGCATTTCAGTAGTATGTATAAGAGTGTTTCAGTAGTGTGTGAGAGTAAAACATTTCGGTTGCTTATGTGAGAGCATTTCAGTAGTATGTATAAGAGTGTTTCAGTAGTGTGTGTATAAGAGTGTTTCAGTAGTGTGTGAGAGAAAAACATTTCAATTGTTTATGTGAGAGCATTTCAGTAGTATGTATAAGAGTGTTTCAGTAGTATGTGTGAGAGTAAAACATTTCAGTTGCTTATGTGAGAGCATTTCAGTAGTATGTACAAGAGTGTTTCAGGAGTGTGTGTATAAGAGTGTTTCAGTAGTGTGTGAGAGAAAAACATTTCAATTGTTTATGTGAGAGCATTTCAGTAGTATATATATAAGAGTGTTTCAGTAGTGTGTGAGAGTAAAACATTTCGGTTGCTTTTGTGAGAGCATTTCAGTAGTATGTATAACAGTGTTTCAGTAGTGTGTGTATAAGAGTGTTTCAGTAGTGTGTGAGAGAAAAACATTTCAATTGTTTATGTGAGAGCATTTCAGTAGTATGTATACGAGTGTTTCAGTAGTGTGTGAGAGTAAAACATTTCGGTTGCTTATGTGAGAGCATTTCAGTAGTATGTATAAGAGTGTTTCAGTAGTGTGTGTATAAGAGTGTTTCAGTAGTGTGTGAGAGAAAAACATTTCAATTGTTTATGTGAGAGCATTTCAGTAGTATGTATAAGAGTGTTTCAGTAGTATGTGTGAGAGTAAAACATTTCAGTTGCTTATGTGAGAGCATTTCAGTAGTATGTACAAGAGTGTTTCAGGAGTGTGTGTATAAGAGTGTTTCAGTAGTGTGTGAGAGAAAAACATTTCAATTGTTTATGTGAGAGTATTTCAGTAGTATGCATAAGAGTGTTTCAGTAGTGTGTGAGAGTAAAACATTTCAATTGTTTATGTGAGAGCATTTCAGTAGTATGTATAAGAGTGTTTAAGTAGTGTGTGTGAGAGTAAAACATTTCAGTTGCTTATGTGAGAGCATTTCAGTAGTATGTACAAGAGTGTTTCAGGAGTGTGTGTATAAGAGTGTTTCAGTAGTGTGTGAGAGAAAAACATTTCAATTGTTTATGTGAGAGCATTTCAGTAGTATGTATAAGAGTGTTTCAGTAGTGTGTGTGAGAGAAAAACATTTCAATTGTTTATGTGAGAGCATTTCAGTAGTATGTATAAGAGTGTTTCAGTAGTGTGTGTGAGAGCAAAACATTTCAGTTGCTTATGTGAGAGCATTTCAGTAGTATGTATAGGAGTGTTTCAGTAGTGTGTGAGAGAAAAACATTTCAATTGTTTATGTGAGAGCATTTCAGTAGTATGTATAAGAGTGTTTCAGTAGTGTGTGTATAAGAGTGTTTCAGTACTGTGTGAGAGAAAAACATTTCAATTGTTTATGTGAGAGCATTTCAGTAGTATGTATAAGAGTGTTTCAGTAGTGTGTGTAAGAGAAAAACATTTAAATTGTTTTTGTGAGAGCATTTCAGTAGTATGTATAGGAGTGTTTCAGTAGTGTGTGAGAGTAAAACATTTCGGTTGCTTATGTGAGAGTATTTCAGTAGTATGTATAAGAGTGTTTCAGTAGTGTGTGAGAGTAAAACATTTCAGTTGTTTATGTGAGAGCATTTCAGTAGTATGTACAAGAGTGTTTCAGGAGTGTGGGTATAAGAGTGTTTCAGTAGTGTGTGAGAGAAAAACATTTCAATTGTTTATGTGAGAGCATTTCAGTAGTATGTATAAGAGTGTTTCAGTAGTATGTGTGAGAGTAAAACATTTCAGTTGCTTATGTGAGAGCATTTCAGTAGTATGTACAAGAGTGTTTCAGTAGTCTGTGTAAGAGAAAAACATTTCAATTGTTTATGTGAGAGCATTTCAGTAGTATGTATAGGAGTGTTTCAGTAGTGTGTGAGAGTAAAACATTTCAGTTGTTTATGTGAGAGCATTTCAGTAGTATGTACAAGAGTGTTTCAGGAGTGTGTGTATAAGAGTGTTTCAGTAGTGTGTGAGAGAAAAATATTTCAATTGTTTATGTGAGAGCATTTCAGTAGTATGTATAAGAGTGTTTCAGTAGTATGTGTGAGAGTAAAACATTTCAGTTGCTTATGTGAGAGCATTTCAGTAGTGTATGTAAGAGGTAATTCTGAATAATATCCCTAACAGCCCCTCATAGTTCGACATGGTCAAGTACAGTTATCTACTACTCAACGCGCACTCATTCGTTCTCCTTCGTCCCCGAAGACTTGAAACCCTCCTGTCATTTCCCATTTCCTGTCCCAGTAAGGGTTAACGTGTGAGGCTCTGTGACAGTTTTTCATTGTGACATTCGCTTTTCCAGTCCCACGCAGGAATCATTAGGCTAATTCCTGTTAACGAGTGAGGTCACGTTGGCTACTGAATCAATGTGGCTACGTTACATAAGCGGGCTGGCGTCACTCCTTTTTTTTTTTGCCTGTGACCTACCGACATCTTGGTTTCCATGGAGACCAGACGACGTCTATTAAGTTTTATTCATTGGTGTGTCCACACTTTTCATCTGCAGCTTCATTTGCAGCGTTGAAAGTCACCGTGACTTTCAAAACGTTTATTTGGGTGTGTTGTTGTTGACTTTTCAGAAGCGTCGGCGGTTCTCGCAAGAATATCACTAGCATATGCTAGTAATGCTTTCCTTGATGCTTCCTATATCATCTCTTTCTTGCAGATATGATATCTCCACAGCAGTGACGTGCAGTCACTAGAGGCAGGTGATCATGGAAAGAAAAAAAATGTAAAAAGAAAAAAAAATAATTAAATTGTTATATGTATCCAGTGATTATACTATAAAGTTATTTTCCATTTAACTTCACCAGTTTTAGATTATTTTTATTCAAAATTGCTGAATTTTCACATTTGCCGTTCAAATACTGAGAAGAGACGGTGCGGTGATCAGCAGCTAGTTGAGGCACGTCACTCAGTGCCTCAACATGGATTGCGGACTCGGCTAACTGCTGGCCTGCTGTGCAGTGAGACCGTATTGCTATATGAATTATATTACCGTATTTTCCGCACTATAAGGCGCACCTAAAAACCACAAATTTTCTCAAAAGCTGACAGTGCGCCTTATAACCCGGTGCGCTTTATATATGGATAAATATTAAGATTCATTTTCATAAAGTTTCGGTCTCGCAACTTCGGTAAACAGCCGCCATCTTTTTTCCCGGTAGAACAGGAAGCGCTTCTTCTTCTACGCAAGCAACCGCCAAGGTAAGCACCCGCCCCCATAGAACAGGAAGCGCTTCTTCTTCTACTGTAAGCAACCACCCGCCCGCGTAGAAGAATAAAAAGCGTGCGGATATCACCGTACGTTTAATTTCCTTTGTGTGTTTACATCTGTAAAGACCACAACATGGCTCCTACTAAGCGACCGGGATCCGGTTCATGAAAAGACGCAATCTCTCCATCCGCACACGGATTACTATTTCACAGCAACTGATATTCCTGTGAACCGCACTGTGGATACAACGGGAGCACGTACGGTGAATATTCGCACCACAGGGAATGAGAAGTCATCCTTCACTGTGGTTCTAGCTTGCCATGCTAATGGCCAGAAACTTCCACCCATGGTGATATTCAAAAGGAAGACCTTGCCAAAAGAGACCTTTCCAGCCGGCGTCATCATAAAAGCTAACTCGAAGGGATGGATGAAGAAAAGATGAGCGAGTGGTTAAGGTAAGTTTAAGTTTACGCGAAGAGGCCGGGTGGCTTTTTTCACGCAGCTCTGTCCATGTTGATATACGTATGTTTGTGATTGCACATTTGCGTACATTTTGGGAGTGAACAGAGTTGTTAGAACGCTGGTTTTTAATATATTATTAAAGGTTGACTGACCTATCTGACTGTTTTTGTGACATTCCTTTAGCGCAGTTAGATGCGGCTTACAACACGGGGCGGCTTATAGGTGGACAAAGTTTTGAAATATGCCGTTCATTGAAGGCGCGGCTTATAACCCAGGGCGCCTTATGGTTGCGGAAAATACGGTGTACATTTCCATAGTTTACTTAGCTGAGGTATATAATGTACAGTGTATTTTGTCAACAACTGTATGTGTGTAACGTATTTCTTGTGCTGAGCAATCATAAAACTGCTGCGAAGACCCACTGTGAGGCTCGCAGTAATCCCGCCTCCTGGTGGTAGAGAATGCACTCCCGCCATAGAACGCACCCCCTGACGGGAGTGTTAAATCAACTGAAGCCCACACTTAAACTTTCCACGTGCAAGATTGAATCTATTTAAAAAAGTTATTTAATAGGAAGCCAAAAGGTGCAAAAACAATAATGTTCGTGTTGGAGGAGTTGTGAATGACTGCAGGGCCACAACATTAGGTACACCTGCAGACTGCGGCATGGCATTCACAACTCCTCCAACACGAACATTATTGTTTTTGCACTATTTGGCTTCTTATTGAGCTGCCGCATTTTTGGGTTGGGTTGTTTATTTCTATTGAGTAACTTCTACATTTCTATAAGGGGAGGAATGTAATAGAGTGATCTATGTTTGTCTGTTGCCATCTCCTGGTGAATGTTGGCTGTAGCGTACTGTGGTTACTTTTTGGTTGGCCAACGATTTACGTGGTGTCGCGCACCTGACGTCAAGTGTGTTGAGTCTGTTCTGAAGTCTACAGTAAAGAGACGTACTTCATCACCAATATATTACATAAAGGTAAGACCATAATAGCGTTTTTTTTGTATTAAATGTGCTTTTTTGTGTGCTACAGTTTGTATGTGTAAAGTTAAAGTTAAGCTAAAGTACCAATGATTGTCACACACACACTAAGTGTGGTGAAATTTGTCCTCTGCATTTGACCCATCCCCTTAATCACCCCCTGGGAGGTGAGGGGAGCAGTGGGCAGCAGCGGCGCCGCGCCCGGGAATAATTTTTGGTGATTTAACCCCCAATTCCAAGCCTTGATGCTGAGTGCCAAGCAGGGAAGAATGCTGGTATGAGCTTTTAAACATAACCCGTTAACTGCTGCCAATCAAATGGTGAATAAGATACCGTATTTTCCGCACCATAAGGCGCCCTGGGTTATAAGCCGCGCCTTCAATGAACGGCATATTTCAAAACTTTGTCCACCTATAAGCCGCCCCGTGTTGTAAGCCGCATCTAACTGCGCTAAAGGAATGTCAAAAAAACAGTCAGATAGGTCAGTCAAACTTTAATAATATATTAAAACCAGCGTGATGTGGGCGCGCATGGAGTCGTACATCAACATGGACAGAGCTGCGTGAAAAAAGCCACCCGGCCTCTTCGCGTAAACTTACCTTAACCACTCGCTCATCTTTTCTTCATCCATCCCTTCGAGTTAGCTTTTATGATGACGCCGGCTGGAAAGGTCTCTTTTGGCAAGGTCTTCCTTTTGAATATCACCATGGGTGGAAGTTTCTGGCCATTAGCATGGCAAGCTAGAACCACAGTGAAGGATGACTTCTCATTCCCTGTGGTGCGAATATTCACCGTACGTGCTCCCGTTGTATCCACAGTGCGGTTCACAGGAATATCAAAAGTCAGTGGAACCTCGTCCATGTTGATAATGTTCTCTGGACGGATCCTTTTTTCAGCTATCTTGTTTTTACAATATGCACGGAAAGTAGCCAGCTTTTCTTGAAAGTCTTTAGGCAGTTGCTGTGAAATAGTAGTCCGTGTGCGGATGGAGAGATTGCGTCTTTTCATGAACCGGATCCCTGTCGCTTAGTAGGAGCCATTTTGTGGTCTTTACAGATGTAAACACACAAAGGAAATGAAACGTACGGTGATATCCGCGCGCTTTTTCTTCTTCTACGCGGGCGTGTGGTTGCTTACAGTAGAAGAAGAAGCGCTTCCTGTTCTATGGGGGCGGGTGCTTACCTTGGCGGTTGCTTGCGTAGAAGAAGAAGCGCTTCCTGTTCTACCGGGAAAAAAGATGGCGGCTGTTTACCGAAGTTGCGAGACCGAAACTTTATGAAAATGAATCTTAATATTTATCCATATATAAAGCGCACCGGGTTATAAGGCGCACTGTCAGCTTTTGAGAAAATTTGTGGTTTTTAGGTGCGCCTTATAGTGCGGAAAATACGGTACTCTTTAGGGTTCATATGTTTGTAAATCTGACTGTGATGAAGTCAGTGCCTCACCAGCCATCAACCTCACCGCACGTCACTGCTCAGGAGAAAGGATGGGCATAATACAATTCAATGTGCTGTACTGTACGTCATTTGCTCAAAATTATTGTTTTTTTTTTTTTAAACAAAAGTTAGTAACACCACCAACACAACTGTTATGGTCAGTCCAGGAAGTGGGCGGCATATAAAACATATAAACAGCACATTGGGACGTGAGCGCCATCTAGGCAGCCGCCTAACCGCTGCACATAGCCTCTTTGTTGCCAGAGTTAATAATAATAATAATAATAATAATAATAATAATAGATTTTATTTATATTGCACTTCACATTTGTATAACAAGTCAGATACACATTTTAGGAGAGAAAAACCCAACAAATGTCCATTGTAGAGCAGAGCTGGGCAAATACATTACCGTATTTTTCGGAGTATAAGTCGCACCTGCCGAAAATGCATAATAAAGAAGGAAAAAAACGTATATAAGTTGCACTGGAGCCCGGCTAAACTATGAAAAAAAACTGCGACTTATAGTCCGAAAAATACGGTATACAAACCCCGTTTCCATATGAGTTGGGAAATTGTGTTAGATGTAAATATAAACGGAATACAATGATTTGCAAATCCTTTTCAACCCATATTCAGTTGAATATGCTACAAAGACAACATATTTGATGTTCAAACTCATAAACTTTATTATTTTTTTGCAAATACTAATTAACTTAGAATTTCATGGCTGCAACACGTGCCAAAGTAGTTGGGAAAGGGCATGTTCACCACTGTGTTACATGGCCTTTCCTTTTAACAACACTCAGTAAAGGTTTGGGAACTGAGGAGACACATTTTTGAAGCTTCTCAGGTGAAATTATTTCCCATTCTTGCTTGATGTACAGCTTAAGTTGTTCAACAGTTTCCGTTGTGCTATTTTAGGCTTCATAATGCGCCACACATTTTCAATGTCTGGACTACAGGCAGGCCAGTCTAGTACCCGCACTCTTTTACTATGAAGCCACGTTGATGCAACACGTGGCTTGGCATTGTCTTGCTGAAATAAGCAGGGGCGTCCATGGTAACGTTGCTTGGATGGCAGCATATGTTGTTCCAAAACCTGTATGTACCTTTCAGCATTAATGGCGCCTTCACAGATGTGTAAGTTACCCATGTCTTGGGCACTAATACACCCCCATACCATCACACATGCTGGCTTTTACACTTTGCGCCTATAACAATCCGGGTGGTTCTTTTCCTCTTTGGTCCGGAGGACACGACGTCCACAGTTTCCAAAAACAATTTGAAATGTGGACTCGTCAGACCACAGAACACTTTTCCACTTTGTATCAGTCCATCTTAGATGAGCTCAGGCCCAGCGAAGCCGACGGCGTTTCTGGGTGTTGTTGATAAACGATTTTCGCCTTGCATAGGAGAGTTTTAACTTGCACTTACAGATGTAGCGACCAACTGTAGTTACTGACAGTGGGTTTCTGAAGTGTTCCTGAGCCCATGTGGTGATATCCTTTACACACTGATGTCGCTTGTTGATGCAGTACAACCTGAGGGATGGAAGGTCACGGGCTTAGCTGCTTACGTGCAGTGATTTCTCCAGATTCTCTGAACCCTTTGATGATATTACGGAGCGTAGATGGTGAAATCCCTAAATTCCTTGCAATAGCTGCTTGAGAAAGGTTTTTCTTAAACTGTTCAACAATTTGCTCACGCATTTGTTGACAAAGTGGTGACCCTCGCCCCGTCCTTGTTTGTGAATGACTGAGCATTTCATGGAATCTACTTTTATACCCAATCATGGCACCCACCTGTTCCCAATTTACCCTGTTCACCTGTGGGATGTTCCAAATAAGTGTTTGATGAGCATTCCTCAACTTTATCAGTATTTATTGCCACCTTTCCCAACTTCTTTGTCACGTGTTGCTGCCATCAAATTCTAAAGTTAATGATTATTTGCAACAAAAAAAAAATGTTTATCAGTTTGAACATCAAATATGTTGTCTTTGTAGCATATTCAACTGAATATGGGTTGAAAATGATTTGCAAATCATTGTATTCCGTTTATATTTACATCTAACACAATTTCCCAACTCATATGGAAACGGGGTTTGTACTTCACCTCTCATCACTTGCCTTCTCTGCATCCTGGGATCACACCGATCGACCACAACCGTTTGCAACCGTCAAATAGTAACCCTTTAAGAGGACTTTTAATGAATGTTGTCTTTTCTGACTTATATGTTGTTGCATATAATAATAATAATAATAATAATAATAATAATAATAATAATAATAATTAAAGCTGCAAGCAGCATTGGTCGGGCCCGCATATTTGGCAGGTGCTAGTCCTAAGTGTCCCAATACTTTTGTCCAGTTTTATTCCTAATTTGTCCCAATACTTTTGTCAAGTTGTAGTCCTAAGTGTCCCAATACTTTTATCCAGTGTAAGTGTCCCAATACTTTTGGCCAGTGGTAGTCCAAAATGTCCCAATACTTTTTTCCAGTCGTAGTCCTAAGTGTCCCAATACTTTTGTCCCGTGGTAGTCCGAAGTTTCCCAATACTTTTGTCAAGTTTTAGTCCTAAGTGTCCCAATATTTTTGTTAAGTTTTAATACTAAAAGTCCATTTTTTTTGTCTAGTTGCAGTCCTAAGTATCCCAAAACTTTTGTTCAGTTGTAGTCCTAAGTGTCCCAATACTTTTGTCCAGTTGTAGTCCTAAGTGTCCCAATACTTTTGGCCAGTGTGAGCGTCCCAATACTTTTGTCCAGTGGTAGTCCGAAGAGTTCCAATACTTTTTTCAAGTTTTGGTCCCAAGTGGCCCAATACTTTTGTCAAGTTTTAGTCCTAAGTGTCCCAATAGTTAGGGAGTTACAGGCAGTTTTGTCATTTTTTTCTTCCGAGGAGCAGTTTTTTCTGCGTTTTATTCAAAAATTGCGGTACAGTGCAATTTTGAAATTTGGGGTTAGGTTTTTTTATTAGATCGCAATTTTTGCCAGTCCTGATGTGTGCGCGTTCAGTTTGGTGAGTTTTGAAGCATGTTAAGGGGGTCAAATTACAGCAGAAAGAGGCAAAAGTGACTGTTTTTAGTACATTTTTGTCTTGAAGGGGGAATAGCCAACTTCCTGTTGATTTTTGCCCAACAATGTACAATTGTGAAATGTAGGTCTAAGTCAGACCTACATAGAGGTATTTTTTTCATGTCTCTCCGACCTTCCTAGTGAGAGTTACAGGCAGTCTAGGGTTTTTTTTTCCTAGGGGGCGCTAGAGCGCAATTTTGAGTTTTGGGGTTTGGTTTTTTCATTAAAAGGCAATTTTCTCAGGTCCTGATGTGTGGGTCAAATATGGTGAGTTTTGAAGCATGTTAAGTGGGTCAAATTACAGCTCAAAGAGGCGGCCGGTATAATAATAATAAAACCTTACAAATTCAATAGGTCCTTATGTCCCATTGGGCCATGCGGGCCCTAATAATAATAATAGTAATAAACAATTCCATCGCTTTCATGCCCATTCCATTTGAACCCCCCCCCTTGTTTGCATTCACATGCCAGCAATTACGAGAGTTACTCAGGTAACTGTCTGTTTCAATCACTGCTGTTGTACTACCAAGCATGAGTGAACCCTCTCAGTCGCCGTTTGAAGTACAAAAAGCCGCCGCTGTCCTCAAACGTGCCACAGATGGGCAATCCAGAACTTGGCACGAGGACACAGAAGGGGCATCCTGCAGTCAAAACATGGAGAATGTTGGGCACGTATACCGAGTGTGTTTGTCATCCATCCTCCACGCATTGAAATGATCTGAAGGTGATTTGCAAGTCTGGATGGGGGTTATAAAACAGCATGCATCCTCAAATCAAAGTTACATTCAATCCCTGAGCAAGACAAGAACCCTTATGTTTTTTCTTTATTTATTTTATTTTTTATGCATTCTAATTTGTAAAACACGAGCTTAGGGAAGGCTATGCAAAACTAAACTACAACTGAACTGGCTGCAAAGTAAACAAAAACAGATTGCTGGACGACAGCAAAGACTTACAGTGTGTGGAGCAGACGGCGTCCGCAAAGTACATCCGTACATGACATGACAATCGACAACAAAATAGGAGCACGAGACAAGAACTCCGGAAAACACCAGTGACATGTCGTGACAGTAGACTACTTTGAGACAAGTGCTATATTGTTGCACGGTTGGTTATAGTTTAAAGTAATATCCAACAATTGCGGGAACAACTTTTTTAATTGTCAATATCGCCTGCTAAGTTTCATTTTTTAATGTTTTCTGTTGGTGGTGAGTACAAGGTGGTTAATAATTCAGCTAATGGAAGTGAAGTGAATTATATTTACAGGTAAAAGCCAGTAAATTAGAATATTTTGAAAAACTTGATTTATTTCAGTAATTGCATTCAAAAGGTGTAACTTGTACATTATATTTATTCATTGCACACAGACTGATGCATTCAAATGTTTATTTCATTTAATTTTGATGATTTGAAGTGGCAACAAATGAAAATCCAAAATTCCGTGTGTCACAAAATTAGAATATTACTTAAGGCTAATACAAAAAAGGGATTTTTAGAAATGCTGGACCCTGGATCTCAGGAAACAGAGTGGACCGACACCAGCAGATGACATGGCACCCCAAACCATCACTGATGGTGGAAACGTTACACTAGACTTCAGGCAACGTGGATCCTGTGCCTCTCCTGTCTTCCTCCAGACTCTGGGACCTCGATTTCCAAAGGAAATGCAAAATTTGCATGGTTGGGTGATGGTTTGGGGTGCCATGTCATCTGCTGGTGTCGGTCCACTCTGTTTCCTGAGATCCAGGGTCAACGCAGCCGTCTACCAGCAAGTTTTAGAGCACTTCATGCTTCCTGCTGCTGACCTGCTCTATGGAGATGGAGATTTCAAGTTCCAACAGGACTTGGCGCCTGCACACAGCGCAAAATCTACCCGTGCCTGGTTTACGGACCATGGTATTTCTGTTCGAAATTGGCCCGCCAACTCCCCTGACCTTAGCCCCATAGAAAATCTGTGGGGTATTGTGAAAAGGAAGATGCAGAATGCCAGACCCAAAAACGCAGAAGAGTTGAAGGCCACTATCAGAGCAACCTGGACTCTCATAACACCTGAGCAGTGCCAGAAACTCATCGACTCCATGCCACGCCGCATTAACGCAGTAATTGAGGCAAAAGGAGCTCCAACCAAGTATTGAGTATTGTACATGCTCATATTTTTCATTTTCATACTTTTCAGTTGGCCAACATTTCTAAAAATCCCTTTTTTGTATTAGCCTTAAGTAATATTCTAATTTTGTGACACACGGAATTTTGGATTTTCATTTGTTGCCACTTCAAATCATCAAAATTAAATGAAATAAACATTTGAATGCATCAGTCTGTGTGCAATGAATAAATATAATGTACAAGTTACACCTTTTGAATGCAATTACTGAAATAAATCAAGTTTTTCAAAATATTCTAATTTACTGGCTTTTACCTGTATATAGTGCTTTTCTCTAGTGACTCAAAGCACTTTACAGTGTGAAACCCAACATCTACCGGCTGTCATGATCCGTGGTCCGGATCATGTTTTTGTTATGTTCTGTTAGTTTTGGACTCCATAGTTCCTGTTTTTTTGTGCACCCTTGTTTGTTTCGGTTGCCATGGTTGCTTATTGTTTCCACCTGCCTCTGATTGGTGTTCGCCCACTCACCTGCTGCCCGAGCACTAATCAGAGGCATTATTTACACTGCAAAAAGTGAAATCTAAGTAAGATGAAATATGTCAAATAAGGGTGATATTTGCTTATTTTCTGTCTGATAAGATCATTCTTCTCACTAAGCAGACTTTATGTTAGAGTGTTTTACTTGTTTTGAGTGTTTTGGTCCTAAATGATCTCAGTAAGATATTACAGCTTGTTGCTGAGATTTGATGACCTATATTGTCACACCACGGTGAGGGATGTCTTGTCTTGGTTTTTTCTATCTTGTGATTTGCATGTTTTAGTTTGAAAAGTAACTCTCCTCTCGTTTCAGGTCACTTGCCCTTCCTTTTGTGTCATCAGTCTGACGTCATCCCTGTTCCCTGATTGTTTCCACCTGTTCCCTATTACCCTCATGTGTCTTATAAGCCCACTCCTCCCTTTGTTCTGTGCCAGATTGTCTCGTTTATTCGTGCTCTCTAGCTTCCATGTCCATGTCCATGTCCATGCCTTGCCTTACCTTGCCTCGTCTCTTGCTTATGTTCCTTGATCCTGAATCCCTTCTTGCTATTTTGAGTTTTCCTTTCTTCCTCCTCAGCAGAGTGATTTTTTTGTTATTTAGTTTATTCAGCCGAAGTGGTGAGTTATCAGTTATTTTTCATTCTTTCCTCAAATTTTTGAGTGACAATTTTTGTTATACTGTATTAGATTAGATAGTGTAGAATTTTTCATAGCTGTTGTTTTTTCCTCCTGTTGGAGCGTTTTTTTGTTAATACATTTTATAGCATATACGGCGCCAATTAAAATGTGTGTTTTCCTCCATGCGGAGTGATTTTCGGTTGTTCCTATTTTTTGGAACCTTTTTCGCTGATTAGTTTTTTGGTTAATATAGATATTGTAATTCCTTAACTTTGGAGGTGAAAGGAAGCTGTCAAAATAAAAGCCTGTCAAAGTTCCCTACTCTGCATCTGAGTCCCATCCTTTTTACCAAGCCTGACCTATATTGAGTAAAACATGCTTGGAACTAGAATATCAACTGTTGCAAAGCTGTGTCATCAACACTCACAAGTATAAAACTACTTTTTTAAAGTAATCATTTCTTATTTCAAGCATGAACAAAAAAATCATGAGTTTGACACAATTGTGTCTCATAATTAAAACAGATGACAGCCAAATGGACTTTGCTGTTTTATTTTCAATGAAACAATAGAAAACATGTACTCATATAGTAGTACAGTTGGCACAGTACAGTAAACTGACATTTACATTTAACTGACAGTTAATATTAAAACATTTAACATTTCTAACAATTTTGAACAGAAATAGTTCATGCACATTCAGATAAATTCTTCAAAATTATAATTAAAAAAAATTTGTCCGGGGGCCGGGCTGTATATATGCGCACTAATTGACTGAAAGAGCACACACTTGGTGCAATGATGTCATGTTATCCATGGAAAAATGCATTTTTAGACAATATGATTTGCCTGAGCGGCTAGGAGACCTCGAGAGCAACAAGCGCTTGCCTTGTTGCCTTTACATTAAGAACAATTGTTTTTAGTATAGGTAAATGTAATGCAGAGCGCATATCATTATGTCAAGATAATAACACTAGCATTTACTTCATTTAAGAATATTTTTCAACATATTGAGCAAAAACATCTCTTTTTTTTCTACCAAGAAAAGTGCAGTTGTTATTAGTGAGAATATACTTATTTTAAAGTATTTTTGGGTTCATCGAGGTTAGCCAATTTTACTTGTTTTTGGAAAGTCTTGAAAAGCCAAATTTTCTTGTTCTATTGGCACATAATTTTGCGGGATGTGGGATGTCGCCAGAAAGACAAACTGAAAACAATGAACTTAAATACTACAGACATGATTAGTGAAAACAGGTGCGTGACTCAAAACGTGAAACAGGTGCGTGGACGTGACAGGTGAAAACTAATGGGTTGCTATGGTGACAAACAAGAGTGCACAATGAGTCCAAACGTGGAACAGGTGAAACTAATGGGTAACTATGGAAACAAGACAAGGGAGTGAAAAGCCAGAAACGAAAGAGTCCAATAACTAAACAAAACAAAACATGACTAAAACAAAACATGATTACACAGACATGACAATATTTTCTTTTTTGTTATTATTTTTTTTGATCAATTAAGGTTTATGACAGCCTTTTTCCAAAACACAATATAGAATGTGAGACATAACAGGATAATGCATACATTTGGCATTTGTTTTCAAAACGCTTACAAAAAAATGGGTTCTGTGGGACCCCATTTTTATGACTTGACGGGGTCCTTGGGACCCCATTTTGAAAATTCCTAGCGCCAACACTGATGGAGTATTGGTGCGTGCAAAACAGCGGCAGGCGGCTGTGGCCTGCGGGCCTCTTTAATACTAATCAAATATAATTGATAATTAATTTGCATGTGGAATCTGGCCCGCGGTTCTTGACTTTGACACACAGGACCTAAAACCTAAAGTCCGGTATCTTTTGCAAGCGTGAGTGCCGAGATTTCAGTACACTTTCCCTCCCGTGGCACAATTAATGGGTGTTGGCCAGTGACTGGCACAGTTGGCCATGCGCACACGCAACATAGCCAAGTCATAGAATAACTGGACACGACGCTGCCACCTTCCAAAAAAGACTGCATAATTAATCAGATTTTAATCATGATTTTGGCTGCCGCCATTAAATGAGGGCGATCGTCGGCGGTATTAACATTTAAAAAACCAGGCTCTGCTGCAAATCAAAACAAGCACTTTCACGGCCGCGGCGGCAGAAGAGCAACAGCGGCTCGTCCGTGAAGCTGAAACCGCCCACGCCGGAGGCCATTGTGTTATGCGCACAGAGCTCCACGAGCACGACGCCAGTCGACATTAACAAACTTTTCCCTGTCTTCTGCAGCCGATCGCCTCGTTTCACTTCCGCACCGCTGTTGTGAGACAGCGACGGGTGTGGCCACCTGCACAACACCCTTTTCTCCTTCAATAATGGCCATCCTTTCTTTACCGGTGTTCTGGCGAGACATCCTGCCCATGTAATTCATGCGCTTCCTGCATCTGCGCATGCGTATGCATCTAGATCAGGGGGTCGGCAACCCGCGGCTCCTGAGCCGCATGCGGCTCTTTGATCACTCTGATGCGGCTCAGCTGCATACTTGACGACCCTCCCGAGTTTCCCGGGAGATTTCCGGATTTCGGTGCCTCTCGCAGAAAACTCCCGGGATTGATATTCTCCGATTTTCACCCTAACAATAATAATAAGGGCGTGCCATGATTGTACAGCATTTAGCGCCCTCTACAATCTGTACAGATAGCGTCTCAGCCCAGCCTTTTGTTATTTGCATCTTCTGCTTGCATGCGTAAGTGACAGCAAGGCATACTTGGTCAACAGCCACACAGGTTACACTGACGGTGGCCATATAAAAAAACTTTAAGACTCTTACTGTCACGACTTGATCTTGGGAGTTTGCTTTTCCAGGATGCAACGGAAAGTTGGCATGGGCGAGACGGGAATTAAGGTACATGATTTATTATTATCAAAAAAAAGGAATAAATGAAAGCGCGCACAGTGGCGGAGAATAATCTATAAAACCAAAAGACTATAGCAAAAAGTACAAACAAAAAACACGCACAATGGCGGAGAACAAACTATGAAACCAAAAGACTATAAATATGGAACAAAAACTTACTTGGCTTGAGGAATTGACATGAAAAGAAGTATCAGGCATGAACAGAGCATAAATGTGTTGAGGTCGTCAGGACGAACAACAGAAAATGAATTAACTTAAATACTATGGACATGATTAGTGAAAGCAGGTGTGTGACTCAAAACGTGAAACACAAGATACACTTACAATTAGTACACCAACCCACAAAACCTCCCTCCCCCATTTACACTCATTCACACAAAAGTGTTGTTTCTTTCTGTTATTA
Organism: Nerophis lumbriciformis; assembly: GCF_033978685.3. Classification (NCBI taxonomy): domain Eukaryota; kingdom Metazoa; phylum Chordata; class Actinopteri; order Syngnathiformes; family Syngnathidae; genus Nerophis; species Nerophis lumbriciformis. The sequence continues at coordinate 19,458,862 of NC_084583.2, read as the reverse complement.
ATATTCTGGTTCCTACATTATATATCAATATATATCAATACAGTCTGCAAGGGATACTGTCAGGACTTAGACTATGGCGTGGTTTGTTCTCCCGTGGTGCAAATGAACATTTGGACCAAACATGGCGTGAAGGTGAAGACATATTTAATTTTACTTTAACAAAAAGAACAAACTAAAGGTGCGCACAAGGCGGAAGTGCAAACTTGACAAATGAAACCAATACTTGCACGTGGGCAAAAAACTAAGGACGTGAACAAAAGTCGCTAACTGTGGCATGAATCGAAAAAACTTACTTGGACAGGGCATGAAGTACGCAGAGGTAAACAGAGCGTGACAGGGGTATGAATGCGGGATGTCGTCAGAACGACAAACTGAAAACAATGAACTTAAATACTATAGACATGATTAGTGAAAGCAGGTGTGTGACTCAAAACGTGAAACAGGTGCGTGACGTGACAGGTGAAAACTAATGGTTGCTATGGTGACCAGACAAGGGAGTGAAAAGACAGAAACTAAACAAAACATGACTTAAAACAAAACATGATAATACAGACATGACACTTACTAATAATGCGCCACACTTTGAACCAAAACCAAACAAGAATGACAAACACATTTTGGTAGAACATCTACACCTTAACACAACATAAACACAACAGAACAAATACCCAGAATCCCATGCAGCCCTGACTCTTCCGGGCTACATTATACATCCCTGCTACCACCAAACCCCGTCCCAACCCTGCTCCCCCCACACATCAACCCCCCTGCGGCCCCTGGACCCTGGCTACTAGGTTTTTCTGATTTCAAAAGTTGGCAGGTATGTCATTGTATTCCGTTTATATTTACGTCTAACACAATTTCCCAACTCATATGGAAACGGGGTTTGTACATTCCATCATTCATTCATCAATTGTTGTTTGAACGCAGTTGCTATTTGCAAAATGTGAGGGTTATGTCAGCTTGCAGTTGCTTGAGAACACACACCCAGGGAAGATGAGAGATCAGGCTGTGCACACACAGTGCACATCTATTAGTGTCTGGGCCAGAAGCAAAGACATCAGGTGATGAAAAGGAGAAAGAGGCCATTGGAGAACAACTTCCATGTAGAAGTTGTTAGGTTGTGTCTTTGTCTGCTTCAGAAGAGTCAATGTGCACAGGGTCATGTGTGTCCACTTGTTAAATATTAAACTGGAACTGTCAGCTTCGCTCTGGAGGAACTTTGCTTCCAGGCACGTCCACCTCCAGCTGCAGCAAAGTGAAAAGGTGAGGTGAAGAAGTTCAAACGTCGGTGGTTTGCGGTGAAAACACAAACTCTCCTCTCTCCGGGGACGGCGAAGGAAGAGAGTGAACATTTCACAGGGAAGGAAGAAGACAAGTGACAGATTCTGTTCTTCCTCCCACGTCTTTTTTTTTTTTTTTTTTTAGTCCTCCGTCCGGGTCTGAGAGAGCGAGAGACGCACTGAGCTGCCGTTATGAACAAATACAGCATGTTTTCCTTTTCTGTTTGTTTTCGGTCGTCATGGCAGCATGGAAGTGGAGTTGGCCGGCCCGTGTCAGGTGCGTGTTGGTTTGACCCCCCGTCTTTTGAAGCTGACAAGTGCTCGGAAGACTAGGGTTCAGGGCGGCACGCGGACTGACACGTCCGCCCATGGCAGGCTTCGACCACATCTCACCGACTTAATGAAGGCTGGCCTCAGAATAGCGCTTAAAGAACGGGGCCTGAAACTGACCAACAGTCATGGATGGAAATCCTTGACCAAGACTGTTAACTTCTCCAATTGCTTCATGCCCAGACACTGGACACATGCCCGCGAGTGAAACGCCACACAACATTGATGGTCATGACTACAGTGGGTGGTGACTCAACGGCTACTTTTGAGAGTCAAAGAACGTTCGCCTTAATGCATACTTGCCAACCTTGAGACCTCCGATTTCGGGAGGTGAGGGGTGGGGGCGGGGGCGTGGTCGGGGGTGGGGTGGGGGGGCGTGGTTAAGAGATATATATATATATATATATATATATATATATATATATATATATATATATATTAGAGATGCGCGGATAGGCAATTATTTCATCCGCAACCGCATCAGAAAGTCGTCAACCATCCGCCATCCACTCGATGTAACATTTGATCAGAACCGCACCCACCCGCACCCGCCCGTTGTTATATATCTAATATAGACGATGCAAGGCATTAGTGAGGTTATAAAGCTTTTGCCTGTTAAAGAAAGGAGACTGATCCAATGCAGTGCAGACATTCGCGTGCCACGCTGTCACGACCCAGACGCACACCAGTGCGCAATCATATGGGAGCCGCGCTGAGCGCACCTCCAAGCGCGTCTCGCTGCCGGCGACGGCCGGGTATGGGCCCGACGCTCCAGCGCCATCCATTTTCAGGGCTAGTTGATTCGGCAGGTGGGTTGTTACACACTCCTTAGCGGGTTCCGACGTCCATGGCCACCGTCCTGCTGTCTATATCAACCAGGGTCAGCCCCACCCCTTTCGTGAGCGCACTGCGCGCGGAGTGACCCCTGTTACGCGCCCCCGGCAACAGGGGTGGCGGGCAGGTAAGCTGCGCGGGCGGAGCGCGCGGAGTGACCCCTATTACGAGCCCCCGTCCACGGGGGTGGCGGGCAGGTAAGCTGCTTACCTGCTGCGCGTGACGCCGGCCGCGGCGAAGGCGGACGAGGCGGGGTGTCGGTGCGGTGGGCGCGGTGGTGACCCTGGACGTGCGTCGGGCCCTTCTCGCGGATCGCCTCAGCTACGGCTCCCGGTGGGGCCCTCTCGGGGAAGGGGCCTCGGTCCCGGACCCCGGCGAGGCGTCGGGGGCCTTCTCCGCTCCGTAAAAGTGTCCATCTCTTTTCTTTTTTTTTCTTCTGTTGTGGCATATGCTGCAGGTGCCTGCTCGTTTTTCGTATGTGGGTAACAACATTTAACTATGTATATATATTTCCCAATTGGTTTAACTGCCACCCGCCTGAATCTATTTAAAATCAAATTTTTTTTAATTTCAACCGCCCGACCCGACCCGCGGATAAAATCTAATTTTTTTAAATTTCATCCGCCCTATCCGCGGATAATCCGCGGACTCCGCGGTTGTGCCCGCAAACCGCGCATCTCTAATATATATATATATATATATATATATATATATATATATATATATATATATATATATATATATATAAGAAATACTTGACTTTCAGTGAATTCTAGCTATATATATATATATATATATATATATATATATATATATATATATATATATAAATAAATAAAAGAAATACTTGAATTTCACTGTTCATTTATTTACACATATATACCCACATAACACTCATCTACTCAGTTGAGTTGAGTTAAGGGTTGAATTGTCCATCCTTGTTCTATTCTCTGTCACTATTTCAGAACACACACATTATACAAATATACATTATAAAATCAATAAGAAAACTGGAGCTCTAATTTGGGAGTCTGAATTAGGATCAGAAGTTCCTATATAAACATTGCGCACTCACGTCGCCTTTTTGTATTGATGACTGCAGCTGTGCACTGGATTCATTCACAAATACAAACTACAACTCACAAACACTTTAGAGTTAGGCTCCACCATCAGAATGTGCACTTAAACTTATAAAGATCACATGGATATTATTCAGTGAGTTGATTCACCAAAACTAACCTGTTATACAGGAGGAAAAAGCACACAGGACGTTTCAATTGTTCACAGACTGGTCGCGCTCATCAGAATGACAAGACACTTCCGGTCTGCAGGTGATAAGCATTCAATTGGGAAGAAACGCCCTACTGCCCCCTACTGACCAATGTGAATACTGATAAATGTGTAATGACAGTTCCAAAAACGAATTCAAACCACAAAATAAAATAAATAAATCAACACAAAAGTGTGACACATTATGGGTGGGTCACATATGCATGTACAGTAGATGGCAGTATTGTCCTGTTTAAAAGTGTCACAACATTGCTGTTTACGGCAGACAAACTGCTTTACGGTAGACGCTGTTGTTGTGTGTTGTTACCGCGCTGGGAGGACGTTAATGAAACAATAAACCCACATATGAAACCAAGAACTCGCCTTCGATCATTAGCTGTTTATATTGTGGGAAAGCGGACGTGTGAACAGGCTGTCAACACGTCACTCAGGTCCGCATGGAGCTGGAGGGGGCGTGGCCTCCAGCTCCGCCTGAATTTCGGGAGATTTTCGGGAGAAAATTTGTCCCGGGAGGTTTTCGGGAGAGGCGCTGAATTTCGGGAGTCTCCCGGAAAATCCGGGAGGGTTGGCAAGTATGCTTTAATGTAGTAATGTGGCCAGAAATGGTACTGCAATCACGGTCAAATTGTTGTAGTCCCCTCCCACTTTCCATGACTGAGGTTTAGAGATGTCCGATAATGGCTTTTTTGCCGATATCCGATATCGTCCAACTCTTAATTACCGATTCCGATATCAAGCGATACCGATATATACAGTAGTGGAATTAACACATTATTATGCCTAATTTTGTTGTGATGCCTCGCTGGATGCATTAAACAATGTAACAAGGTTTTCCAAAATAAATCAACTCAATTTATGGAAAAAAAAATGCCAACATGGCACTGCCATATTTATTATTGAAGTCACAAATGCATTATTTTTTTTAACATGCCTCAAAACAGCAGCTCGGAATTTGGGACATGCTCTCCCTGAGAGAGCATGAGGAGGTTGAGGTGGGGAGAGGAAGCGGGGGGTGTATATTGTAGCGTCTCGGAAGAGTTAGTGCTGCAAGGGGTTCTGGGTATTTGTTCTGTTGTGTTACGGTGCGGATGCTCTCCCGAAATGTGTTTGTCATTCTTGTTTGGTGTGGGTTCACAGTGTGGCGCATATTTGTAACAGTGTTAAAGTTGTTCATTCGGCCAGCCTCAGTGTGACCTGTATGGCTGTTGACCAAGTATGCCTTGCATTCACTTGCGTGTGTGAAAAGCCGTAGATATTATGTGACTGGGCCGACACGCAAAGGCAGTGCCTTTAAGGTTTATTGGCGCTCTATACGTCCGTGTACACAGCGGCCTTTTAAGAAGTCATAAATTGTACTTTTTGAAACCGATACCGATAATTTCCGATATATAATATATAATATATAATTTCCATCCCTCAGACGGCACTGTATCAAAATCCGACATCAATCTCTGAAGGATATCACCACATGGGCTCAGGAACACTTCAGAAAACCACTATCACTAAACACAGTTGGTCGCTACATCTGCAAGTGCAAGTTAAAGCTCTACTATGCAAAGCGAAAAGCCATTTATCAACAACACCCAGAAACGCCGCCGACTTCTCTGGGCCCGAGATCATCTAAGATGGACTCATGCAAAGTGGAAAAGTATTCTGTGGTCTGACGAGTCCACATTTCAAATAGTTTTTGGAAATATTCTACATCGTGTCATCCGGACCGAAGGGTAAGCGAACCATCCCGACTGTTATCGACGCAAAGTTCAAAAGCCAGCATCTGTGATGGTATGGGGGTGTATTAGTGCCCAAGACATGGGTAACTTACACATCTGTGAAGGCGCCATTAATGCTGAAAGGTACATACAGGTTTTGGAACAACATATGCTGCCATCTAAGCGCCGTCTGTTTATTTCAGCAAGGCAATGCCAAGCCACATTCAGCACGTGTTACAACAGCGTGGCTTCGTAAAAAAAAGAGTGCGGGTACTTTCCTGGCCCGCCTGCAGTCCAGACCTGTCTCCTATCGAAAATGTGTGGCGCATTATGAAACGTAAAATACGACAGCGGAGACCCCGGACTGTTGAACGACTGAAGCTCTACATAAAACAAGAATGGGAAAGAATTCCACTTTCAAAGCTTCAACAATTAGTTTCCTCAGTTTCCAATCATTTATTGAGTGTTGTTAAAAGGAAAGGCCTTGTAACACAGTGGTGAACATGCCCTTTCCCAACTACGTTGGCACGTGTTGCAGCCATGAACACAAAAAGTTAATTATTATCCATCCATCCATCCATCCATCCATCTTCTTCCGCTTATCCGAGGTCGGGTCGCGGGGGCAGCAGCCTAAGCAGGGAAGCCCAGACTTCCCTCTCCCCAGCCACTTTGTCCAGCTCTTCCTGTGGGACCCCGAGGCGTTCCCAGGCCAGCCGGGAGACATAGTCTTCCCAACGTGTCCTGGGTCTTCCCCGCGGCCTCCTACCGGTCGGACGTGCCCTAAACACCTCCCGAGGGAGGCGTTTGGGTGGCATCCTGACCAGATGCCCGAACCACCTCATCTGGCTCCTCTCCATGTGGAGGAGCAGCGGCTTTACTTTGAGCTCCTCCCGGATGGCAGAGCTTCTCACCCTATCTCTAAGGGAGATACCCGCCACCCGGCGGAGGAAACTCATTTCGGCCGCTTGTACCCGTGATCTTGTCCTTTCGGTCATAACCCAAAGCTCATGACCATAGGTGAGGATGGGAACGTAGATCGACCTGTAAATTGAGAGCTTTGCCTTCCGGCTCAGCTCCTTCTTCACCACAACGGATCGATACAGCGTCCGCATTACTGAAGACGCCGCACCGATCCGCCTGTCGATCTCATGATCCACTCTTCCCTCACTCGTGAACAAGACTCCGAGGTACTTGAACTCCTCCACTTGGGGCAAGATCTCCTCCCCAACCCGGAGATGGCACTCCACCCTTTTCCGGGCGAGAACCATGGACTCGGACTTGGAGGTGCTGATTCTCATCCCAGTCGCTTCACACTCAGCTGCGAACCGATCCAGTGAGAGCTGAAGATCCTGGCCAGATGAAGCCATCAGGACCACATCATCTGCAAAAAGCAGAGACCTAATCCTGCAGCCACCAAACCAGATCCCCTCAACGCCTTGACTGCACCTAGAAATTCTGTCCATAAAAGTTATGAACAGAATGGGTGACAAAGGGCAGCCTTGGCGGAGTTCAACCCTCACTGGAAACGTGTCCGACTTACTACCGGCAATGCGGACCAAGCTCTGACACTGATCATACAGGGAGCGGACTGCCACAGTCAGACAGTCCGATACCCCATACTCTCTGAGCACTCCCCACAGGACTTCCCGAGGGACACGGTCGAATGCCTTCTCCAAGTCCACAAAGCACATGTAGACTGGTTGGGCAAACTCCCATGCACCCTCAAAGACCCTGCCCAGAGTATAGAGCTGGTCCACAGTTCCACGACCAGGACGAAAACCACACTGTTCCTCCTGAATCCGAGGTTCGACTATCCGGCGTAGCCTCCTCTCCAGTACACCTGACTAGACCTAGGCTGAGGAGTGTGATCCCACGATAGTTAGAGCACACCCTCCGGTTCCCCTTCTTAAAGAGAGGAAAGTTTATGAGTTTGAACATCAAATATGTTGTCTTTGTAGCATATTCAACTGAATATGGGTTGAAAATGATTTGCAAATCATTGTATTCCGTTTATATTTACATCTAACACAATTTCCCAACTCATATGGACACGGGGTTTGTAATTGACTTGACGTTTCTCACAATACCAATGTGCCCACTATAATTTTAGGTTTAAGGTGTTGTGCAGAATCACTACAAACAACACGGTACAGACCTTCAAGGGACTGACAAGCACATTTCTGTAAACATTTCTGTAAACATTTAGTGTCGTTCTTGCCATTTCCGGGTCCTAAATGGCTGTCAAAGAGTACCAACTTGTCGGAGTACATCCTCAGCCATATACTTTCCAGGTGAGAGGCATGATGTATGATCTACAATAAACTTCCAGGGAGCATGGAAGCGAGGAAACACCTCGCCAGTCGATCGTGTCCAAATTGCACACGAGTTTCTTATCACAGCGCCGCTATAAATAGTTTATCTGTGTTAGCGCTTATAATAACAATATCACTAATACTTGGTTCATATTCAAGTCACGAAATGTAAATGGAGTATTGTTGGCGCTTTTTGAATGGTTATTTCATACTTGCCAACCCTCCCGGATTTTCCGGGAGACTCCCGAAATTCAGCACCTCTCCCGAAAACCTCCCGGGACAAAATTTTCTCTCGAAAAACTCCCGAAATTCAGGCGGACCTGAGTGACATGTTGACAACACACAGCAACAGTGTCTACCGTAAAGCAGTTCGTCTGCCGTAAACAGCAATGTTGTGACATTTTTAAACAGGACAATACTGCCATCTACTGTACATGCATATGTGACCCACCCATAATGTGTCACATTTTTGTGTTGATTTATTTATTTTATTTTGTGGTTTGGATTAGTTTTTAGAGCTGTCATTACACATTTATCAGTATTCACATTGGTCAGTAGGGGGCAGTAGGGCGTTTCTTCCCAATTGAATGCTATCACCTGCAGACCGGAAGTGTCTTGTCATTCTGATGAGCGCGACCAGTCTGTGAACAATTGAAACGTCCTGTGTGCTTTTTCCTCCTGTATAACAGGTTAGTTTTGGTGAATCAACTCACTGAATAATATCCATGTGATCTTTATAAGTTTAAGTGCACATTCTGATGGTGGAGTGTTTGTGAGTTGTAGTTTGAAAATGAACACTGAAATTCAAGTATTTGTTTTATATATATATATATATATATATATATATATATATATATATATATATATATATATATATATATATATAGCTAGAATTCACTGAAAGTCAAGTATTTCTTATATATATGTATATCTTAACCACGCCCCCGCCCCACCCCCCACCTCCCGAAATCGGAGGTCTCAAGGTTGGCAAGTATGGGTTATTTATTGGATTTTATGGGCGGAATAGAGGAACTCCCGGTGAGTCCGCTGTAAGCTGACCTTTATTTACGTTTATTTAATATTTAGAGTGCATTAAGAAATATATATATATTTCGTAATGATTGTGAACCATAGGCAAAATTCCAAAAATTAAATGCAGTTCCTCTTTAACAATGTTTCTCAACAAGTTATGTCAATTTGATTGTAAACATTAGTGTGATGCTTGATTAAACCCCGAGTTTTACCTTGCAACTGCTTGCTACAACAGGACTATTTTTGGGGTTTTATAAACAGCAGGATCTCCCACGGAAATTCTGTCTGCCTAACACATTAAACAATGGAGGAGTGTGAAAAGGTAAATTTACATTTCTGGTGCTTAATCTGCCTTAATAGCATTTTCTATGGCTTGTGCTTCACTTGAAAAATAGTCTCAATGAACTAAATGTGTTTGCTATTCTTTAGGAAAAGATTAAGAGTCTGGCTTGTCTAGTTTGCAATCAGTTTCAATGTCAACATTTCCAAATAAGTCTGCATCTGAGGTTAGATCAGGTTTTGAGACCCTCGTATTGCCATGATCACACTTTTCATGCACTAAACATTCATGTTATGTGACATAAGTAGGGATGTCCGATCATGTTTTTTTTACCGATATCCGATATTCCGAAATTGTCAAACTCTTTAATTACCAATACCGATATCAACTGATACTGATATATACAGTCGTGGAATTAACACATTATTATGCCTAATTTGGACAACCAGGTATGGTGAAGATAAGGTCCTTTTTTTTAAAAAATTAATGAAATAAAATAAGATAAATAAATTAAAAACATTTTCTTGAATAAAAAAGAAAGTAAAACAATATAAAACAGTTACATAGAAACTATTAATAATGAAAATGAGTTATTATATTATTATAATATTTATTATTATTATAATAATAATAAATATTATTATTATTAATTTTTATTTTATTTTATTATTATTATTATATATATATTTTTTTTTATATATATCTGTCTGTCTCTGGCCTCGTATGTGTGTGTGTGTGTGTGAGAATGTGTCTGTCTTTGTCATCTTACTTGTTACATAATTGTGCCATTTGTCCCTCGTTAGTGGGACCTGGGTGGGTGGGTGGTTTGGGTTTTAAGGGAAAGGGTGTGAATCATTTACTGACTTTAAAAATGTACTGTTTTGACTTGCACTTTTTTCTGTCTATTTGAAAATGCCAATAAAAAAAGTTGGAAAAAAAAAAATAATGAAAATGAGTAAAATGAAGTGTTAAAGGTTAGTACTATTAGTGGAGCAGCAGCACGCACAATCATGTGTGCTTACGGACTGTATCCCTGCAGACTGTATTGATATATATTGATATATAATGTAGGAACTACAATATTAATAACAGAAAGAAACAACCCTTTTGTGTGAATGAGTGTAAATGGGGGAGGTTTTTTTTTGGGTTGGTGCACTAATTGTAAGTGTATCTTGTGTTTTTATGTTGATTTAATTAAAAAAGAAAAAAAATATGATACATATATATATATATATATGTATATATATATATATACATATATATATATATATATATATATATATATATATATATATATATATATATATATATATATATATATATATACATATATATATATATATATATATTAGAGATGTCCGATAATATCAGCCTGCCGATATTATCAGCCGATAAATGCTTTAAAATGTAATATCGGAAATGATCAGTATCGGCTTTTTTATTATCGGTATCGGTTTTTATTTTTATTTTTAATTTTTATTAAAACAACATAAAAAACACAAGATACACTTACAATTAGTGCACCAACCCAAAAAACCTCCCTCCCCCATTTACACTCATTCACACAAAAGGGTTGTTTCTTTCTGTTATTAATATTGTGGTAGGTTCCTACATTATATATCAATATATATCAATACAGTCTGCAAGGGATACAGTCCGTAAGCACACATGATTGTGCGTGCTGCTGCTCCACTAATAGTACTAACCTTTAACACTTCATTTTACTCATTTGCATGAATTACTAGTTTCTATGTAACTGTTTTTATATTGTTTTACTTTCTTTTTTAGTCAAGAAAATGTTTTTAATTTATTTATCTTAATTTATTTTATTAATTTTTTTTTTAAAAAGGACCTTATCTTCACCATACCTGGTTGTCCAAATTAGGCATAATAATGTGTTAATTCCACGACTGTATATATCGGTATCGGTTGATATCGGTATTGGTAATTAAAGAGTTAGACAATATCGGAATATCGGATATCGGGCAAAAAGCCATTATCGGACATCCCTAATATATATATATATATATATATATATATATATATATATATATATATATATATATATATTAGGGCTGCAACTAACAACTAATTTGATCATCGATTAATCTGTTGATTATTACTTCGATTAATCGATTAATAATCGGATAAAAGAGACAAACTACATTTCTATCCTTTCCAGTATTTTATCAACCGATACTGAGATATACAGTCGTGGAATTAACACATTATTATGCCTAATTTGGACAACCAGGTATGGTGAAGATAAGGTCCTTTTTAAAAAAATAAATAAAATAAAGTAAGCTAGATAAATTAAAAACATTTTCTTGAATAAAAAAGAAAGTAAAAAAATTTGAAAACGGTTACCGTATTTTTCAGACTATAAGTCGCAGTTTTTTTCATAGTTTGGCCGGGCTCCAGTACGACTTATATATGTTGTTTTCCTTTTTTATTATGCATTTTCGTCAGGTGCGACTTATACTCCGGTGCGACTTATACTCCAAAAAATACGGTACATAGAAACTAGTAATGAATGAAAATGAGTAAAATGAAGTGTTAAAGGTTAGTACTATTAGTGGAGCAGCAGCACGCACAATCATGTGTGCTTACGGACTGTATCCCTTGCAGACTGTATTGATATATATTGATATATAATGTAGGAACCTACCACAATATTAATAACAGAAAGAAACAACCCTTTTGTGTGAATGAGTGTAAATGGGGGAGGTTTTTTTTTTGGGTTGGTGCACTAATTGTAAGTTTATCTTGTGTTTTTTATGTTGATTTAATTAAAAAAAAAAAGAAAAAAGATACGGATAATTAAAAGAAACGATACCGATAATTTCCGATATTACATTTTAAAGCATCATTTAAGACATCTCTCGACATAAGTAGCCTCGTCCTTATGGCTCATGCTCAAAATGCTTTGGAAGAGGGATATCAGCATGGGTTTTATAATTATTAATTAAGTATTAAAAGCTCCAAATGTGTATTATGTACATACTTGCCAACCCTCCCGAATTTTCCGGGAGACTCCCGAAATTCAGCGCCTCTCCCGCAAAACCTCCCGGGACAAATATTCTCCCGAAAATCTCCCGATTTTCAGCCGGAGCTGGAGGCCACGCCCCCTCCAGCTCCATGCGGACCTGAGTGAGGACAGCCTTTTTTCGTGACAGGAGGACAAGAACTAAATCATCCAGACTAGAGATAAATTGTATTATTATGTTTATTTTACCTAAAAATAAATATATTTATTAATTTAAAAAAAACAAAAAAACTAAATAAATTTTTACTATATTTTGCTAAAAACATCAAAATTAATTGTATTTTTATTTGTATTTTTTCCTGACTCCTTATTACATCCAGCCATAGAATTATACATTAAAATAAACATATTTGAAATAATTGATTTTAAATTATCATAATAATTCATTTTAAATGACCATATTTAATTATTAAAATAATTGCTTGTTTATCAACAACTTTAGCATTTTATTCATTACATTTTGAAACTCTGAGAAGCCAAGTTATGTTATATTCCTTAATATTTATTTATGCAAGTTTGAAGTATCAATTATCTAAACACAGTTTTGTTTGCATATTTTCAGGATGTATATATCTATATATATATATATATATATATATATATATATATATATATATATATATATATATATATATATATATATATATATATAAATATATATATATATATATATATATATATATATATATATGTATGTGTGTGGAAAAAATCAGGAGATGATTGAGGGAACCCCTCATGAAACAGGCCTGTAGAGATGAAGTAGTCTTGTGATTTTTATATATATATATATATATATATATATATATATATATATCTTAATAAGGTTATATATATATATATATGTCTTAATAAGGTTATCATCTGATTTTTATATATATATATATATATATATATATATATATATATATATATATATATATATATATATATATATGTCTTAATAAGGTTATCATCTCTACAGGCCTGTTTCATGAGGGGTTCCCTCAATCATCAGGAGATGATTGAGGGAACCCCTCATGAAACAGGCCTGTAGAGATGAAGTAGTCTTGTGATTTTTATATATATATATATATATATATATATATATATATGTCTTAATAAGGTTATCATCTGATTTTTATATATATATATATATATATATATATATATATATATATATATATATATATATATATATATATATATATGTCTTAATAAGGTTATCATCTCTACAGGCCTGTTTCATGAGGGGTTCCCTCAATCATCAGGAGATGATTGAGGGAACCCCTCATGAAACAGGCCTGTAGAGATGAAGTAGTCTTGTGATTTTTATATATATATATATATATATATATATATATATATATATATATATATATATATATATATATATATATATATATATATATATATATATATATATATATATATATATATATATATATATATATATATATATATATATATATATAAACCTACTCAGTGGCCTAATGGTTAGAGTGTCCGCCCTGAGATCGGTAGGTTGTGGGTTCAAACCCCGGCCGAGTCATACCAAAGACTATAAAAATGGGACCCATTACCTCCCTGCTTGGCACTCAGTATCAAGGGTTGGAATTGGAGGTTAAATCACCAAAAATGATTCCCGGGCGCGGCCACCGCTGCTGCCCACTGCTCCCCTCACCTCCCAGGGGGTGATCAAGGGTGATGGGTCAAATGCAGAGAATAATTTCGCCACACCTAGTGTGTGTGTGACAATCATTGGTACTTTAACTTTTAACTTTAACTTTAATAAGGTTATCATCTCTACAGGCCTGTTTCATGAGGGGTTCCCTCAATCATCAGGAGATGATTGAGGGAACCCCTCATGAAACAGGCCTGTAGAGATGACGTAGTCTTGTGATTTTTTTTTTCCCACACATACATATATTGTGCCCTACTATGGTATCGAGTACTATTTTTTGGATAACCTTATTAAGACATATATATATATATATATATATATATATATATATATATATATATATATATATGAATTACTTGACTTGGTGAATTCTAGCTGTCAATATACCCCTCCCCTCTTAACCACGCCCCCAACCATGCCCCGCCTCACCCCCGACCACGCCCCCACCCCCCACCTCCCGAAATCGGAGGTCTCAAGGTTGGCAAGTATGATTATGTATATTGTATATATTGTCTGTATTGCACAATCCTACATCCATGTTACTTCTTTTTCAATACCAGCTATAATTTCAAACATGATTAAACAAGTTTAGGTTAGACCAAATAGTTTGTCCCGTCACTTCCTCACTTCTTTTAAGAAGGTGTGTATATAAACCCAAGTCTGACAAAAAAAAAAAAAGTAACAAAACGTGCACATTATGCATCTCCTTTTGAACAGTATGTGCTGTACCTCAGTGCAGTGAAGAGGTACATCTCTCTCTCTCTCTCTCTTTTCCAGCTTATTTGAAGTGAATGAGTCTCATTCTGTCCGCCTCCTGTGTAAATATTTCAGCAGTTTAGGCGCTGGCGCTAGGCCGTAGCCACAGTGCTAACATGTCATTGACCATTAGTGCTAACCTGCTGATTTTGCGTTTAGTTCACCTCACTTTACTTTGCACATTGTTCCACACTGCAAAAAGTCAGTGTTCAAAAACAAGAAAAAAAAATTCAAAAATGAGGGGTATTTTACTTGAACTATGTGTCATGTCTGTGTAATCATGTTTTGTTTAAGTCATGTTTTGTTTAGTTATAGGACTCTTTAGTTTCTGTCTTTTCACTCCCTTGTCTTGTTCCCATGATTACCCCATTAGTTTCACCTGTTCCACTCATTGTGCACTCTTGTTTGTCACCATAGCAACCATTAGTTTTCACCTGTCACTTCACGCACCTGTTTCACGTTTTGAATCACGCACCTGCTTTCACTAATCATAGTAGTATTTAAGTTCATTCATTTTCTGTTGTTCGTCCTGACGACCTCAACACATTTATGCTCTGTTCATGCCTGATACTTCTTTTCATGTCAATTCCTCAAGCAACTACTTTTGTCCAAGCCAAGTAAGTTTTTGTTCCATATTTATAGTCTTTTTGGTTTCATAGTTTGTTCTCCGCCATTGTGCGTGTTTTTTGTTTGTACTTTTTTGCTATAGTCTTTTGGTTTCATAGTTTATTCTCCGCCACTGTGCGCGCATTCATTTATTCCTTTTTTTGATAATAATAAATCATGTACCTTCATTCCCGTCTCGCACGAGCCAACTTTCCGTTGCATCCTGGAAAAGCACACACCTCGGACCAAGTCATGACACTATGCAGAATTATCTGCCAATAGAACAAGAAAATTCGGCTTGTCAAGACTTTCCAAAACAAGTAAAATTAACTAACCTCAATAAAGCCAAAAATACCTTAACATAAGTATATTCTCACTAATAACAAGTGGACTTTTCTTGGTAGAAAAAAAAAATTAGATCTTTTTGCTCAATATGTTGAAAAATATTCTTAAATGAAGTAAATGCTCGTGCCATTATCTTGACATAATGATATGCGCTCGGCATCATGATTTTTTTTTCATGCTTGAAGTGTCATGACTTGGTGCTGAGTGTTAGCTTTTCCGGGATGCAACGGAAAGTTGGCTCGGGCGAGACGGGAATGTAAGTACATTTTTATTTAACACTATAACTACAAAACAAGGAAGTAAACAAAAGGCGCGCACAATGGCGGAGAACAAACTATGAAAAAAACAAAAAGACTATAAACATGGAACAAAAACTTACTTTGGCATGGGACATGAAGCAGGATCTTAGAGGATGAAGAGTGTACAGAAGCATAAATGTGGAGATGTCGTCCGAACGACAAACTGAAAAGAATGAGCTTAAATACTATGGACATGATTAGTGAAAGCAGGTGCGTGACTCAAAACGTGAAACAGGTGCGTGACGTGACAGGTGAAAACTAATGGTTGCTATGGTGACAAAACAAAAGTGCACAAAAAGTCCAAAAACCAAAACGAACATGACCAAAACAAAAACATGATCACACAGACATGACATGAAGTAAGAAATGATTACTTCAAAAAAGCAGTTTTGTACTTGTGAGTAGAGATGTCCGATAATATTGGCATGCCGATATTATCGGCCGATAAATGCTTTAAAATGTAATATCGGAAATTATCGCGATCGTTTTTTTTTATTAACGGTATCGGGTTTTTTGGTTTTTTTTAATTTTATTTTATTTTTTTAAATCAACATAAAAAACACAAGATACACTTACAATTAGTACACCAACCCACAAAACCTCCCTCCCCCATTTACACTCATTCACACAAAAGTGTTGTTTCTTTCTGTTATTAATATTCTGGTTCCTACATTATATATCAATATATATCAATACAGTCTGCAAGGGATACTGTCAGGACTTAGACTATGGCGTGGTTTGTTCTCCCGTGGTGCAAATGAACATTTGGACCAGACATGGCGTGAAGGTGAAGACATATTTAATTTTACTATAACAAAAAGAACAAACTAAAGGCGCGCACAAGGCGGAAGTGCAAACTTGACAAATGAAACCAATACTTGCACGTGGGCAAAAAACTAAGGACGTGAACAAAAGTCGCTAACTGTGGCATGAATCGAAAAAACTTACTTGGACAGGGCATGAAGTACGCAGAGGTAAACAGAGCGTGACAGGGGTATGAATGCGGGATGTCGTCAGAACGACAAACTGAAAACAATGAACTTAAATACTATAGACATGATTAGTGAAAGCAGGTGCGTGACTCAAAACGTGAAACAGGTGCGTGACGTGACAGGTGAAAACTAATGGTTGCTATGGTGACAAAACAAAACAAAAGTGTACAAAAAGTCCAAAAACAAAACCAAACATGACTAAAACAAAACATGATTACACAGACATGACAGATACAGTCCGTAAGCACACATGATTGTGCGTGCTGCTGGTCCACTAATAGTTCTAACCTTTAACACTTCATTTGACTCATTTTCATTCATTACTAGTTTCTATGTAACTGTTTGTATATTGTTTTACTTTCTTTTTTATTCAAGAAAATGTTTTTAATTTATTTATCTTAATTTATTTTATAAATTTAAAAAAAAAAGGACCTTATCTTCACCATACCTGGTTGTCCAAATTAAGCATAATTGTCAGGACGTGGACTATGGTGTGTTTGTTTTCCCGAGATGCAAGTAAAGCTGGACTGGTCATGGCGTGAAGGTAAATACATATTTATTTATAACACTCAAAGGAACAAAAGGCGCGCTCAAGGCGGATGTACAAACTTGACTAACGAAACAAAAAGACTTGCACGTGGGCAAAAAACTATGAACAATTAAACAAAAACACTAACTGTGGCATTAATAGAAAAAAACTTACTTGGACATGGCATGAAGTGCGCAGAGGTAGACAGAGTGTGACAGGGGTATGAATACGGGATTTCGCCAGGACGACAAACTGAAAAACAATGAACTTAAATACTACAGACATGATTAACGAAAACAGGTGCGTGACTCAAAACGTGAAACAGGTGCGTGACGTGACAGGTGAAAACTAATGGGTTGCTATGGTGACAAAACAAAAGTGCACAATGAGTCCAAACGTGGAACAGGTGAAACTAATGGGTAACTATGGAAACAAGACAAGGGAGTGAAAAGCCAGAAACTAAAGAGTCCAATAACTAAACAAAACAAAACATGACATGACTAAAACAACACATGATTACACAGACATGACAATAATAATGTGTTAATTCCACGACTATATGTATCGGTATCGGTTGATATCGGTATCGGTAATTAAAGAGTTGGACAATATCGGAATATCAGATATGGGCAAAAAGCCATTATCGGACATCCCTACTTGTGAGTGTTGATGACACAGCTTTGCAACACTTGATATTCTAGTTTCAAGCATGTTTTACTCAATATAGGTCATCAAATCTCAGCTACAAGCTGTAATATCTTACTGAGATCATTTCGGACCAAAACACTTAAAACAAGTAAAACACTCTAACATAAAATCTGCTTAGTGAGAAGAATGATCTTATCAGACAGAAAATAAGCAAATATCACCCTTTTTTGAGATATTTCATCTTCACTTTTTGCAGTTCACCTTGCGCTTGTTGGTGAACTCAACTCTGACCACACTGCATAAAAAAAGGAGATTTGTAAAACCCAATTGAGCTTAGCCCCATTGATCAAGAGGCGCTCACACACACGTCCACATAATAATAATAATATTAATAAAGATCAGAGGTGGGTAGAGTAGCCAGAAATTGTACTCAAGTAAGAGTACTGTTACTTTAGAGATTTATTACTCAAGTAAAAGTAAGGAGTAGTCACCCAAATACTTACTTGAGTAAAAGTAAAAAGTACGTTGTGAAAAAACTACTCAAGTACTGAGTAACTGATGAGTAACATACACACACATATCATCTATATATATATATATATATATATATATATATGAAGAACACGAACAAGGAACCCAGATTTCCCTCGCCCGGACGCGGGTCACCGGGGCCCTCCTCTGGAGCCAGGCCCGGAGGTGTGGCACGATGGCGAGCGCCTGGTGGCCGGGCCTGTCCCCATGGGGCCCGGCCGGGCACAGCCCGAAGAGGCAACGTGGGTGCCCCCTCCAATGGGCTCACCACCCATAGCAGGGGTCATAGAGGTCGGGTGCAATGTGAGCTGGGCGGCAGCCGAGGGCAGGGCACTTGGCGGTCCGATCCTCGGCTACATAAGCTAGCTCTTGGGACGTGG
>NC_084583.2:19432500-19435000 GCF_033978685.3 Nerophis lumbriciformis | reverse complement strand
TTGAAGTGTCATGACTTGGTCCTGGGTGTTAGCTTTTCCGGGATGCAACGGAAAGTTGGCTCGGGCGAGACGGGAATGTAAGTACATTTTTACTTAACACTATAACTACAAAAAGAAGTAAACAAAAGGCGCGCACAATGGCGGAGAACAAACTATGAAAAAACAAAAAGACTATAAACATGGAACAAAAACTTACTTTGGCATGGGACATGAAGCAGGATCTTAGAGGATGAAGAGTGTACAGAAGCATAAATGTGGAGATGTCGTCCGAACGACAAACTGAAAAGAATGAGCTTAAATACTATGGACATGATTAGTGAAAGCAGGTGCGTGACTCAAAACGTGAAACGGGTGCGTGACGTGACAGGTGAAAACTAATGGTTGCTATGGTGACAAAACAAAAGTGCACAAAAAGTCCAAAAACCAAAACGAACATGACCAAAACAAAAACATGATCACACAGACATGACATGAAGTAAGAAATGATTACTTCAAAAAAGCAGTTTTGTACTTGTGAGTAGAGATGTCCGATAATATTGGCATGCCGATATTATCGGCCGATAAATGCTTTAAAATGTAATATCGGAAATTATCGGTATCCGATGTTTTGCTCAGTTTGTTGGACTCCCTCAGTTCTGTTTTCAGCACCCTTGGGTTTGTGTGTTTTTGGTTGCCATGGGTGCTAATTAGTTTCACCTGCCTCTGATTAGTGTTCGGGACGCTCACCTGCTTCTGGGCACTAATCTGAGAGCTATTTGTTCCTGTTTTTTCGCCACACTCAGTCTGGCTGTCTTATTTGCTCAATGCAACAGTTACGTCAATACAGTGACGTGCGGTCACTAGAGGCAGGTGAGGCGGGGCCTCACCTGCCATCATGAAAAGAAAAAAAAAGGTAAAAAGAAAAAAAAAAAATTAAATTGTTATATGTATCCAGTGATTATACTATAAAGTTATTTTCCATTTAACTTCACCAGTTTTAGATTATTTTTATTCAAAATCGCTGAATTTTCACATTTGCCGTTCAAATACTGAGAAGAGACGGTGCGGTGAACAGCAGCCAGTTGAGGCACGTCACTCAGTGCCTCAACATGGATTCCGGACTCGGCTAACTGCTGGCCTGCTGTGCAGTGAGACTGTATTGCTATATGAATTATATTATACATTTCCATAGTTTAGTTAGCTGAGGTATATAATGTACAGTGTATTTTGTCAACAACTGTATGTGTGTAAAGTATTTCTTGTGCTGAGCGATCATAAAACGGCTGCAAAAGACGCACTGGCTGAGGCTCGCCTCCTGCACCCCCGCCGTAGAATTGTTATATCAACTAAAGCCCACACTTAAACTTTCCACGTGCAAGATTGAATCTATTTAAAAAAGTTATTTCATAAGAAGCCAAAATGTGCAAAAACAATAATGTTCGTGTTGAAGGAGTTGTGAATGACTGCAGGGCCACAACATTAGGTACACCTGCAGTCTGCAGGTGTACCTAATTCACAACTCCTCCAACACGAACATTATTGTTTTTGCACTTTTTGGCTTCTTATTAAATAACTTTTGTAACCTATTTGTATGGGCTTTCCTCTTTGTGATGTTAAGTTCCTGTTATGCGCTGTTATACAGTATATGCCTTGAGCTCTTATTTTGAAGGCGCCAAGAGTGGAAGTGATGTCACGGAGTGGAGCGGAGGTTTTTGAAAGAAGGTAAATAAAGTGGTCCTCGTGTAAACTGGAGCCTCCGTGTTTGTTATTTTGTAGTTTCATACAGTATAGGCGACATTTATAAACCCTCGGTTACACTTTTTTAAATAGATTCAATCTTGCACGTGGAAAGTTGAAGTGAGGGCTTTAGTTGCGGCGCATGGACTTAATTTATAAGTAAAGGTAAGACCATAATAACGTTTTTTTTTAATTAAATGTGCTTTTTTGTGTGCTACAGTTTGTATGTGTAAAGTTAAAGTTAAGTTAAAGTACCAATGATTGTCACACACACACTAGGTGTGGTGAAATTTGTCCTCTGCATTTGACCCATCCCCTTGATCACCCCCTGGGAGGTGAGGGGAGTAGTGGGGAGCAGTGGGCAGCAGCGGCGCCTCGCCCGGGAATAATTTTTGGTGATTTAACCCCCAATTCCAAGCCTTGATGCTGAGTGCCAAGCAGGGAAGAATGCTGGTATGAGCTTTTAAACACAACCCGTTAACTGCTGCCAATCAAATGGTGAATAAGATACTCTTTAGGGTTCATATGTTTGTAAATCTGACTGTGATGAAGTCAGTGCCTCACCAGCCATCAACCTCACCGCACGTCACTCCGTCATTACCTCTTGATTCCTGAGCTAAGCTTTGCCATTTGTTTTCTATGCTAAGCTTTCCTGTAAGCTATTCCATTGGCGTATTTTGCTTGTGTTATCGGCATGCTTGTTTTGTTTGTTTGCATCCAGACCAATTAATGAGGAATAAATCATTGTCTTACCTGCACATTGCCTCCAGAGCATCTTGGGAAA
>NC_084583.2:19390000-19427500 GCF_033978685.3 Nerophis lumbriciformis | reverse complement strand
TAATCGATTAATAATCGTATAAAAGAGACAAACTACATTTCTATCCTTTCCAGTATTTTATTGAAAAAAAACAGCATACTGGCACCATACTTATTTTGATTATTGTTTCTCAGCTGTTTGTAAATGTTGCAGTTTATAAATAAAGGTTTATTAAAAAAAAAAAAAAAAAAAAAAAAAGTAGCCTCTGGGCATGTGCATAGCATAGATCGAACGAATCGATGACTAAATTAATCGCCGACTATTTTTATAATCGATTTAATCGATTAGTTGTTGCAGCCCTAATATATATATATATATATATATATATATATATATATATATATATATATATATATATATATATATATATATATATATATATATAAATAGTCGAGGTTTCTGTGGTTTATCCGTTATACAGTGCTCAATACCGGAATATACGTTAGGCCAGGAAAGAACACAGAGGCTAATTCATCCCTACAAGCCTGTTTCGCAGGCTTCCCTGCTCTTCAGGGGAGTTTATTATAAATAAGTTTTATATGTAAGTTTATAATAATAAACTCCCCTGACGAGCAGGGAAATCTGCGGAACAGGCTTGTAGGGATGAAATAGCCTGGATAAACCACAGAAACCTCAACTATATATATATATATATATATATATATATATATATATATATATATATATATATATATATATATATATATATATATATATATGTGTGTGTGTGTGTGTGTGTCTTCCAGACTGGGAGGAGGGAGTCATTGAGGAGTGGGAGCATTAATTCAATTAAGAGAGCAAGACTTACCTCTTTATATACAGTATATATATATATATATATATACATATATATATATATATATATATATATATATATATATATATATATATATATATATATATATATATATATATATATATACTGTATATATATATATATAAATATATATATATATATATATATATAAATATATATATATATATATATATATATATATATATATATATATATATATATAAATATATAAATATATAAATATATATATATATATATATATATATATATATATATAAAATATATATATATATATATATATATTTTTTTTTTTTCATATATATATATATATATATATATATATATATATATGATTTTATTAAATAGCTTATAATTTTTCTTCCAATTGTTGTGTTGCCAATGTATTGTGTATTTATTTTTTACATTTTAAATTATACGGGAGGAGGTAGTGTTGGGGGGGGGGGCGCTAAGTCCGTCACCGCCACTCATCTTTGCACGGACACACCGCATGCATTGACCCGATCACTGACGGTATACCACCCCTTTTAGGTAAGCAGCTGCGGTCAAGGTAAAGGTACTGTCGAAATAAATAGCGCGATTAATTCGTGTTCATACATGATTAATGTGATCATTTATTGTGATTAATCACATGAGTTAACTCGTTTGTTTTTTTTGACAGGCCTAATATTTACTGTACACAGCTACCTTTATGCTTCTCTTTTACCTGAGTGGAAGATAAACATCATGTCACGCAGCACCCCATCTTCACCCATCCTCCTTTTATGGCTGTAAATCCAAATATTGATTCTGAATGTTACACAATGTGCTCCTTGCAAAGCGTGTAAAAAAAAAAAAAAAAAAGTGTGTGTCAGAATAAGGGCCAGCTTGTGTGTTTGTGTGTGTGTGTGTGTGTGTGTGTGTGTGTGTGTGTGTTGGCCTAGGCTTGACCTTGATTACCACAGTGACGGTGAGGCTCCTCATTAGTGCTGGACCGGAGGAAACAGTTGAGTAATGAGGGAGCGGTGTTGTCCCCAGGCGCGCGCACACACACACACACACACACACACACACACACACACACCCGCACACAGGTACCAATGCACCACTTGGTATTAGCGCTTGCATTCACCTGCTGACACCTGCACTTATGCAAGAAGCCTCTTGCACACACACACACACACACACAGAAACATACTTGTGAGTACATCTCAGTCTCATGCCCCCCCCCACCCACCCCCCCCCCCCCCACTCACTTGTCTCGCCTCACCTTCTGTTTAGTGTTTTTCTCTCCCACACACATTCTGCCTCTTCCCCCATCGCCCGTCTTCCTCTTTCTCTTCTTCCCACCAGACAGACCTGGCAGACCTCACTGCCCACTGAGATCCTGTACAGGCCCGCTTATGTCTCAGTGTCGCCCTCCGGTGGCATCGCTCAAATAACACCCCAAAATGGGTGTTTTAGTTATATTTTGTTGTGTTGGCCCTCCGATAAGGTGGCGACTTGTCCAGGGTGTACCCCCGCCTTCTGCATGAATGCAGCTGAGATAGGCTCCAGCGACCCCGAAAAGGGACAAGCGGTAGAAAAATGGATGGATGTTTTGCATTAACCTAAGAATGTCATACCAAGTAAATTCAAGAAATGACAGGGTGAGGACGAGCAAACCAAATAATGATACATGATGAAAATCGGGGACTCTTAAACTTTTTGACCTCGAGACCCAACTTTTGCATTACACTCAAAGATGTACTCTGAATGAGTATTTTAATCTTATTTTTGATTTTAATTACCATATTTCCCGCTAATTAAAATAATTAAGTGCGGTAGGCGCACTTAAAATGTTTTTTTTCCCCTCAAAACTTTAGTGTGCCTCATAACCATACTTGCCAACCTTGAGACCTCCGATTTCGGGAGGTGGGGGGTGGGGGGCGTGGTCGGGGGTGGGGCGGGGGCGTGGTTGGGGGCGTGGTTAAGATATATATATATATAAGAAATACTTGACTTTCAGTGAATTCTAGCAATATATATATATATATATATATATATATATATATATATATATATATATATATATATATATATATATATATATATATATATATATAAATAAATAAAAGAAATACTTGAATTTCAGTGTTCATTTATTTACACATATACACACACATAACACTCATCTACTCATTGTTGAGTTAAGGGTTGAATTGTCCATCCTTGTTCTATTCTCTGTCCCTATTTCAGAACACACACATTATACAAATATACATTATAAAATCAATAAGAAAACGGGAGCTCTAATTTGGGAGTCTGAATTAGGATCAGAAGTTCCTATAAAAACATTGCGCACTCACGTCGCCTTTTTGTATTGATTACTGCAGCTGTGCACTGGATTCATTCACAAATACAAACTGCAACTCACAAGCACTTTAGAGTTAGGCTCCACCATCAGAATGTGTACTTAAACTTATAAAGATCACATGGATATTATTCAGTGAGTTGATTCACCAAAACTAACCTGTTATACAGGAGAAAAAAGCACAAAGGACGTTTCAATTGTTCACAGACTGGTCGCGCTCATCAGAATGACAAGACACTTCCGGTCTGCAGGTGATAGCATTCAATTGGGAAGAAACGCCCTACTGCCCCCTACTGACCAATGTGAATACTGATAAATGTGTAATGACAGCTCCAAAAACGAATTCAAACCACAAAATAAAATAAATAAATCAACACAAAAATGTGACACATTATGGGTGGGTCACATATACATGTACACTAGATGGCAGTATTGTCCTGTTTAAAAGTGTCACAACATTGCTGTTTACGGCAGACGAACTGCTTTACGGTAGATGACAACTTGACTGCTGTTGTTGTGTGTTGTTGCCGCGCTGGGAGGACATTAATGAAACTGCCTAACAATAAACACACATAAGAAACCAAGAACTCGCCCTCGATCATTAGCTGTTTATATTGTGGGAAAGCGGACGTGTGAACAGGCTGTCAACACGTCACTCAGGTCCGCATGGAGCTGGAGGGGGCGTGGCCTCCAGCTCCGCCTGAATTTCGGGAGATTTTCGGGAAAAATTTGTCCCGCGAGGTTTTCGGGAGAGGCGCTGAATTTCGGGAGTCTCCCGGAAAATCCGTGAGGGTTGGCAAGTATGCTCATAACCCGCCTAATGTACGGAATAATTCTGTTCAGTTGTTGCAGTGTTTTCAGTCTGAACGCTGCTTTGACTGCAGCTGGGACTGCTGCGCGAGGCTACTGTAAGGAGGGGTTCATTAACGGACATTAACTGCAGCGATATACGTGCTTTCATGTCTCCAAAAACATCCTTAAAAAGTCACTGGATTTGTTGCATTGTGAAAAAAAAAATAGTAGCATATCCAGTGACGTGCAGTCACTAGAGGCAGGTGAGGCGGGGGAAAGAAAAAAAATGTAAAAAGAAAAAAAAAAATTAAATTGTTATATGTATCCAGTGATTATACTATAAAGTCATTTTCCATTTAACTTCACCAGTTTTAGATTATTTTTATTCAAAATCGCTGAATTTTCACATTTGCCGTTCAAATACTGAGAAGAGACGGTGCGGTGAACAGCAGCCAGTTGAGGCACGTCACTCAGTGCCTCAACATGGACGGACTCGGCTAACTGCTGGCCTGCTGTGCAGTGAGACCGTGTTGCTATATGAATTATATTATACATTTCCATAGTTTAGTTAGCTGAGGTATATAATGTACAGTGTATTTTGTCAACAACTGTATGTGTGTAAAGTATTTCTTGTGCTGAGCGATCATAAAACGGCTGCAAAAGACGCACTGGCTGAGGCTCGCCTCCTGCACCCCCGCCGTAGAATTGTTATATCAACTAAAGCCCACACTTAAACTTTCCACGTGCAAGATTGAATCTATTTTAAAAAATTATTTCATAAGAAGCCAAAAAGTGCAAAAACAATAATGTTGGTGTTGGAGGAGTTGTGAATGACTGCAGGGACACAACATTAGGTACACCTGCAGACTGCAGGTGTACCTAATTCACAACTCCTCCAACACGAACATTATTGTTTTTGCACTTTTTGGCTTCTTACTAAATAACTTTTGTAACCTATTTTCATGGGCTTTCCTCTTTGTGATGTTAAGTTCCTGTTATGCGCTGTTATACAGTATATGCCTTGAGCCCTTATTTTGAAGGCGCTAAGAGCGGAAGTGATGTCACGTTGCGGAGGTTTTTGAAAGAAGGTAAATAAAGTGGTCCTCGTGTAAACTGGAGCCTCCGTGTTTGTTATTTTGTAGTTTCATACAGTATAGGCCACATTTATAAACCCTCGGTTAGACTTTTTTAAATAGATTCAATCTTGCACGTGGAAAGTTGAAGTGAGGGCTTTAGTTGCGGCGCATGGACTTAATTTATAAGTAAAGGTAAGACCATAATAACGTTTTTTTTATTAAATGTGCTTTTTTGTGTGCTACAGTTTGTATGTGTAAAGTTAAAGTTAAGTTAAAGTACCAGTGATTGAAATTTGTCCTCTGCATTTGACCCATCCCCTTGATCACCCCCTGGGAGGTGAGGGGAGCAGTGGGCAGCAGCGGCGCCGCGCCTGGGAATCCTTTTTGGTGATTTAACCCCCAATTCCAAGCCTTGATGCTGAGTGCCAAGCAGGGAAGAATGCTGGTATAAGCTTTTAAACATAACCCGTTAACTGTTGCCAATCAAATGGTGAATAAGATACTCTTTAGGGTTCATATGTTTGTAAATCTGACTGTGATGAAGTCAGTGCCTCACCAGCCATCAACCTCACCGCACGTCACTGAGCATATCTCTGCTGCACCACATCAGATGAACAAACATTCTCTGTAAGTCGAAATAGTTTCAAGCTGACTACGGATGTCAGCCACGGTGTTATATGGACGTGTAATCATCATATAGACATCATTGTACAAAGTGACTATTATGCCAATTTACTGGACAAATTGCATTAGTAACAATTCAGGCTTTATTTCAGACACGATGGTTAAGTGGCAATGACAGACAACAACCAGAACCGTACGAAACCTGTAATCACGTAATTGAGGAGGTGCACCGTAATCAACGCTTCAGTCGGTGCAATCATTCCGACACTCCATTTTCACACACTTAAATACTCTCACGCTGCGGAATCCCTGGTATTTCAGTAGGAGGCTTGGGTGCCGGTTTTTTTCTTTTAACTCTGGAAACACTGAATGTGATGTATTTGGTGAGGATAACCTAGTTTTTATGACCTATTGGAGCTCATTTTGAGGACTATGTATGACAATTGTTTGGTCATGGTGTGTACATCCATTGCGATAATTGGGTCAAAAATGTCCTCCCCTTAAAGGGGAACATTATCACCAGACCTATGTAAGCATCAATATATACCTTGATGTTGCAGAAAAAAGACCATATATATTTTTTAACCGATTTCCGAACTCTAAATAGGTGAATTTTGGCGAATTAAACGTTGTGGCGTCACATCGGGAAGCAATCCGCCATTTTCTCAAACACCGAGTCACATCAGCTCTGTTATTTTCCGTTTTTTCGACTGTTTTTCCGTACCTTGGAGACATCATGCCTCGTCGGTGTGTTGTCGGAGGGTGTAACAACACCAACAGGGACGGATTCAAGTTGCACCAGTCGCCCAAAGATGCCAAAGTGGCAAGAAATTGTACGAAATTTGTTCCGCACACTTTACCGACGAAAGCTATGCTACGACAGAGATGGCAAGAATGTGTGGATATCCTGCGACACTCAAAGCAGATGCATTTCCAACCATAAAGTCAAAGAAATCTGCCGCCAGACCCCCATTGAATCTGCCGGAGTGTGTGAGCAATTCAGGGACAAAGGACCTCGCTAGCACGGCAAGCAATGGCGGCAGTTTGTTCCCGTAAACGAGCGAGCTAAACCCCCTATCGACCCTAGCTTCCCTGGCCTGCTGACATCAACTCCAAAACTGGACAGATCAGCTTTCAGGAAAAGAGAGCGGATGAGGGTATGTCTACAGAATATATTAATTGATGTAAATTGGGCTGTCTGCACTCTCAAAGTGCATGTTGTTGCCAAATGTATTTCATATGCTGTAAACCTAGTTCATAGTTGTTAGTTTCCTTTAATGCCAAACAAACACATACCAATCGTTGGTTAGAAGGCGATCGCCGAATTCGTCCTCGCTTTCTCCCGTGTCGCCGGCTGTCGTGTCGTTTTCGTCAGTTTCGCTTGCATACGGTTCAAACCGGTATGGCTCAATAGCTTCAGTTTCTTCTTCAATTTCGTTTTCGCTACCTGCCTCCACACTACAACCATCCGTTTCAATACATGCGTAGTCTGTTGAATCGCTTAAGCCGTTGAAATCCGAGTCTGAATCCGAGCTAATGTCGCTATAGCTTGCTGTTCTTTCCGCCATGTTTGTTTGTGTTGGCTTCACTATGTGACGTCACAGGAAAATGGACGGGTGTTTATAACGATGGTTAAAATCAGGCACTTTGAAGCTTTTTTTAGGGATATTGCGTGATGGGTAAAATTGTGAAAAAAAAATTTAAAAATATAATAAGCCACTGGGAACTGATTTTTAATGGTTTTAACCCTTCTGAAATTGTGATAATGTTCCCCTTTAACAACAGTGATTTTCCACTTGGAGTTGATATATTTTTCTTTGTGTTCACTATTGCTTCCGCCCAAAATAACATTTATTTATTTATTTTTGTTGTGTTGGGGGTTTTTAAACAATAAAAAGGACACTCAGAGGACACTACGGTGCAGACCTTTTATCTCTGGGAGTTCTAGGAGGAATTCCATTAAACAGATTCTTGGTGAACTCAACCTCTTAATTAGCCTTTTGGAGCCGTTCTGTTTCAATTGTGGTTAACGACTCATTGAATTTCTGAGCTGGTGTAAGATTATAAACCTGTGATTATTACTTATGATCAGTGTTCTGGAAATTGCTTTTCAAAACTAGTTCATTATAGTTACTCGTTACTCGACCAATACAATTATTGAATTACTAGCGGAATTACTTTTTAATTAATGGAATTAATTACCAGGGAAAGTAATGTATACGTCATTAAATATCTATTTAATATACTGTATATATATATATATATATATATTTTTTTTTTTTTTTACCTCATATAGTGTAAATCCAAATAGGACATATTTAACTTATTAATTATAGTTACTCGTCTTACCATCACAGTCTTTACAGGGTAATTAATAGCCATGGATGATTGAAGAAGGGGAACCGGAGGGTGTGTTCTAACTATCGTGGGATCACACTCCTCAGCCTTCCCGGTAAGGTCTATTCAGGTGTACTGGAGAGGAGGCTATGCCGGTTAGTTGAACCTCGGATTCAGGAGGAACAGTGTGGTTTTCATCCTGGTCGTGGAACTGTGCACCAGATCTATACTCTCGGCAGGGTCCTTGAGGGTGCAAGGGAGTTTGCCCAACCAGTCTACATGTGCTCTGTGGACTTGGAGAAGGCATTGGACCGTGTCCCTCGGGAAGTCCTGTGGAGAGTGCTCAGAGAGTATGGGGTATCGGACTGTCTGATTTTGGCGGTCCGCTCCCTGTATGATCAGTGCCAGAGCTTGGTCCGCATTGCCGGCAGTAAGTCGGACACGTTTCCAGTGAGGGTTGGACTCCGCCAAGGCTGCCCTTTGTCACCCATTCTGTTCATAACTTTTATGGACAGAATTTCTAGGCGCAGTCAAGGCGTTGAGGGGATCTGGTTTGGTGGCTGCAGGATTAGGTCTCTGCTTTTTGCAGATGATGTGGTCCTGATGGCTTCATCTGGCCAGGATCTTCAGCTCTCGCTGGATCGGTTCGCAGCCGAGTGTGAAGCGACTGGGATGAGAATCAGCACCTCCAAGTCCGAGTCCATGGTTCTCGCCCGGAAAAGGGTGGAGTGCCATCTCCGGGTTGGGGAGGAGACCCTGCCCCAAGTGGAGGAGTTCAAGCACCTCGGAGTCTTGTTCACGAGTGAGGGAAGAGTGGATGGTGAGATCGACAGGCGGATCGGTGCGTCATCTTCAGTAATGCGGACGCTGTATCGATCCGTTGTGGTGAAGAAGGAGCTGAGCCGGAAGGCAAAGCTCTCAATTTACCGGTCGATCTACGTTCCCATCCTCACCTATGGTCATGAGCTTTGGGTTATGACCGAAAGGACAAGATCACGGGTACAAGCGGCCCAAATGAATTTCCTCCGCCGGGTGGCGGGTCTCTCCCTTAGAGATAGGGTGAGAAGCTCTGCCATCCGGGGGGAACTCAAAGTAAAGCCGCTGCTCCTCCACATGGAGAGGAGCCAGATGAGGTGGTTCGGGCATCTGGTCAGGATGCCACCCGATTGCCTCCCTAGGAAGGTGTTTAGGGCACGTCTGACCGGTAGGAGGCCACGGGGCAGACCCAGGACACGTTGGGAAGACTATGTCTCCCGGCTGGCCTGGGAATGCCTCGGGATCCCCCGGGAGGAGCTGGACGAAGTGGCTGGGGAGAGGGAAGTCTGGGCTTCCCTGCTTAGGCTGCTGCCCCCGCGACCCGGCCTCGGATAAGCGGAAGAAGATGGATGGATGGATTTTGGAAAGAAATCTCTTTGACTTTGTTCGTAAGTAAATACTTGTTAGGAAGAGACCACAGCAAAGTTCCCCTATGGATTTGTCCACTAATGGACTCCGGAATTAGTAAAAAGTTACTTTTTTGAATGACTTGAAGCTATTTTTGTTTTGAATGTGTAAACATTTTTTATTTTTTTATTATTTTTTTGTGACAATATTGTGTATGTGTCAAAACGGGGGGGATTTTCGCAGCTTACTGTGAGGTTTGTTCTCCCAGGAAGAAATTGGACTATTCCGGACAAGGCATGAAAGTAGGAACATATTTAATTATTCAAAACTCAAAAGGGTACAAAAAACAGAAAACAACCCGAAGGCAAGCATGCCTATTGCACGCGGAAGCTAAGGCAAAAACTTAGGACATGAAACTATAGACATGAAACAACTGAGCAAACTATGACATAGAACAAACATTACTGTGGCATGAAACAAATAACTAGCAAAAACTTGGAATCGGACATGGAACGAGCAGCATGATTTAAGCATGAAACAAGCATGAACTATGGCATGAAAAGAGCAATGACGCCAGGACGACCAACTGGCTTAAATAATAGTCTCTTGATTAGAGCATGTGCGTTTCCCGAACACCAGAGGCAGGTGAAACTAATAAGTCGCCATGGAAACTAACACAAACAAGGGTGTACAAAAACAGGAACTATTGGAGTCTTAAAACTAACAGAAAATAACAAAAACATGATCCAGACCACAGATCATGACAGTATGGTTGTTTAGTGGATATTGCTACATGCTTACAGTAAATAAACCCAGAGCTTTACCGTATTTTTCTGAGTATAAGTCGCACCGGCCGAAAATGCATAATAAAGAAGGAAAAAAACATATATAAGTCGCACTGGAGTATAAGTCGCATTTTTGGGGGAAATGTCAATCAATCAATGTTTATTTATATAGCCCTGAATCACAAGTGTCTCAAAGGGCTGCACAAGCCACAACGACATCCTCGGTACAGAGCCCACATAAGGGCAAGGAAAAACTCACCCCAGTGGGACGTCGATGTGAATCACTATGAGGAACGAGTCCCTTGTTAGGTTAGCGATGCTACTGTACTAAATCAAAATGTAGGGTCGTTTTTGTTGAGGCGGATGAGATTTGAGTAATATTTAGCTTTAGCTAAGGTAAGCATGCGTTTATACGATATTAAACTATCACTCCATGCTTGATGGAAAACCTCAAGCTTGGTCGCGCGCTATTTGCGTTCCAACTTTCTACATGATAATTTATGAGCTCCGGTTTCTTCTGTAAACCATGGGGTGCGCCTTTTAGGGGCCCTTTTTTGTTTTAGCGGTGCTATACTATCAATGGTTTCGCGCAGAGCATTGTCAAAGTTGTTAGTGAGGTTATCAATAGAGCCGACATAATTTGGGAATGGTGCCATTACCGAAGGCAGTAGGTCAGCAAGAGTCATCGTTGTGGCAGCATTAATGTTGCGGCTGCTATAGCAGTTATTATTATTATTAGCTTGTTGACAATGAGTCAGAACTTCGAATTTTATAAAGTAATGATCGGACATTACTTTAGTATACGGGAGTACCATAACTTTGGAGGTGGTGACACCCCTGACCAGCACTAGATCTATCGTATTACCGTTGCGATGCGTAGGTTCATTTATTATTTGTGTAAGACCACAGCTATCAATTATAGTCTGGAGCGCCACGCACTGAGGGTCCGATGGGGTATTCATATGGATATTAAAGTCCCCCATTATGATTATATTGTCTGCGTGCGTCACTAAATCAGCAACAAACTCTGAGAATTCATTGATAAAGTCCGAGTAGGGCCCTGGGGAGCGGTAGATAACAGCCAGGTCGAGAGGCAGCGGTGCGACGGACCTCATAGTAAGCACCTGAAACGATTTTTATTTATTATTTAGGTTAGGGGTAAGGTTAAAGTTTTCATTGTATATTAGTGCGACCCCCCCCTGCCCCCCCCCCCCCCCCCCCTTTTGATAGGACGGGCAATATGTGCATTCGTATAGTTAGGAGGAGATGCCTCATTTAGCGCAAAAAAATCGTCTGGTTTGAGCCAGGTTTCGCTAAGACCAATGACGTTAAGATTGTTGTCTCTAATGACCTCATTAACTAATAACGTTTTGGGAGACAATGATCTTATGTTTAAAAAGCCCATATTATAAGTATTGGGCTGTTTTGACGAGTTTTTGTTTAAATTATCCGTAGTAGCAATATTAATAATGTTGCGTTTATTATACGTAGTGCACTTTAAATAGTTTCGACCATATCTAGGAATTGATATGACGGGAATTTTCAGATTGTTTGTTTGATGCTGCGATAGACTGAACGCATCATAATTTGCCACCTCAATAGAATGCATATCTACCCCGGACACATTCACAACAGAAAACACATTATGTGAGTTGTGTATTATTCTAAGAGAATTGCTATGCGTACAGGGATTATCCAGCCTGGTGCTGGCTAGTTCTAGCTTAACTGACTCCTCACCCGGACTAGCAGGCTCTGTAATTGCCTGTGACCGGGCTTGCTCTAGTGTAGTTAGTCAAATGTGACTTAAACAGTAGTCTATGTTTTTAGGCAGGATGATGGCGCCTTCCTGGTTAGGGTGAAGGCCGTCTCTCATCAGCAAGCCTGGTTTGATACAAGCCAACACCAAGAATAGACATTTGAAAGGCAATTTAAAATAAATAAAGACTAGTGAACAACAGGCTGAATAAGTGTACGTTATATGAGGCATAAATAACCAACTGGTATGTTAACGTAACATATTATGGTAAGAGTCATTCAAATAACTATAACATATAGAACATGCTATACGTTTACCAAACAATCTAATCGCTAAATCCCATGAAATCTTATACGTCTAGTCTCTTACGTGAATGAGATCAATAATATTATTTGATATTTTACGCTAATGTGTTAATCATTTCACACATAAGTCGCTCCTGAGTAAAAGTTGCACCCCCGGCCAAACTATGAAAAAAACTGCAACTTATAGTCCAAAAAATACGGTAACTTTTTATATGACTCCCTGTTAAAGTCGAGAGCACCAAGAAAAACTCTTAGTTTGTGAACCTGTTCTCAACTATTCTGATTCTGATTCTGATGCATCAAAGGTTGTTTGAGGATATGGGGAGTTATTATTATTTTGAATTTTTTTTACACGACTTCATGACAACTGATAGATGAAGGCTGAAGCTTGCATGTTCATTTTATCTCACGGCAGCGTTTAACTCATACTTGCCAACCCTCCCGGATTTTCCGGGAGACTCCCGAAATTCAACGCCTCTCCCGAAAACCTCCCGGGACAAATTTTCTCCCGAAAATCTCCCGAAATTCAGGCGGACCTGAGTCCGCTAACCCACAATGTAAACAGCGTACCTGCCCAATCACGTTATAACTGTAGAATGATGGAGGGCGAGTTCTTGGTTTCTTATGTGGGTTTATTGTTAGGCAGTTTCATTAACGTCCTCCCAGCGCGGCAACAACACACAACAACAGCAGTCACGTTTCTGTCTACCGTAAAGCAGTTCGTGTGCCGTAAACAGCAATGTTGTGACACTCTTAAACAGGACAATACTGCCATCTAGTGCATTTGATGAAAGCACTTTTGTGCGTGCCACACAGCAATGCATCTTCAGAGAGGGTGTTCAGCATGGTTCGAAAAATAGTGACAGAGAATAGAACAAGGATGGACAATTCAACCCTTAACTCAACAATGAGTAGATGAGTGTTATGTGTGTGTATATGTGTAAATAAATGAACACTGAAATTCAAGTATTTATTTTATATATATATATATATATATATATATATATATATATATATATATATGAAATACTTGACTTGGTGAATTATTATATATATTATTATATAATAAAATATATATATATATATATATATATGTATGTGTGGGAAAAAAATCACAAGACTATTTCATCTCTACAGGCCTGTTTCATGAGGGGGGGTACCCTCAATCATCAGGAGATTTTAATGGGAGCATTCGCATACCATGGTTTATATAGGGCACAGAGTGGGTGGGTACAGGCTGGCGTAGGGGCGTGGTGATTGGCTCATGTGTTACCTAGGAGGTGTTTCCGTCTATGGCGGCATGCTGTTACAATTTCGCTGCGCTTGTTGAGGGATGACAGGTCTGGACGGTAAATAATAAACAGTTTCTCTTTCAAGCATAGGTTGCATCTTTTATTACCACTATTGTAAGGTGTGCTGGATGCAAGAATTTGCCATGTTATTGAATATTCAACATTATTGTCTTTGAGGTCCCAAATGTGTTTGCTGAGTTCTGTGGTATTTCGCAGGTTTTGGTTCCTGAAAGAAGCCTTGTGATTGTTCCATCTGGTTTTGAATTCTCCCTCGGTTAATCCTACATATGTGTCGGATGTGTTAATGTCCTTGCGTGTTACCTTAGATTGGTAGACAACTGATGTTTGTAAGCACCCCCCGTTGAGAGGGCAATCAGGTTTCTTTCGACAGTTACAGCCTTTGTTTATGTATACACACATATATATATATATATATATATATATATATATATATATATATATATATATATATATATATATATATATATATATATATATATATATATATATAATATATATATATATTTTTTATATATATATATATATATATAGCTAGAATTCACTGAACATCAAGTATTTCTTATATACCGGTATATATATATATATATATATATATATAATACTTGACTTGGTGAATTCTAGCTGTAAATATACTCCTCCCCTTTTAGCCACGCCCACCCCCACCGCCCTCCCCCCACCTCCTGAAATCGAATGTCTCAAGTTTGGCAAGTATGGTTTAACTGGAAGCCACAAGTCACACCTCCAAAAAAAAGAGAAAAATCATGTCTAGAACATGGGTGTCAAACGTACGGCCCACGGACCGGATTAGACCCGAGAACATGTTGAACCCATCCCGCGGTCTGTGAGATGAATTTGCTAAGTATAAAAATGAGCTCTGAACAGATGTTTATTGAGACAAGGTAAACATCTGTTCAGTATTTTAACATAAAAGTGTTTGATTGTCAGGCATTAAAAGCCACAAAATGCAAGGGGTCCATCAGACCCACAAACGCTGGCTGAGTAACAACAATATGAACGTTGCACAAGGATTACGTAAAATGAGATCAAATGTAAGAAGCACTTGGCAATATTTAAAGTAAAACTAAAACGTTTTGACAACAAATGTGCTAAGGGTGCAAAATATGCGTTAAAAGAAAACACTGTTTGGCTTCATATTGTTGTGGTGTTTTGTGACTGTGGGACTGATGAATGTTGTTGGTTCCATATGAGTTGGGAAATTGTGTTAGATGTAAATATAAACGGAATACAATGATTTGCAAATCATTTTCAGCCCATATTCAATTGAATGCGCTACAAAGACAACATATTTGATGTTCAAACTCATAAACTTAAATTTTTTATGCAAATAATAATTAACTTAGAATTTCATGGCTGCAACACGTGCCAAAGTAGTTGGGAAAGGGCATGTTCACCACTGTGTTACATGGCCTTTCCTTTTAACAACACTCAGTAAACGTTTGGGAACTGAGGAGACACATTTTTGAAGCTTCTCAGGTGGAATTCTTTCCCATTCTTGCTTGATGTACAGCTTAAGTTGTTCAACAGTCCGGGGGTCTCCGTTGTGCTATTTTAGGCTTCATATTTTCAATAGGAGACAGGTCTGGACTACAGGCAGGCCAGTCTAGTACCCGCACTCTTTTACTATGAAGCCACGTTGATGTAACACGTGGTTTGGCATTGTCTTGCTGAAATAAGCAGGGGCGTCCATGGTAACGTTGCTTGGATGGCAACATATGTTGCTCCAAAAGCTGTATGTACCTTTCAGCATTAATGGTGCCTTCACAGATGTGTAAGTTACCCATGTCGTGGGCACTAATACACCCCCATACCATCACACATGCTGGCTTTTACACTTTGCGCCTATAACAATCCGGATGGTTCTTTTCCTCTTTGGTCCGGAGGACACGACGTCCACAGTTTCCAAAAACAATTTGAAATGTGGACTCGTCAGACCACAGAACACTTTTCCACTTTGTATCAGTCCATCTTAGATGAGCTCAGGCCCAGCGAAGACGACAGCATTTCTGGGTGTTGTTGATAAACGGTTTTCGCCTTGCATAGGAGAGTTTTAACTTGCACTTACAGATGTAGCGACTAACTGTAGTTACTGACAGTGGGTTTCTGAAGTGTTCATGAGCCCATGTGGTGATATCCTCTACACACTGATGTCGCTTGTTGATTCAGTACAGCCTGAGGGATGGAAGGTCACGGGCTTAGCTGCTTACGTGCAGTGATTTCTCCAGATTCTCTGAACCCTTTGATGATATTACGGAGCGTAGATGGTGAAATCCCTAAATTCCTTGCAATAGCTGGTTGAGAAAGGCTTTTCTTAAACTGTTCAACAATTTGCTCACGCATTTGTTGACAAAGTGGTGACCCTCGCCCCATCCTTGTGTGTGAATGACTGAGCATTTCATGGAATCTACTTTTATACCCAATCATGGCACCCACCTGTTCCCAATTAGCCTGCTCACCTGTGGGATGTTCCAAATAAGTGTTTGATGAGCATTCCTCAACTTTATCAGTATTTATTGCCACCTTTCCCAACTTCTTTGTCACGTGTTGCTGGCATCAAATTCTAAAGTTAATGATTATTTGCAAAAAAAAAAAACATCAAATATGTTGTCTTTGTAGCATATTCAATTGAATATGGGTTGAAAATGATTTGCAAATCATTGCATTCCGTTTATATTTACATCTAACACCATTTCCCAACTCATATGGAAACGGGGTTTGTACAATGGTGGAAGATTGGGAAGTACATTTGAATTAGTCTGCATTTTTATTTGAACAGATACTACTGGGCTTGTAGTCAAGTATCAATGCGTCCCTCACTCTGTTTATGAAATCAACATGTCTAAGCTGGTCCCGTGACACTTGGCCAGATGTGTGTTCATGTGCACCAACACACACACACACACACACACACACACACACACACACACACACACACACACACACACACACACACAGGGGTGGCGAGCAGCGGGCCAACTCCCAGTTGTCTCCTGTTGCTGCCCTGGGACGCAGCCATTGGCTCTGCAGTCTGCGTAGCGAGCAGGTAGAGGAGGGTCTTCTGGAAGCTCTGTTGCTAGGCTACAGGTATAATAGATGTAGAGATATTTAGAGACACTAGAGATGAGAATGAGGTTGGGCGTGGATCTGAGCATGTGCACTTTCTGTGTGTGTGGATGTGGGTGACAATAACAGGGAGGGGTCCTTTGGACGGAGGATGAAAAAAAGTGTCTATCCACACTCTTCCTTAGATTTATTGTTGCTTTACATCAGACCTGGGCAAATTAAGGCCCCCGTTGAGCTTTTCAATCTGGCCCGCCGGACATTCCCAAGTATATTTTTTAGATGTTTAAGATGTAAAGTGTAGCTGCTAGAGATGCGCGGATAGGCAATTATTTCATCCGCAACCGCATCACAAAAGTCGTCAACCATCCGCCATCCACCTGATCTAACATTTAATCAAACCGCATCCGCCCGCACCCGCCCGTTGTTATATATCTAATATAGACGATGCAAGGCATTAGTGAGGTTATAAAGCGTTTGCCTGTTAAAGAAAGGAGACTGATCCAATTTAGCAGAGACATTCAATGCGTGCCACGCTGTCACGGCCCAGATGCTAGAGATGCGCGGATAGGCAATTATTTCATCCGCAACCGCATCAGAAAGTCGTCAACCATCCGCCATCCACCCGATGTAACATTTGATCAGAACCGCATCCGCCCGCACCCGCCCGTTGTTATATATCTAATATAGACGATGCAAGGCATTAGTGAGGTTATAAAGCTTTTGCCTGTTAAAGAAAGGAGACTGATCCAATGCAGTACAGACATTCACTTGCCACGCTGTCACGACCCAGACGCACACCAGTGCGCAATCATATGGGAGCCGCGCTGAGCGCACCTCCAAGCGCGTCTCGCTGCCGGCGACGGCCGGGTATGGGCCCGACGCTCCAGCGCCATCCATTTTCAGGGCTAGTTGATTCGGCAGGTGGGTTGTTACACACTCCTTAGCGGGTTCCGACTTCCATGGCCACCGTCCTGCTATCAACCAGGGTGAGCCCCACCCCTTTCGTGAGCGCACTGCGCGCGGAGTGACCCCTGTTACGCGCCCCCGGCAACAGGGGTGGCGGGCAGGTAAGCTGCGCGGGCGGAGCGCGCGGATTGACCCATGTTACGAGCCCCCGGCCACGGGGGTGGCGGGCAGGTAAGCTGCTTACCTGCTGCGCGTGACGCCGGCCGCGGCGAAGGCGGACGAGGCGGGGTGTCGGTGCGGTGGGCGCGGTGGTGACCCTGGACGTGCGTCGGGCCCTTCTCGCGGATCGCCTCAGCTACGGCTCCCGGTGGGGCCCTCTCGGGGGAAGGGGCCTCGGTCCCGGACCCCGGCGAGGCGTCCCTTCTCCGCTCCGTAAAAGTGTCCATCTCTTTTCTTTTTTTTTCTTCTGTTGTGGCATATGCTGCAGGTGCCTGCTCGTTTTTCGTATGTGGGTAACAACATTTAACTATGTATATATATTTCCCAATTGGTTTAACTGCCACCCGCCTGAATCTATTTAAAATCTAATTTTTTTTTATTTCAACCGCCCGACCCGACCCGACCCGTGGATAAAATCTAATTTTTTTAATTTCATCCGCGGAGTCCGCGGATAATCCGCGGACTCCGCGGTTGTGCCCGCAAACCGCGCATCTCTACCAGACGCACACCAGTGCGCAATCATCTGGGAGCCGCGCTGAGCGCACCTCCAAGCGCGCTCGCGCCACTCAAACTGCTGCAGGCAGCTGCGTTCTATCTTGTTTTAACATCCTGTGGCACTCTTCTGGGATCACGGCGGACGAAACTGCTCATGCTCAGGGTGTTTGTGGAGGGTTCGGGGTTTTGCACAAATGTGATGCACCATGTTAGATGTCCCGGTTTTGTGACTGTCGTAGACATAAACGGCGTCGCAGCTCTTGCAAATCACGTAGCCAGCATTACTATCATCCTGAATTACAACCTCATAAAAACGAGTCCACGCTGAACTTTTCTGGCCTTTTTTTTCCCCCTGGTCTTTAGTATTCCCTTTTTTAGTTTGTCGCGTACCACGTTTGCTGCCATCTCTTTTTTTTCTTCTTCTTCTGTTGTGGCATATGCTGCAGGTGCCTGCTCGTTTTTCGTATGTGGGTAACAACATTTAACTATGTATATATATTTCCGAATTGGTTTAACTGCCACCCGCCTGAATCTATTTAAAATCTAATTTTTTTTTTATTTCAACCACCCGACCCGCGGATAAAATCTCTTTTTTTTTTTTATTTCAACCGCCCGACCCGCGGATAATCCGCGGACTCCGCGGTTGTGTCCGCAAACCGCTCATCTCTAGTAGCTGCCATTATGATGTGCACTCATGTTTTCTAATGAGCGTAAGACTTCAACTATACAAAGAATTTCAATGGTTGGAATCTGCACTTTTGCATGATATACTAGTTACTATGGTAATATAATTAGTTACTATGGTAATCTAATTAGTTACTATGGTAATGTAAGTCACAGCAGCTCAGACGAGGCACCAAGCAGTGTGGGTGGGGAGCGTTTCCACAGAGTGTTTCCAGAGCCTGAAATGTGGGTGTCAGGGACAGACGTGGAAGGAGATTTTTACAACAAAGTTCTAAAGCTTAGTGATGTATCAGATTGTAGTTTTTTTTTTATTTCAGTGTGTTTGTTGCATTTTTGTTGCTGTCAGGCTTGTCCCTGACAGTTTGACGGTGTTTTAGTTTTTCCTCTGCGTTTGTCTTAGTTTTCTGTCAGTGCTTTTATTTTGTCTTCATTTCCTGCTTGAGTGCTGCTTCCCCTCAGCTGTGGCTGATTGGCACCTGGTCACACCTGGTGTCAATCAGCCAGCTGATATTTAAACCTGCCTTCCCCTCCAGTCAGTGCTGGATTATTGTCATTGTCGAAGTCACTACTACCTGTCATAATACTTGTTGTTGTAGCTCTGTCTACTTTTGTTCACTCAGCTCATGTCATAGTTCCTTCGTGTCACAGTAAGTGTTTTTGTTTCTTGTCGACAGTTAGCCTTTGTGCTATTTCAGTTCATAGCCAAGTTTGTTCTCCGCCTTGTGCACGCCTTTTGTTTGTACCCTTTTGTCAGTGACGTGCGGTCACTGGAGGCAGGTCATCATGGAAAGAAAAAAAATGTAAAAAGAAAGAAAATGTATTAAATTGTTATATGTATCCAGTGATTATACTATAAAGTTATTTTCTATTTAACTTTACCAGTTTTAGATTATTTTTATTCAAAATCGCTGAATTTTCACATTTGCCGTTCAAATACTGAGAAGAGACGGTGCGGCGATCAGCAGCCAGTTGAGGCACGTCACTCAGTGCCTCAACATGGATTGCGCAATGACTCGGCTAACTGCTGGCCTGCTGTGCAGTGAGACCGTATTGCTATATGAATTATATTATACATTTCCATAGTTTAGTTAGCTGAGGTATATAATGTACAGTGTATTTTGTCAACAACTGTATGTGTGTAAAGTATTTCTTGTGCTGAGCAATCATAAAACTGCTGCGAAGACGCACTGGCTGATGCTCGCAGTAATCCCGCCTCCTGGTGCCGGTTACCCCCCGACGGGAGCGCCACACCAGCCAAAGCCACACCCAAACCCTCCACGTGCAAGACCGAATCCACCCAAAAAAACTTAACAAGAAGCCAAAAAGTGCAAAAACAACAATGCTCGTGAACGACTGCAGGGACACAACATTAGGTACACCTGCAGACTGCAGCACGGATTTCATATTTCATTCATTCACAACTCCTACAACACGAACACCACTGTTCCCGCACTTATAAGTAAAGGTAAGACCATAATAACCTTTTTTTAATTAAATGTGCTTTTTTGTGTGCTACAGTTTGTATGTGTAAAGTTAAAGTTAAGTTAAAGTACCAATGATTGTCACACACACACTAGGTGTGGTGAAATGTGTCCTCTGCATTTGACCCATCCCCTTGTTCACCCCCTGGGAGGTGAGGGGAGCAGTGGGCAGCAGCGGCGCCGCGCCCGGGAATCATTTTTGGTGATTTAACCCCCAATTCCAACCCTTGATGCTGAGTGCCAAACAGGGAAGAATGCTGGTATGAGCTTTTAAACATAACCCGTTAACTGCTGCCAATCAAATGGTGAATAAGATACTCTTTAGGGTTCATATGTTTGTAAATCTGTGATGAAGTCAGTGCCTCACCAGCCATCAACCTCACCGCACGTCACTGCCTTTTGTTTGTTTTTTTGCTACAGTGTTAAATTAAATCATGTCTTCTCGCTCAATGCCTGCCGTCATCTCTGCATCTTGGGGTTCGTCACCAACATACTCTGACAGTTGCGTTTCCATTGATTGTAAAATATGTGGATGCAGAGGGGGTGTGACGTTCATATGTTGTCAATATTCAGTGTTTTATCCTTCATAGTTAATATTGTAAATCCCACATTCTTTATTTTCATGTACATTCTGGCTGTCTCATTCAGTAAACAAAAGTAAAATTCCATTCCGTTTTTTTAAGGCGGTTTGTCATAACGTTTTTAGCATACTTGCCAACCCTCCCGGATTTTCCAGGAGACTCCCGAAATTCAGCGCCTCTCCCGAAAACCACCCGGGACAAATGTTCTCCCGAAAATCTCCCGAAATTCAGGCGGACCTGAGTGACGTGTCGACAGCCTGTTTTCACGTCCGCTTTCCCACAATATAAACAGCGTGCCTGCCAAACACGTTATAACTGTAGAATGATGAAGGGCGAGTTCTTGGTTTCTTATGTGGGTTCATTGTTAGGCAGTTTCATTAACGTCCTCCCAGCGCGGCAACAACACACAACAACAGCAGTCAAGTTTTCGTCTACCGTAAAGCAGTTTGTCTGCCGTAAACAGCAATGTTGTGACACTCTTAAACAGGACAATACTGCCATCTACTGTACATGCATATGTGACATTAACATCTAGGGCTTTTAGAGAATGCAGTGCACAACTGTGCACACAACAAGGAGACGAAGCAGAATGCATCATCAGAGAGGGTGTTCAGCATGGTTAGAAAAATAGTGACAGAGAATAGAACAAGGATGGACAATTCAACCTTTAACTCAACAATGAGTAGATGAGTGTTATGTGTGTGTATATGTGTAAATAAATGAACACTGAAATTCAAGTATTTCTCTTATTTATATACATATATATAGCTAGAATTCACTGAAAGTCAAGTATTTCTTATATATATATATATATATATATATATATATATATATATATATATATATATGAAATACTTGACTTGATGAATTCTAGCTGTAAATATACTCCTCCCCTCTTAACCACGCCCACAACCACGCTCCCATAACCAAGCCCCCGCCACCTCCACCTCCCGAAATCGGAGGTCTCAAGGTTGGCAAGTATGGTTTTTAGCTTTCAATCAGACATTATTGTGAGGTTTTGTATTAGTGCATACTTGCCAACCTTGAGACCTCCAATTTCGGGAGGTGGGGGGTGGGGGCGTGGTCGGGGGTGGGGCGGGGCGTGGTTGGGGGCGTGGTTAAGAGGGGAGGAGTATATTGACAGCTAGAATTCACCAAGTCAAGTATTTCATATATATATATATATATTTATATATATATATATATATACACACATATATATATATATATATCCATCCATCCATCCATTTTCTACCGCTTATTCCCTTTTGGGGTCGCGGGGGGCGCCGGAGCCTATCTCAGCTACAATCGGGCGGAAGGCGGGGTACACCCTGGACAAGTCGCCATCGCATATATATATATATATATATATATATATATATATATATATATATATACATAAGAAATACTTGACTTTCAGTGAATTCTAGCTATATATATATATATAAATAAGAGAAATACTTGAATTTCAGTGTTCATTTATTTACACATATACACGCACATAACACTCATCTACTCATTATATATATATATATATATATATATATATATATATATGTATATATATATATACATATATATATATATATATATATATATATATATATATATATATATATATCTACATCCTGAAAATATGCAAACAAAACTGTGTTTAGATAATTGATACTTCAAACTTGCATAAATAAATATTAAGGAATATAACATAATTTGGCTTCTGAGAGTTTCAAAATGTAATGAATAAAATGCTAAAGTTGTTGATAAACAAGCAATTATTTTAATAATTAAATATGGTCATTTTAAATGAATTATTATGATAATTTAAAATCAATTATTTCAAATATGTTTATTTTAATGTATAATTCCATGGCTGGATGTAATAAGAAGTCAGGAAAAAATACAAATAAAAATACAATTAATTTTGATGTTTTTAGCAAAATATAGTAAACATGTATTTAGTTTTTTTTGGGTTTTTTTGTAAATTAATAAATATATTTATTTTTAGGTAAGATAAACATAATGATACAATTTATCTCTAGTCTGGATGATTTAGTTCTTGTCACCCTGTTGTCCTCCCGTCATGAAAAAAGGCTGTCCTCACTCAGGTCCGCATGGAGCTGGAGGGGGCGTGGCTTCCAGCTCCGGCTGAAAATCGGGAGATTTTCGGGAGTCTCCCGGAAAATTCGGGAGGGTTGGCAAGTATGT
This sequence comes from Nerophis lumbriciformis, assembly GCF_033978685.3. Lineage (NCBI taxonomy): Eukaryota > Metazoa > Chordata > Actinopteri > Syngnathiformes > Syngnathidae > Nerophis > Nerophis lumbriciformis. Next base: position 19,404,352 of record NC_084583.2, on the reverse strand, counting down.
ATTAGTGTTCCTAAAAATCAGATATCTCGGCCCCCCTCAGACACATTTTTTCAGGCCGGCACCCCGATGTCTTTCTCCCTCTCCGTGCCGCTGTGAGTTTGGCCCGAGCCCTCTTCAGCCGTATGATTGATGGCCTCATAACTTGCCAGCCTCGGTACAAAGTACAGACCCTCTTCTCTAATCCCGGCCGCACCGTCTACGATCACGAAAGGGACCGAGTGGACTCGACTGGGCGTTTTTCCTGTGTTGCAACATGTTGCATTTTCCAACTCCAGTGCATGTTTGCTTGCAAAAGAAAGATAAAGAAAAAGACAGTAAAGAAGCACAAAAAGATAGGAGGACCTTGTCAAGGTCAAGACAGTAAGTTAGCTTCATTTCCCGCTTTAGTTCTCAATTGCTTTGAATGACTCTCAGCTTTGCCTCCCAGTCATTCTGCGTCCTTTTCTCGGATTGAGTCGCGATGATGCTCATCGATCTTTCTCGGAGCCACCGCTTCCTTCGCATTCACGCATCTTTTCCATCCAAGTCGTCCGCCGACGACTGAAAAAACAAAAAACTCTGCTTGGACAAAAAACAGAGGGAGAAAGCATCTGTCCTGATGAGTGACATCAAGCATTGGAAAGGAGCTGAGGCGACAGTCTGTTTGTCTGTCTCAGTGTGTGTGTGTGTGTGTGTGTGTGTGTGTGTGTGTGTGTTCTTGTATTTCTACCCTTCTTGAGACATCAACAAGAAAAAGTACCGCCCATATTAGGACCGGTGAACACATTAGGAACAAAATCACTTTTGTTTTCATAAAATTGCCAAAAAATGAAGCTTTTCTTGTAAAATTGAGATTGTTATTTAGTAAAATTCCAACTTTTATCATAATGTTGCACAAATGTTCTGTTTTTCTTGTAAAAAATGTAACTTGCGTTTAGTAAAATAACGACTTTTATTATATTATTGCCAAAATTCTAAATTGTTCTTGTGAAATTGTGACCGTTTTCTTGTGAAATTCCAACACATTTTTCACAACAAGCTTTTTTATATTTGCATAGTATGTATATATTATTATTGTTGTAAATACAAATCTTTATTTATCTACAAAGACGGGTCCTAAAGAGGGAGGCACTTTTCGGAGGTCTCAAGAAGGTAACAATTACAAAAATGTGTGTGTGTGTGTGTGTGTGTGTGTGTGTGTGTGTGTGTGTTCTTGTATTTCTACCCTTCTTGAGACATCAACAAGGAAAAGAACTGCCCATATGAGGACCGGTGAACACATTAAGACCAAAATCACTTTTTATATTACTGCCAAAATTCTAAGTTTTTTTTGTGAAATTGTGACCTTTTTCTTGTGAAATTCCAACAAATTGTCAACAACAACCTTTTTTATATTTGCATAGTATGTATGTATTATTAATGTTGTAAATACAAACCTTTATGTATCTAGAAAGGCTGGTCCTAAAGAGGGAGGCATTTTTCGGAGGTCTCAAGAAGGTAACAAATACAAAAATGTGTGTGTGTGTGTGTGTGTGTGTTCTTGTATTTCTACCCTTCTTGAGACATCAACAAGGAAAATAACTGCCCATATGAGGACCGGTGAACACATTAAGACCAAAATCACTTTTTATATTACTGCCAAAATTCTAAGTTTTTTGTGTGAAATTGTGACCTTTTTCTTGTGAAATTCCAACAAATTGTCAACAACAACCTTTTTTATATTTGCATAGTATGTATGTATTATTAATGTTGTAAATACAAACCTTTATGTATCTAGAAAGGCTGGTCCTAAAGAGGGAGGCACTTTTCGGAGGTCTCAAGAAGGTAACAAATACAAAAATGTGTGTGTGTGTGTGTGTGTTTGTGTTCTTGTATTTCTACCCATCTTGAGACATGAACAAGGAAAAGTACCGCCCATATGAGGACCGGTGAACACGTTAAGACCAAAAATCATGGTCCCAATACGGAAAAACCATTGCATCTAAGAGATGGTGGTGAAATCTATCAAAATGAGGGTGGTCCCAAAAAGGAGGTATTTTTCAAATTGACTGTGTGTCAGTTTTAAAAGTGCTCCCCCTCTGGTCAACATATGAAATAACAAGTGGGTGTTAAGAAATTTAAGTGAGCCCCCTTTGGCCAAAATGAATTACAAAAACAAAATAAATATGTATATAGAGACATACTGTAATAACTTGAAGTAAATAATGAAGATTAAAAACCAATTACAGAAAAAAAAATTGTTTATAGTAAATGAACTAAAAGCAGTCTTTTCCTCACAATGTGTCGACTTTTTTCTTATAAAATTGGGAACAATTTCTCATATTCTTTCTGTTACTGTAATACTGCAATATTTTCTCGTAAAATTTGTATGTAAAATTATTACTTTTTAATGCAAAATGGTGACATTTGTCATATAAAATTCTGACTTTTATCACAATATTGTCAATTTTGTTTGTTGTTCTTGTAAAATAGTGGCACTTTTTGAGAAAAATTATGACTTTCATACTAATTTTGCCAAGTAAAATTCTGATTGTTATTATAATATTGCCAACATTTTAAAGTTTTCTTATAAAATTGTGACTTTTGTCGAGTAAAATTATGACTGTTTTCATAAAATTGCCAAAATATGAAGCTTTTCTTGTAAAATTCTGATTGTTATTTAGTAAAATTCCAACTTTTATCATAATGTTGTACAAATGTTCAGTTTTTCTTATAAAATTTTTACTTCCGTTTAGTAAAATGACGACTTTTATTATATTACTGCCAAAATTCTAATTTTTTTTTGTGAAATTGTGACCTTTTTCTTGTGAAATTCCAACAAATTGTCAACAACAACCTTTTTTTATATTTGCATAGTATGTATGTATTATTAATGTTGTAAATACAAACCTTTATGTATCTAGAAAGGCTGGTCCTAAAGAGGGAGGCACTTTTCGGAGGTCTCAAGAAGGTAACAAATACAAAAATGTGTGTGTGTGTGTGTGTGTGTGTGTGTGTGTGTGTGTGTGTGTTCTTGTATTTCTACCCTTCTTGAGACATCAACAAGGAAAAGAACTGCCCATATGAGGACCGGTGAACACATTAAGACCAAAATCACTTTTTATATTACTGCCAAAATTCTAAGTTTTTTTTGTGAAATTGTGACCTTTTTCTTGTGAAATTCCAACAAATTGTCAACAACAACCTTTTTTATATTTGCATAGTATGTATGTATTATTAATGTTGTAAATACAAACCTTTATGTATCTAGAAAGGCTGGTCCTAAAGAGGGAGGCACTTTTCGGAGGTCTCAAGAAGGTAACAAATACGAAAATGTGTGTGTGTGTGTGTGTGTGTGTGTGTGTGTGTGTGTGTGTGTGTGTGAGTGTGTGTGTGTGTTCTTGTATTTCTACCCTTCTTGAGACATCAACAAGGAAAAGAACTGCCCATATGAGGACCGGTGAACACATTAAGACCAAAATCACTTTTTATATTACTGCCAAAATTCTAAGTTTTTTTTGTGAAATTGTGACCTTTTTCTTGTGAAATTCCAACAAATTGTCAACAACAACCTTTTTTATATTTGCATAGTATGTATGTATTATTAATGGTGTAAATACAAACCTTTATGTATCTAGAAAGGCTGGTCCTAAAGAGGGAGGCACTTTTCGGAGGTCTCAAGAAGGTATCAAATACAAAAATGTGTGTGTGTGTGTGTGTGTGTTTGTGTTCTTGTATTTCTACCCATCTTGAGACATGAACAAGTAAAAGTACCGCCAATATGAGGACCGGTGAACACGTTAAGACCAAAAAATCATGGTCCCAATACGGAAAAACCATTGCATCTAAGAGATGGTGGTGAAATCTATCAAAATGAGGGTGGTCCCAAAAAGGAGGGATTTTTCAAATTGACTGTGTGTCAGTTTTAAAAGTGCTCCCCCTCTGGTCAACATATGAAATAACAAGTGTGTGTTAAGAAATTTAAGTGAGCCCCCTTTGGCCAAAATTAGTTATAAAAACAAAATGCATATGTATATAGAGACATACTGTAATAACTTGAAGTAAATAATGAAGATTAAAAACCAATTACAGAAAAAATAAAATAGAGTAAATGAACTAAAAGCAGTCTTTTCCTCACAATGTGTCGACTTTTTTCTTATAAAACTTGGGAACAATTTCTCATATTCTTTCTGTTTCTGTAATACTGCAATATTTTCTCGTAAAATTATTACTTTTTAATGCAAAATGGTGACATTTGTCATATAAAATTCTGACTTTTATCACAATATTGTCAATTTTTTTGTTGTTCTTGTAAAATAGTGGCACTTTTTGAGTAAAATTATGACTTTCATACTAATTTTGCCAAGTAAAATTCTGATTGTTATTATAATATTACCAACATTTTAAAGTTTTCTTATAAAATTGTGACTTTTGTCAAGTAAAATTATGACTGTTTTCATAAAATTGCCAAAATATGAAGCTTTTCTTGTAAAATTGTGACTGTTATTTAGTAGAATTCAAACTTTTATCATAATGTTGTACAAATGTTCAGTTTTTCTTGTAAAATGTTTACTTGCGTTTAGTAAAATGACGACTTTTATTATATTACTGCCAAAATTCTAAGTTTTTTTTGTGAAATTGTGACCTTTTTCTTGTGAAATTCCAACAAATTTTTCACAACAAGCTTTTTTTATATTTGCATAGTATGTATGTATTATTAATGTTGTAAATACAAATCTTTATTTATCTAGAAAGGCTGGTCCTAAAGAGGGAGGTTTTTCAAATTGACTGTGTGTCAGTTTTAAAAGTGCTCCCCCTCTGGTCAACATATGAAATAACAAGTGTGTGTTAAGAAATTTAAGCGAGCCCCCTTTGGCCAAAATTAGTTACAAAAACAAAATGCATATGTATATAGAGACATACTGTAATAACTTGAAGTAAATAATGAAGATTAAAAACCAATTACAGAAAAAAAAAATTAGAGTAAATTAACTAAAAGCAGTCTTTTCCTCACAATGTGTCGACTTTTTTCTTATAAAACTTGGGAACAATTTCTCATATTCTTTCTGTTTCTGTAATACTGCAATATTTTCTCGTAAAATTATTACTTTTTAATGCAAAATGGTGACATTTGTCATATAAAATTCTGACTTGTATCACAATATTGTCAATTTTTTTGTTGTTCTTGTAAAATAGTGGCACTTTTTGAGAAAAATTATGACTTTCATACTAATTTTGCCAAGTAAAATTCTGATTGTTATTATAATATTGCCAACATTTTAAAGTTTTCTTATAAAATTGTGACTTTTGTCGAGTAAAATTATGACTGTTTTCATAAAATTGCCAAAATATGAAGCTTTTCTTGTAAAATTCAGATTGTTATTTAGTAAAATTCCAACTTTTATCATAATGTTGTACAAATGTTCAGTTTTTCTTATAAAATTTTTACTTGCGTTTAGTAAAATGACGACTTTTATTATATTACTGCCAAAATTCTAATTTTTTTTTGTGAACTTGTGACCTTTTTCTTGTGAAATTCCAACAAATTGTTCACAACAAGCTTTTTTTATATTTGCATAGTATGTATGTATTATTAATGTTGTAAATACAAACCTTTATTTATCTAGAAAGGCTGGTCCTAAAGAGGGAGGTTTTTCAAATTGACTGTGTGTCAGTTTTAAAAGTGCTCCCCCTCTGGTCAACATATGAAATAACAAGTGTGTGTTAAGAAATTTAAGTGAGCCCCCTTTGGCCAAAATTAGTTACAAAAACAAAATAAATATGTATATAGAGACATACTGTAATAACTTGAAGTAAATAATGAAGATTAAAAACCAATTACAGAAAAAAAAAATTAGAGTAAATTAACTAAAAGCAGTCTTTTCCTCACAATGTGTCGACTTTTTTCTTATAAAATTGGGAACAATTTCTCATATTCTTTCTGTTTCTGTAATACTGCAATATTTTCTCGTAAAATTATTACTTTTTAATGCAAAATGGTGACATTTGTCAGATAAAATTCTGACTTTTATCACAATATTGTCAATTTTTTTTGTTGTTCATGTAAAATAGTGGCACTTTTTGAGAAAAATTATGACTTTCATACTAATTTTGCCAAGTAAAATTCTGATTGTTATTATAATATTGCCAACATTTTAAAGTTTTCTTATAAAATTGTGACTTTTGTCGAGTAAAATTATGACTGTTTTCATAAAATTGCCAAAATATGAAGCTTTTCTTGTAAAATTGTGACTGTTATTTAGTAGAATTCAAACTTTTATCATAATGTTGTACAAATGTTCAGTTTTTCTTGTAAAATTTTTACTTGCGTTTAGTAAAATGACGACTTTTATTATATTACTGCCAAAATTCTAAGTTTTTTTTGTGAAATTGTGACCTTTTTCTTGTGAAATTCCAACAAATTTTTCACAACAAGCTTTTTTTATATTTGCATAGTATGTATGTATTATTAATGTTGTAAATACAAATCTTTATGTATCTAGAAAGGCTGGTCCTAAAGAGGGAGGCACTTTTCGGAGGTCTCAAGAAGGTGACAAATACAAAAATGTGTGTGTGTGTGTGTGTGTTCTTGTATTTCTACCCATCTTGAGACATGAACAAGTAAAAGTACCGCCAATATGAGGACCGGTGAACACGTTAAGACCAAAAAATCATGGTCCCAATACGGAAAAACCATTGCATCTAAGAGATGGTGGTGAAATCTATCAAAATGAGGGTGGTCCCAAAAAGGAGGTATTTTTCAAATTGACTGTGTGTCAGTTTTAAAAGTGCTCCCCCTCTGGTCAACATATGAAATAACAAGTGGGTGTTAAGAAATTTAAGTGAGCCCCCTTTGGCCAAAATGAATTACAAAAACAAAATAAATATGTATATAGAGACATACTGTAATAACTTGAAGTAAATAATGAAGATTAAAAACCAATTACAGAAAAAAAATTGTTTATAGTAAATGAACTAAAAGCAGTCTTTTCCTCACAATGTGTCGACTTTTTTCTTATAAAATTGGGAACAATTTCTCATATTCTTTCTGTTACTGTAATACTGCAATATTTTCTCGTAAAATTTGTATGTAAAATTATTACTTTTTAATGCAAAATGGTGACATTTGTCATATAAAATTCTGACTTTTATCACAATATTGTCAATTTTGTTTGTTGTTCTTGTAAAATAGTGGCACTTTTTGAGTAAAATTATGACCTTCATACTAATTTTGCCAAGTAAAATTCTGATTGTTATTATAATATTGCCAACATTTTAAAGTTTTCTTATAAAATTGTGACTTTTGTCGAGTAAAATTATGACTGTTTTCATAAAATTGCCAAAATATGAAGCTTTTCTTGTAAAATTGTGACTGTTATTTAGTAGAATTCAAACTTTTATCATAATGTTGTACAAATGTTCAGTTTTTCTTGTAAAATTTTTACTTGCGTTTAGTAAAATGACGACTTTTATTATATTACTGCCAAAATTCTAAGTTTTTTTTGTGAAATTGTGACCTTTTTCTTGTGAAATTCCAACAAATTTTTCACAACAAGCTTTTTTTATATTTGCATAGTATGTATGTATTATTAATGTTGTAAATACAAATCTTTATTTATCTAGAAAGGGTGGTCCTAAAGAGGGAGGCACTTTTCGGAGGTCTCAAGAAGGTGACAAATACAAAAATGTGTGTGTGTGTATGTGTGTGTGTGTGTGTGTTCTTGTATTTCTACCCATCTTGAGACATGAACAAGTAAAAGTACCGCCAATATGAGGACCGGTGAACACGTTAAGACCAAAAAATCATGGTCCCAATACGGAAAAACCATTGCATCTAAGAGATGGTGGTGAAATCTATCAAAATGAGGGTGGTCCCAAAAAGGAGGTATTTTTCAAATTGACTGTGTGTCAGTTTTAAAAGTTCTCCCCCTCTGGTCAACATATGAAATAACAAGTGTGTGTTAAGAAATTTAAGCGAGCCCCCTTTGGCCAAAATTAGTTACAAAAACAAAATGCATATGTATATAGAGACATACTGTAATAACTTGAAGTAAATAATGAAGATTAAAAACCAATTACAGAAAAAAAAAATTAGAGTAAATTAACTAAAAGCAAGTCTTTTCCTCACAATGTGTCGACTTTTTTCTTATAAAACTTGGGAACAATTTCTCATATTCTTTCTGTTTCTGTAATACTGCAATATTTTCTCGTAAAATTATTACTTTTTAATGCAAAATGGTGACATTTGTCATATAAAATTCTGACTTGTATCACAATATTGTCAATTTTTTTGTTGTTCTTGTAAAATAGTGGCACTTTTTGAGTAAAATTATGACTTTCATACTAATTTTGCCAAGTAAAATTCTGATTGTTATTATAATATTACCAACATTTTAAAGTTTTCTTATAAAATTGTGACTTTTGTCAAGTAAAATTATGACTGTTTTCATAAAATTGCCAAAATATGAAGCTTTTCTTGTAAAATTGTGACTGTTATTTAGTAGAATTCAAACTTTTATCATAATGTACAAATGTTCAGTTTTTCTTGTAAAATTGTTACTTGCGTTTAGTAAAATGACGACTTTTATTATATTACTGCCAAAATTCTAAGTTTTTTTTGTGAAATTGTGACCTTTTTCTTGTGAAATTCCAACACATTTTTCACAACAAGCTTTTTTTATATTTGCATAGTATGTATGTATTATTAATGTTGTAAATACAAATCTTTATTTATCTAGAAAGGGTGGTCCTAAAGAGGGAGGCACTTTTCGGAGGTCTCAAGAAGGTAATAAACACAAGAATGTGTGTGTGTGTGTGTGTGTGTGTGTGTGTGTGTGTTCTTGTATTTCTACCCATCTTGAGACATGAACAAGTAAAAGTACCGCCAATATGAGGACCGGTGAACACGTTAAGACCAAAAAATCATGGTCCCAATACGGAAAAACCATTGCATCTAAGAGATGGTGGTGAAATCTATCAAAATGAGGGTGGTCCCAAAAAGGAGGTATTTTTCAAATTGACTGTGTGTCAGTTTTAAAAGTGCTCCCCCTCTGGTCAACATATGAAATAACAAGTGTGTGTTAAGAAATTTAAGTGAGCCCCCTTTGGCCAAAATTTGTTACAAAAACAAAATGCATATGTATATAGAGACATACTGTAATAACTTGAAGTAAATAATGAAGATTAAAAACCAATTACAGAAAAAAAAAATTAGAGTAAATTAACTAAAAGCAGTCTTTTCCTCACAATGTGTCGACTTTTTTCTTATAAAATTGGGAACAATTTCTCATATTCTTTCTGTTTCTGTAATACTGCAATATTTTCTCGTAAAATTATTACTTTTTAATGCAAAATGGTGACATTTGTCAGATAAAATTCTGACTTTTATCACAATATTGTCCATTTTTTTGTTGTTCATGTAAAATAGTGGCACTTTTTGAGTAAAATTATGACTTTCGTACTAATTTTGCCAAGTAAAATTCTGATTGTTATTATAATATTACCAACATTTTAAAGTTTTCTTATAAAATTGTGACTTTTGTCAAGTAAAATTATGACTGTTTTCATAAAATTGCCAAAATATGAAGCTTTTCTTGTAAAATTGTGACTGTTATTTAGTAGAATTCAAACTTTTATCATAATGTTGTACAAATGTTCAGTTTTTCTTGTAAAATTTTTACTTGCGTTTAGTAAAATGACGACTTTTATTATATTACTGCCAAAATTCTAAGTTTTGTTTGTGAAATTGTGACCTTTTTCTTGTGAAATTCCAACAAATTTTTCACAACAAGCTTTTTTTATATTTGCATAGCATGTATGTATTATTAATGTTGTAAATACAAATCTTTATTTATCTAGAAAGGCTGGTCCTAAAGAGTGAGGCACTTTTCGGAGGTCTCAAGAAGGTGACAAATACAAAAATGTGTGTGTGTGTGTGTGTGTGTGTGTGTGTGTGTGTGTGTGTGTGTTCTTGTATTTCTACCCATCTTGAGACATGAACAAGTAAAAGTACCGCCAATATGAGGACCGGTGAACACGTTAAGACCAAAAAAATCATGGTCCCAATACGGAAAAACCATTGCATCTAAGAGATGGTGGTGAAATCTATCAAAATGAGGGTGGTCCCAAAAAGGAGGTATTTTTCAAATTGACTGTGTGTCAGTTTTAAAAGTGCTCCCCCTCTGGTCAACATATGAAATAACAAGTGTGTGTTAAGAAATTTAAGCGAGCCCCCTTTGGCCAAAATTAGTTACAAAAACAAAATGCATATGTATATAGAGACATACTGTAATAACTTGAAGTAAATAATGAAGATTAAAAACCAATTACAGAAAAAAAAATTGTTTATAGTAAATGAACTAAAAGCAGTCTTTTCCTCACAATGTGTCGACTTTTTTTCTTATAAAATTGGGAACAATTTCTCATATTCTTTCTGTTTCTGTAATACTGCAATATTTTCTCGTAAAATTATTACTTTTTAATGCAAAATGGTGACATTTGTCAGATAAAATTCTGACTTTTATCACAATATTGTCAATTTTTTTTGTTGTTCATGTAAAATAGTGGCACTTTTTGAGTAAAATTATGACTTTTGTCATAATTTTGCCAAGTAAAATTCTGATTGTTATTATAATATTACCAACATTTTAAAGTTTTCTTATAAAATTGTGACTTTTGTCAAGTAAAATTATGACTGTTTTCATAAAATTGCCAAAATATGAAGCTTTTCTTGTAAAATTGTGACTGTTATTTAGTAGAATTCAAACTTTTATCATAATGTTGTACAAATGTTCAGTTTTTCTTGTAAAATTTTTACTTGCGTTTAGTAAAATGACGACTTTTATTATATTACTGCCAAAATTCTAAGTTTTTTTTGTGAAATTGTGACCTTTTTCTTGTGAAATTCCAACAAATTTTTCACAACAAGCTTTTTTTATATTTGCATAGTATGTATGTATTTTTAATGTTGTAAATACAAATCTTTATTTATCTAGAAAGGGTGGTCCTAAAGAGGGAGGCACTTTACGGAGGTCTCAAGAAGGTAACAAACACAAGAATGTGTGTATGTGTGTGTGTGTGTGTTCTTGTATTTCTACCCTTCTTGAGACATCAACAAGGAAAAGAACCGCCCATATGAGGACCGGTGAACACGTTAAGACCAAAAAATCATGGTCCCAATACGGAAAAACCATCTAAGAGATGGTGGTGAAATCTATCAAAATGAGGGTGGTCCCAAAAAGGAGGGATTTTTTCAAATTGACCGTGTGTCAGTTTTAAAAGTGCTCTCCCTCTGGTCAACATATGAAATAACAAGTGTGTGTTAAGAAATTTAAGTGAGCCCCCTTTGGCCAAAATTAATTACAAAAACAAAATAAATATGTATATAGAGACATAACTTGAAGTAAATAATGAAGATTAAAAACCAATTACAGAAAAAAAATGTTTTAGTAAATTAACTAAAAGCAAGTCTTTTCCTCACAATGTGTCGACTTTTTTCTTATAAAATTGGGAACAATTTCTCATATTCTTTCTGTTTCTGTAATACTGCAATATTTTCTCGTAAAATTTGTATGTCAAATTATTACTTTTTAATGCAAAATGGTGACATTTGTCATATAAAATTCTGACTTTTATCACAATATTGTCAATTTTGTTGTTGTTCTTGTAAAATAGTGGCACTTTTTGAGTAAAATTATGACTTTCATACAAATTTTGCCAAGTAAAATTCTGATTGTTATTATAATATTACCAACATTTTAAAGTTTTCTTTTAAAATTGTGACTTTTGTCGAGTAAAATTATGACTGTTTTCATAAAATTGCCCAAATATGAAGCTTTTCTTGTCAAATTGAGATTGTTATTTAGTAAAATTCCAACTTTTATCATAATGTTGTACAAATGTTCAGTTTTTCTTATAAAATTTTTACTTGCGTTTAGTAAAATGACGACTTTTATTATATTACTGCCAAAATTCTAATTTTTTTTTGTGAACTTGTGACCTTTTTCTTGTGAAATTCCAACAAATTGTTCACAACAAGCTTTTTTTATATTTGCATAGTATGTATGTATTATTAATGTTGTAAATACAAACCTTTATTTATCTAGAAAGGCTGGTCCTAAAGAGGGAGGTTTTTCAAATTGACTGTGTGTCAGTTTTAAAAGTGCTCCCCCTCTGGTCAACATATGAAATAACAAGTGTGTGTTAAGAAATTTAAGTGAGCCCCCTTTGGCCAAAATTAGTTACAAAAACAAAATAAATATGTATATAGAGACATACTGTAATAACTTGAAGTAAATAATGAAGATTAAAAACCAATTACAGAAAAAAAAAATTTGAGTAAATTAACTAAAAGCAGTCTTTTCCTCACAATGTGTCGACTTTTTTCTTATAAAATTGGGAACAATTTCTCATATTCTTTCTGTTTCTGTAATACTGCAATATTTTCTCGTAAAATTATTACTTTTTAATGCAAAATGGTGACATTTGTCAGATAAAATTCTGACTTTTATCACAATATTGTCAATTTTTTTTGTTGTTCATGTAAAATAGTGGCACTTTTTGAGTAAAATGATGACTTTCGTCATAATTTTGCCAAGTAAAATCCTGAACATTTTCAGAATCAGAAATTCTTTATTAATCCCTGAGGGGAAATTTAAATTTTCAGCACAATCCCATTCAAGAGCAGACAAACATTACAGGGAGACAGAACAGAATCGCTGACGGGTCTGCCAACTGTCGGCGCCCCTTACAAAAAAGGTGACAAACAGGTAAACAATGGTGGGGGTGAGAAAAAAAAAAACGTCCCTGGAGAGGGGGTCCAGACTGAGGCCGAGGGAGAAAAACAACTCATAGCCATAGCACACTTCCCTCTCACACCTCAATTTAAAGTTTTCTTATAAAATTGTGACTTTTGTCGAGTAAAATTATGATTCCTTTCATAAAATTCCCAAAATATGAAGCTTTTCTTGTCAAATTGCGACTGTTATTTAATAAAATTTCAACTTTTATCATAATGTTGCACAAATTTTCTGTTTTTCTTGTAAAAATGTTAACTTGCGTTTAGTAAAATAGTGACTTTTATTACATTTTTGCCAAAATTATAAGTTTTTCTTGTGAAATTGTGACCGTTTTCTTGTGAAATTCCAACTAGTTTTTCACAACAAGCTTTTTTTATATTTACTTTTCACAACAAGCTTTTTTATATTTACTTAAAATGGACAAGTCGCCACCTCATCGCAGGACTTTTATTATATTACTGCCAAAATTCTACGTTTTTCTGGTGAAATTGTAACCTTTTTCTTGTGAAATTGTGACCTTTTTCTTGTGAAATTCCAACAAATTGTCAACAACAAGCTTTTTTATATTTGCATAGTATGTATATATTATTAATGTTGTAAATACAAATCTTTATACATCTAGATAGGCTGGTCCTAAAGAGGGAGGCACTTTACGGAGGTCTCAAGAAGGTAACAAACACAAGAATGTGTGTGTGTGTGTGTGTGTGTGTGTGTGTGTGTGTGTGTGTGTGTGTGTGTGTGTGTGTGTGTGTGTGGCTCTCTTGCTTGATCTGCCAGGCTGTCAGTTGTTAGCTGCCTGTGTCAACACACTTGCTCCCTTAACTAAAATTTCCACAAATCATGTGTTCTGAGCTCAACAGGTTTGGCAGTTTGTCACCTCGGAGTTACTTCCTTATGTAGCTCTCGGCATGTTCTCATCAGGGTTCACTCGGAAAATATGAAGAATATTTTTTTTAAAGGGGGGAGTATTATGATTTATTTTCCTACATTTAAAAGCCGTTCTTGTGGTGCTTTTGCTTAAAATGTTACATAGATTTTGTTTTACAGACCATCTTCGAGCCGCTTTCTGACCACGTCTTTAGAACGCGGCGTTTTGTGGGCGGTCTTATTTACGTGCCGAAGCCCTCCTCGGGGCCGAGCCCCCTATGGAAGCGCATAAAAGTTATGAACAGAATGGGTGACAAAGGGCAGCCTTGGCGGAGTCCAACCCTCACTGGAAACGTGTCCGACTTACTGCCGGCAATGCGGACCAAGCTCTGGCACCGAGCATACAGGGAGCGGACTGCCACAATCAGACAGTCCGATACCCCATACTCTCTGAGCACTCCCCACAGGACTTCCCGAGGGACATGGTCAAAAGCCTTCTCCAAGTCCACAAAACAAATGTAGACTGGTTGGGCAAACTCCCATGCACCCTCAAGGACCCTGCCGAGAGTATAGAGCTGGTCCACAGTTCCACGACCAGGACGAAAACCACACTGTTCCTCCTGAATCCGAGGTTCGACTATCCGGCGTAGCCTCCTCTCCAGTACACCTGAATAGACCTTACCGGGAAGGCTGAGGAGTGTGATCCCACGATAGTTAGAACACACCCTCC
>NC_084583.2:19382500-19385000 GCF_033978685.3 Nerophis lumbriciformis | reverse complement strand
CAAATACACTACGCTACTAAGACTATAGTGGCTGTTAACAGTTAACTTCTACAGCTGGGTTGCCCAAAGTGCGGCACAGCGGTTTGTCAGAGGTCTTCACCACGTTAAAAAAAGCTAAATATAATTGCATGGTGTGTATATAATATTAATGTTTTAATACAAATCTTTATATATCTAGAAAGGGTGGTCCTAAAGAGGGAGGCATTTATCAGAGGTCTCAAGAAGGTAAGAATACAAGAATGTGTGTGTGCGTGTGTGTGTGTGTGTGTGTGTGTGTGTGTGTGTTCTTATATTTTTTACCCTTCTTGAGACACCAACAAGGATAAGTACCTTCCATATGAGGACCGGTAAACAAGTTAGGACGTGAATCATGGTCCCGATATGGAAAACCATTGCATCTAATAGAGAGCCAAATACTAGAGTCCGTGAACATTGCTCCAAAGTCAGGATTTTTTGTTGATTTAATGTGCATACAAGAGTAAACATCCCACGTCCCATATGTGACCATAGGATGAACAAATACACTACGCTACTAAGACTATAGTGGCTGTTAACAGTTAGCTTCTACAACTGGGTTGCCCAAAGTGCGGCACAGCGGTTTGTCAGAGGTCTTCACCACATTAACAAAAGGTAAATATAATTGCATGGTGTGTATATAATATTAATGTTTTAATACAAATCTTTATATATCTAGAAAGGGTGGTCCTAAAGAGGGAGGCATTTTTCAGAGGTCTCAAGAAGGTAAGAATACAAGAATGTGTGTGTGCGTGTGTGTGTGTGTGTGTGTGTTCTTATATTTTTTACCCTTCTTGAGACACCAACAAGGATAAGTACCTTCCATATGAGGACCGGTGAACAAGTTAGGACCTGAATCATGGTCCCGATACGGAAAACCATTGCATCTAATAGAGAGCCAAATACTAGAGTCCGTGAACATTGCTCCAAAGTCAGGATTTTTTGTCAATTTAATGTGCATACAAGAGTAAACATCCCGCGTCCCATATGTGACCATAGGATGAACAAATACACTACGCTACTAAGACTATAGTGGCTGTTAACAGTTAACTTCTACAGCTGGGTTGCCCAAAGTGCGTCACAGCGGTTTGTCAGAGGTCTTCACCACATTAAAAAAAGCTAAATATAATTGCATGGTGTGTATATAATATTAATGTTTTAATACAAAACTTTATATATCTAGAAAGGGTGGTCCTAAAGAGGGAGGCATTTATCAGAGGTCTCAAGAAGGTAAGAATACAAGAATGTGTGTGCGTGTGCGTGTGCGTGTGCGTGTGCGTGTGTGTGTGTGTGTGTGTGTGTGTTTTTATATTTTTTACCTTTCTTGAGACACCAACAAGGATAAGTACCTTCCATATGAGGACCGGTGAACAAGTTAGGACCTGAATCATGGTCCCGATACGGAAAACCATTGCATCTAATAGAGAGCCAAATACTAGAGTCCGTGAACATTGCTCCAAAGTCAGGATTTTTTGTTGATTTAATGTGCATACAAGAGTAAACATCCCACGTCCCATATGTGACCATAGGATGAACAAATACACTACGCTACTAAGACTATAGTAGCCGTTAACAGTTAACTTCTACAGCTGGGTTGCCCAAAGTGCGGCACAGCGGTTTGTCAGAGGTCTTCACCACATTAAAAAAAACTAAATATAATTGCATGGTGTGTATATAATATTAATGTTTTAATACAAATCTTTATATATCTAGAAAGGGTGGTCCTAAAGAGGGAGGCATTTTTCAGAGGTCTCAAGAAGGTAAGAATACAAGAATGTGTGTGCGTGTGCGTGTGCGTGTGTGTGTGTGTGTGTGTGTGTGTGTGTGTGTTCTTGTATTTTTTACCCTTCTTGAGACACCAACAAGGATAAGTACCTTCCATATGAGGACCGGTGAACAAGTTAGGACCTGAATCATGGTCCCGATACGGAAAACCATTGCATCTAATAGAGAGCCAAATACTAGAGTCCGTGAACATTGCTCCAAAGTCAGGATTTTTTGGTGATTTAATGTGCATACAAGAGTAAACATCCCACGTCCCACATGTGACCATAGGATGAACAAATACACTACGCTACTAAGACTATAGTGGCTGTTAACAGTTAACTTCTACAGCTGGGTTGCCCAAAGTGCGGCACAGCGGTTTGTCAGAGGTCTTCACCACATTAAAAAAAGCTAAATATAATTGCATGGTGTGTATATAATATTAATGTTTTAATACAAATCTTTATATATCTAGAAAGGGTGGTCCTAAAGAGGGAGGCATTTATCAGAGGTCTCAAGAAGGTAAGAATACAAGAATGTGTGTGTGCGTGTGTGTGTGTGTGTGTGTGTGTGTGTGTGTTTTTTTATATTTTTTACCCCTCTTGAGACACCAACAAGGATGAGTACCTTCCATATGAGGACCGGTGAACAAGTTAGGACCTGAATCATGGTCCCGATACGGAAAACCATTGCATCTAATAGAGAGCCAAATACTAAAGTC
>NC_084583.2:19232500-19377500 GCF_033978685.3 Nerophis lumbriciformis | reverse complement strand
AAGATAATACAAGCATGTTTAATACATATAGTTAATATTGTCAACAAGTTAAAGGTGTTTAATGATAATACAAGCATGTTTAATACATATAGTTAATATTGTTAACAAGTTAAAGGTGTTTAAAGATAATACAAGCATGTTTAATACATATAGTTAATATTGTCAACAAGTTAAAGGTGTTTAATGATAATACAAGCATGTTTAACACATATAGTTAATATTGTTAACAACTTAAAGGTGGTTAAAGATAATACAAGCATGTTTAACACATATAGTTAATATTGTTAACAAGTTAAAAGTATTTAAAGATAATACAAGCATGTTTAACACATATAGTTAATATTGTTAACAAGTTAAAGGTGTTTAAAGATAATACAAGCATGTTTAACACATATAGATTCCTTTCTTTCATGAAGACAAGAATATAAGTTGGTGTATTATCTGATTGTGTTGACTTGCATTGATTGGAATCAGACAGTAGTTCGGATAACGTCCGCATTTTCGAATGGAGGAGAAAAAAAGTCCTCCTTTCTGTCCAATACCACATGAAAGTGGTTGGCTTTTGGCATCTTATTTGTCCAGCTTCCGTACTCCTTTGTATACACTTTACAAGAAATACATTGTCGGCAAACTCCGTAGCTTGCCAGCTTGTGCACGCCAGCTTTCTGAGACTCTTATTTTTGGTAGCGCAGGCAGGATGAAGCAGAGCTTTTATTGTGCAAACTGTGCGGTCGGTCTTTGGAGTTTTGACGACAGGTACGGCGCCGGAGTCTGTTGAAATAAAGTGTTTCTCGCCTTCCAGTCGGTAATTTTAATGAGCCAGCGTCATCTCAGAAGACCCTCGGGTGCCGTGAATGTCAATCAAGTGACGAAAGTGACGTCATAGTGAAGATTTATGATCGCTCATTTTTAGGACTATTTTTTTAATGATCGACTGACACACCCTCCGAGATCGACCGGTAGATCGCGATCGACGTAATGAGCACCCCTGTTGTAGACCAATCCCAATAACACGAGGTCTGAGCTTAGCAGGGTGCATATGGTGATTGTGTGAACGGGCTGATATTTGAACTGACGTGTCCTCTTAATCTTCCTCTTCAAAAAAAATGTTATAGCAGCCATACTTCTGTAAGGGATTGATTCTGTGATGACTCAAAGGGTGAATGAAATAGAGGATTACTGGACGTAGGAAACAGACAAACACACACACTGATTGGACCGAGCTGAAGGACCCCAACTGGGTGTGACTTTGATCCTCCCCACGGCATCCGTCACCTATCGCACGTGGGTTCAGGTTACTTCCTTCACATCCTCAAATAGAACCCGATGTGCCGGTCCGCCCGGTGTAAGTGGACACAAGGTGCAGCGGGGTCCACATTTGGAGACTGCGGGTCTCGAAGGGAAGGTCGCGGTTCATGTCACCCTCTCATTTGCCATCAGGGTAGTAATAATAACGCAATGTGTGTGTGTGTGTTGGGGTTGGGTTCTGCTCGATTGCCTGCCAGATGTGAGCATGTGGTGCAGGTTAACACTTTAAAGCCAATGTTTGTCGTCTTTAATCTACAAACCCATTTCCATATGAGTTGGGAAATTGTGTTAGATATAAATATAAACGGAATACAATGATTTGCAAATCCTTTTCAACCCATATTCAGTTGAATATGCTACAAAGACAACATATTTGATGTTCAAACTCATAAACATTTTTTTTTTTTTTACAAATAATCATTAACTTTAGAATTTAGAACACTCCTCAGCCTTCCCGGTAAGGTCTATTCAGGTGTACTGGAGAGGAGGCTACGCCGGATAGTCGAACCTCGGATTCAGGAGGAACAGTGTGG
This sequence comes from Nerophis lumbriciformis, assembly GCF_033978685.3. Lineage (NCBI taxonomy): Eukaryota > Metazoa > Chordata > Actinopteri > Syngnathiformes > Syngnathidae > Nerophis > Nerophis lumbriciformis. The sequence goes on along the minus strand of NC_084583.2, from coordinate 19,375,659 downwards.
TTTTCGTCCTGGTCGTGGAACTGTGGACCAGCTCTATACTCTCGGCAGGGTCCTTGAGGGTGCATGGGAGTTTGCCCAACCAGTCTACATGTGTTTTGTGGACTTGGAGAAGGCATTCGACCGTGTCCCTCGGGAAGTCCTGTGGGGAGTGCTCAGAGAGTATGGGGTAACGGACTGTCTTATTGTGGCAGTTCGCTCCCTGTATGATCAGTGTCAGAGCTTGGTCCGCATTGCCGGCAGTAAGTCGGACACGTTTCCAGTGAGGGTTGGACTCCGCCAAGGCTGCCCTTTGTAACCGATTCTGTTCATAACCTTTATGGACAGAATTTCTAGGCGCAGTCAGGGCGTTGAGGGGATCTGGTTTGGTGGCTGCAGGATTAGGTCTCTGCTATTTGCAGATGATGTGGTCCTGATGGCTTCCTCCGGCCAAGATCTTCAGCTCTCACTGGATCGGTTCGCAGCCGAGTGTGAAGCGACTGGGATGGGAATCAGCACCTCCAAGTCCGAGTCCATGGTTCTCTCCCGGAAAAGGGTGGAGTACCATCTCCGGGTTGGGGAGGAGATCTTGCCCCAAGTGGAGGAGTTCAAGTACCTCGGAGTCTTGTTCACGAGTGGGGGAAGAGTGGATCGTGAGATCGACAGGCGGATCGGTGCGGCGTCTTCAGTAATGCGGACGCTGTATCGATCCGTTGTGGTGAAGAAGGAGCTGAGCCGGAAGGCAAAGCTCTCGATTTACCGGTCGATCTACGTTCCCATCCTCACCTATGGTCATGAGCTTTGGGTCATGACCGAAAGGACAAGATCACGGGTACAAGCGGCCGAAATGAGTTTCCTCCGCCGAGTGGCGGGGCTCTCCCTTAGAGATAGGGTGAGAAGCTCTGTCATTCGGGGGGAGCTCAAAGTAAAGCCGCTGCTCCTCTACATCGAGAGGAGCCAGATGAGGTGGTTCGGGCATCTGGTCAGGATGCCACCCGAACGCCTCCTTAGGAAGGTGTTTCGGGCACGTCCGACCGGTAGGAGCCCACGGGGAAGACCCAGGACACGCTGGGAAGACTATCTCTCCCGGCTGGCCTGGGAACGCCTCGGGATCCCCCGGGAGGAGCTGGACGAAGTGGCTGGGGAGAGGGAAGTCTGGGCTTCCCTGCTTAAGCTGCTGCCCCCGCGACCCGACCTCGGATAAGCGGAAGAAGATGGATGGATGGATGGACTTTAGAATTTGATGCCAGCAACACGTGACAAAGAAGTTGTGAAAGGTGGCAATAAATACTGATAAAGTTGAGGAATGCTCATCAAACACTTATTTGGAACATCCCACAGGTGAACAGGCAAATTGGGAACAGGTGGGTGCCATGATTGGGTATAAAAGTAGATTCCATGAAATGCTCAGTCATTCACAAACAAAGATGGGGCGAGGGTCACCACTTTGTCCACAAATGCTTGAGCAAATTGTTGAACAGTTTAAGAAAAACCTTTCTCAACCAGCTATTGCAAGGAATTTAGGGGATTTCACCATCTACGCTCCGTAATATCATCAAAGGGTTCAGAGAATCTGGAGAAATCACTGCACGTAAGCAGCTAAGCCCGTGACCTTCCATCCCTCAGGCTGTACTGCGTCAACAAGCGACATCAGTGTGTAAAGGATATCACCACATGGGCTCAGGAACACTTCAGAAACCCACTGTCAGTAACTACAGTTGGTCGCTACATCTGTAAGTGCAAGTTAAAACTCTCCTATGCAAGGCGAAAACCGTTTATCAACAACACCCAGAAACGCCGCCGGCTTCGCCGGGCCTGAGCTCATCTAAGATGGACTGATTCAAAGTGGGAAAGTGTTCTGTGGTCTGACGAGTCCACATTTCAAATTGTTTTTGGAAACTGTGGACGTCGTGTCCTCCGGACCAAAGAGGAAAAGAACCATCCGGATTGTTATAGGCGCAAAGTTGAAAAGCCAGCATGTGTGATGGTATGGGGGTGTATTAGTGCCCAAGACATGGGTAACTTACACATCTGTGAAGGCACCATTAATGCTGAAAGGTACATACAGGTTTTAGAGCAACATATGTTGCCATCCAAGCAACGTTACCATGGACGCCCCTGCTTATTTCAGCAAAACAATGCCAAGCCACGTGTTACATCAACGTGGCTTCATAGTAAAAGAGTGCGGGTACTAGACTGGCCTGCCTGTAGTCCAGACCTGTCTCCTATTGAAAATGTGAAGCCTAAAATAGCACAAGGGAGACCCCCGGACTGTTGAACAACTTAAGCTGTACATCAAGCGAGAATGGGAAAGAATTCCACCTGAGAAGCTTCAAAAATGTATCTCCTCAGTTCCCAAACGTTTACTGAGTGTTGTTAAAAGGAAAGGCCATGTAACACAGTGGTGAACATGCCCTTTCCCAACTACTTTGGCACGTGTTGCAGCCATGAAATTCTAAGTTAATTATTATTTGCAAAAAAATAAATAAAGTTTATGAGTTTGAACATCAAATATGTTGTCTTTGTAGTGCATTCAACTGAATATGGGTTGAAAAGGATTTGCAAATCGTTGTATTCCGTTTGTATTTACATCTAACACAATTTCCCAACGGGGTTTGTACAAGATATTACGTGTGATGATTGAAATGTGAGCTGGAATAGATTTTACAGCCTGCCGGTAAGACGTTTAGAAAGCCATGCTTTAGTTATTTCCTGCGATATTACCAATGGATCAGCGCCGCTTATCAAAAAGGTCTGTTTAGTGCAGGGCTGTTGTCCATGATTTCCTTCACTTTAATGGTCTGCTGTCCTTTTGTCATTTCATTCTACCCTGTTTTTTTTAAATCATTGAATACATACTTGTATCCATGGCCAATGTCCTAATGTAAAACATGTTCCTGTTAAAATGTCACAATAAAGCGGGAACCTCGATTTACAAACCCATCATCACACAGACTTTTATGATTTAGGAACTACACAGCGAATACAAATAAGCTTATTTATAGCGACCTGGCTGTTAAAGTTAAGAAGATTTCAAACTGTGGGTGCACCACAAGGTTAGTGACAATGTGTGTGTTATCCCGATACAAATATTTTAGTACCGATACCAAAGTTTATTTAGATACTTTTCGGTACTTTTCTAAATAAAGGGCACCACAAAATTATTGGCATTATTGGCTTTATTTTAACAAAAAAAACATATGTTTCTTATTGCAATTAAAGAACATTTTTGTCCTTAGTGAACATACAACATAACTTGTCTTTTAGTAGTAAGTAAACAAACAAAGGCTCCTAATTTGTCTGCTGACGTATGCAGTAACATGTTGTCATTTATCATTCTATTTTGTCATAATTATAAAGGACAAGCTGTAAAAAATTATTTTTAATCCACTTGTTCATTTATTGTTAATATCTGCTTACATTCTCTTTTAACATGTTCTATCTACACTTCTGTTCAAATGTAATAATCACTTATTCTTCTCTTCTTTGATACTTTACATTAGTTTTGGATGATACCACACATTTAGGTATCGTATCCGATCGATACATTGGTCATATTCAAAGTCCTCATGTGTCCAGGGACGTATTTACTGACTTTATAAACATAATATGAATGTTGACATTTTGTGACGATAAAAAATATCGATGTAATCATAGTAGTAACGAATAGATACGCTATTGTACTTGGTATCATTACACTGGATGTCAGGTGTAGATCCACCCATGGCGTTTGTTTACATTCAGGGGTGCTAGCTTGCTGTTAGCGGTTAGCTATTGTATTCTCCTACGGTGTGTAGGGAAACATGTTTAGATATTTCTCATCCTGCAGGGATGATACTTTATTCGTCGCCATGGAGGCGAGGATTAGTGATTTAGAAGTAGCTAAAACACTGCAGACTGCGAATGGAAGTTCGCCGCTAGCTAGCTAGCCATGTCTTAAAGCATACTTGCCAACCTTGAGACCTCCGATTTCGGGAGGTGGGGGTGGGGGGTGGGGGGCGTGGTCGGGGGTGGGGCGGGGGGCGTGGTTAAGATATATATATATATAAAAAATATTTTTTTTTTCAGTGAATTCTAGCTAAATATATATATATTTTATTACGTATATATATATATATATATATATATACATATATATATATATATATATATATATATAATAAATTATTTATTTATATATATATATATAAATAAATAAAAGAAATACTTGAATTTCAGTTTTCATTTATTTACACATAAACACACACATAACACTCATCTACTCATTGTTGCGTTAAGGGTTGAATTGTCCATCCTTGTTCTATTCTCTGTCACTATTTCAGAACACACACATTATACAAATATACATTATAAAATCAATAAGAAAACGGGAGCTCTGAATTAGGATCAGAAGTTCCTATATAAACATTGCGTACTCACGTCGCCATTTTGTATTGATTACTGCAGCTGTGCACTGGATTCATTCACAAATACAAACTACAACTCACAAACACTTTAGAGTTAGGCTCCACCATCAGAATGTGTACTTAAACTTATAAAGATCACATGGATATTATTCAGTGAGTTGATTCACCAAAACTAACCTGTTATAGAGGAGGAAAAAGCACACAGGACGTTTCAATTGTTCACAGACTGGTCGCGCTCATCAGAATGACAAGACACTTCCGGTCTGCAGGTGATAGCATTCAATTGGGAAGAAACGCCCTACTGCCCCCTACTGACCAATGTGAATACTGATAAATGTGGAATGACAGCTCCAAAAACGAATTCAAACCACAAAATAAAATAAATAAATCAACACAAAAATGTGACACATTATGGGTGGGTCACATTTGCATGTACAGTAGATGGCAGTATTGTCCTGTTTAAAAGTGTCACAACATTGCTGTTTACGGCAGACTAACTGCTTTACGTAGACGAAATGCTGTTGTTGTGTGTTGTTACCGTGCTGGGAGGACGTTAATGAAACTGCCGTACAATAAACCCACATAAGAAACCAAGAACTCGCCCGCCATCATTAGCTATTTATATTGTGGGAAAGCGGACGTGTGAACAGGCTGTCAACACGTCACTCAGGTCTGTATGGAGCTGGAGGGGGCGTGGCCTCCAGCTCCGCCTGAATTTCGGGAGATTTTCGGGAGAAAATTTGTCCCGGGAGGTTTTCGGGAGAGGCGCTGAATTTCGAGAGTCTCCCGGAAAATCCGGGAGGGTTGGCAAGTATGTCTTAAAGCGCCTCTTCCTGAGGGCGTTTCATTATAGCAACCACAAAATAACACAAAATATAATACGAACTTTTGTCCTTTATTTACGTTTAGTTCAGCTCTCAAACACTACTAATATAGTAAAGTAACACAGAAAGTTTCTGAAACAAATCAAATGTTCAAACAAACATTTTACAAAGTGACACAAGCACGGTCAAGATGATGAAAGTGATATTTTTAAGCATACTTGCCAACCCTCCCGGATTTTCCGGGAGACTCCCGAAATTCAGCGCCTCTCCCGAAAACCTCCCGGGACAAATTTTCTCCCGAAAATCTCCCGAAATTCAGGCGGACTCAGGTCCTCCACGATATAAAAAAGCGTACCTGCCCAATCACGTTATAACTATAGAATGATGGAGGGCGAGTTCTTGGTTTCTTATGTGGGTTTATTGTTAGGCAGTTTCATTAACGTCCTCCCAGCGTGGCAACAACACACAACAACAGCAGTCACGTTTTTGTCTACCGTAAGGCAGTTGGTCTGCCGTAAACAGCAATGTTGTGACACTCTTAAACAGGACAATACTGCCATCTAGTGCATTTGATGAAAGCACTTTTGTGCGTGCCACACAGCAATGCATCATCAGAGAGGGTGTTCAGCATGGGTCGAAAAATAGTGACAGAGAATAGAACAAGGATGGACAATTCAACCCTTAACTCAACAATGAGTAGATGAGTGTTATGTGTGTGTATATGTGTAAATAAATGAACACTGAAATTCAAGTATTTATTTCATATATATATATATATATATATATATATATATATATATATACATAGCTAGAATTCACTGAACGTCAAGTATTTCTTATATATATATATATATATATATATATATATATATATATATATATATATATATATATATATATATATATATATATTAGAGATGCGCGGTTTGCGGGCACAACCGCGGAGTCCGCGGATTATCCGCGGATCATCCGCGGATCGGGCGGATGAAATTAAAAAAAATTTGATTTTATCCGCGGGTCCAGTCGGGTCGGGTGGTTGAAATAAAAAAAAATTAGATTTTAAATAGATTCAGGCGGGTGGAAGTTAAACCAATTCGGAAATATATATACATAGTTAAATGTTGTTACCCACATACGAAAAACGAGCAGGCACCTGCAGCATATGCCACAACAGAAGAAAAAGAAAAAAAAAGAGATGAACACTTTTACGGAGCGGAGAAGGGACGCCTCGCCGGGGTCCGGGACCGAGGCCCCTTCCCCCGAGAGGGCCCCACCGGGAGCCGTAGCTGAGGCGATCCGCGAGAAGGGCCCGACGCACGTCCAGGGTCACCACCGCGCCCACCGCACCGACACCCCGCCTCGTCCGCCTTCGCCGCGGCCGGTGTCACGCGCAGCAGGTAAGCAGCTTACCTGCCCGCCACCCCCGTGGCCGGGGGCTCGTAACAGGGGTCACTCCGCGCGCTCTGCCCGCGCAGCTTACCTGCCCGCCACCCCCATTGCCGGGGGCGCGTAACAGGGGTCACTCCGCGCGCAGTGCGCTCACGAAAGGGGTGGGGCTCACCCTGGTTGATATAGACAGCAGCTGGACGGTGGCCATGGAAGTCGGAACCCGCTAAGGAGTGTGTAACAACCCACCTGCCGAATCAACTAGCCCTGAAAATGGATGGCGCTGAAGCGTCGGGCTCATACGCGGCCGTCGCCGGCAGCGAGACGCGCTTGGAGGTGCGCTCAGCGCGGCTCCCATATGATTGCGCACTGGTGTGCGTCTGGGTCGTGACAGCGTGGCACGCGAATGTCTGTGCTGCATTGGATCAGTCTCCTTTCTTTAACAGGCAAAAGCTTTATAACCTCACTAATGCCTTGCATCGTCTATCTTAGATATATAACAACGGGCGGGTGCCGGCGGATGCGGTTCTGATCAAATGTTACATCGGGTGGATGGCGGATGGTTGACGACTTTTTGATGCGGTTGCGGATGAAATAATTGCCTATCCGCGCATCTCTAATATATATACATATATATGAAATACTTGACTTGGTGAATTCTAGCTGTAAATATACTCCTCCCCTTTTAGCCACGCCCCCAACCACGCCCCCGTCCCACCCCGACCGCGCCCACGCCCACGCCCACCCCCCTTCACTAGAGGCAGGTGAGGGGGGGCCTCACCTGCCTCTAGTGACTGCACGTCACTGAAGATAGATAGATAGTACTTTATTGATTCCTTCAAGAGAGTTCCCTCAGGAAATTTTAAATAGACGCATTAATCGTGACAAGACCCACTAGTAAACAAAACGGAGAAGAACTGAGGTCTTTAGGATTTACTTCTCAGAAACGTGGCTGTTGGATACTAATTGTGTAGCAAGAAACGAGAGCACGACACTACAAATCACCTCCACGGTCTATAATTGGCACAGGGTCAAAAACGTTGACATTGACAGCCGTGGCTGTAGGCAACCTCTTGATGTGGACTTCCATTCCCTCAACGGAATGTATTTGAAGCCTCACGACCTTCATGTACCTCTGCATGCGCTTTAAAATATTAGTTGTGTTACTGTTGGTGTGTCACTCATGTTGTTTACAACAAAGTCATCAGAGCAATTAATGACAACATCGGTTGTGCTGCAACTGTGCAATAAACGTGTTCGTAAACAGTGTTGGGTTGGTTACTGAAAACCAGTAACTAGTTACAGTTACTAGTTACTTTATTTCAAAAGTAACTCAGTTACTAACTCAGTTATTTACACCAAAAAGTAATGCGTTACTGTGAAAAGTAACTATTTAGTTACTTATTTTTTTCTCCTCTTTTTTAAGGCTCCCATTAATGCCCTTTTAGCCTTCGTTTCAGTACTGTTATTGCACTGGAGAATAATACAATGTGTTGATCAACTTGACATGCATTTGCATCACTGAACTCTGCTAAGCAATGTGCTCTACATACAACACACAAAGACAAAGATATGTTTCAAAGGGCCAATTTATTTCAGGCCACAACAAATTGACAAAACTTTTTGAAATAGCTGCAACATAACATACATAAGTAACAAACAGCATAATAACAACATAGATGTAAAGCTGGCTTCACCCTAGGAAGGCACACATGACATACACAAAGCCTAATCAGGCATTTTTTCTCTCTCAAGGAATTGTGAAATAAAATCATGTATTCAGGAGATCAACACTGTAGTGAAGCCCAGAAGACTCTACACATTTCCCCAGTTTTAGTTTAGAGATAAGGTAAGATTGGCCTGGCCCACTAGCATCCCTCTTTATGTTTGTGAACTTTATAGTCTATACATTTAGAGTGATGTGATAATCAAACACTCTAGAAGTCTAGAATGAAAGAGTATATAAGAGAATTGACAGTGTGTACCTTCAATGATGAGCAAAGGCAGAGTTTGGAGTGTTTTCTTTAGCTCGCTTTCCATGTTTATGTACTCACTGTCCAGGTACTTGGAACATGTTTTCCGTGCCATTTGTTGTTTGACGCCGGTATCATGCTAATTAGCTGCCAGAAAACGGGTGACTCCACCCTAGGAAGGCACACATGACATACACAAAGCCTAATCAGGCATTTTTTCTCTCTCAAGGAATTGTGAAATAAAATCATGTATTCAGGAGATCAACACTGTAGTGAAGCCCAGAAGACTCTACACATTTCCCCAGTTTTAGTTTAGATATAAGGTAAGATTGGCCTGGCCCACTAGCATCCCTCTTTATGTTTGTGAACTTTATAGTCTATACATTTAGAGTGATGTGATAATCAAACACTCTAGAAGTCTAGAATGAAAGAGTATATAAGAGAATTGACAGTGTGTACCTTCAATGATGAGCAGAGGCAGAGTTTGGAGTGTTTTCTTTAGCTCGCTTTCCATGTTTATGTACTCACTGTCCAGGTACTTGGAACATGTTTTCCGTGCCATTTGTTGTTTGACGCCGGTATCATGCTAATTAGCTGCCAGAAAACGGGTGACTCCACTGTAGAAATAGCCTGCATGTTGTCAGGACTTGGACTTTGACGTGGTTTGTTCTCCCGTGGTGCAAATGAGCATTTGGACCAGACATGGCGTGAAGGTGAAGACATTATTTATTTTAAACTATCAAAAAAGGAATAAACAAAAAGCGCGCACAGTGGCGGAGAATAAAACTAGACTTTAAACACAAAACTTGCACATTGGCAGAAACTATGAACAATTAAACAAAACACTAACTGTGGCTTAACAAACAAAAACTTACTTGGCATGGAACCGGCATGAAAAAAAGAGTAGCAAGGGTCATCAGGGTGTGGAGAGTGTGCAGGAGCATAAATGTGGTGATGTCGTCAGAACGAACAACAGAAAATGAATGAACTTAAATACTATGGACATGATTAGTGAAAGCAGGTGCGTGACTCGAAACGTGAAACAGGTGCGTGACGTGACAGGTGAAAACTAATGGTTGCTATGGTGACAAGAGTGCACAATGAGTCCAAACGTGGAACAGGTGCGTGACGTGACAGGTGAAACTAATGGTGCACAAAAAGTCCAAAATTTAAACCGAACATTACTAAAACAAAACATGATCACACAGACATGACACATGTCTTCTAGCACATACGCTGCAATGGCTCTATCAATGTTGTCCTGGCTAGCAGTCCCTCCGTTAAAATCCTTAGGTGGAGGTGAAGTGGCATCGGAGTCTGTGTCTCGCTTTACTAGCTTCGTCGAAGCATGTTGCTTATGTGGCGTGGCGAAGTTGGGAGAGTGGCCGTGCCAGCAATCTGAGGGTTACTGGTTCAATCCCCACCTTCTACCATCCTAGTCACGTCCGTTGTGTCCTTGAGCAAGACACTTCAACCTTGCTCCTGATGGGTGGTGGTTAGTGCCTTGCATGGCAGCTCCCGCCATCAGTATGTGAATGTGTGTGTGAATGGGTGAATGTGGAAATAGTGTGAAAGCGCTTTGAGTTCCTGAAAAAAGGTAGAAAAGCTATACAAGTATAACCCATTTACATTTATGTAGCTGTTTCTGTTACGATCCGCTGCCCGGATCATAGTTTGTTTATGTTTTAGTCACGTGTTTTCAGCACCTTGATTTTGTTTGTTTTCAGTTGCCATGTCAACCGATTACATGCACCTGCCTCTGGTTAGTGTTCGGGACGCGCACCTGTTGCCCGGGCACTAATCAGAGGGCTATTTAGTCTTTGCCCTGGCTTCACTCGGTCTGGCTTCCTAGTTTGTTCCCATACAACTGATAACGACAACTTAGATTTCTGCTAGCTTTTCACGCTATGCTATTTTTTCCTGCTAGCTCCCACGCTAGTCCTTTTGTTTTGCCTTTTGTGCTACATGCATGTTTTTTGTTTATTCATCATATGATTTATATTTAAAATAAATCATTTTCCTACCTGCAAGCTGTGTCCGAAGCCGTCTGCATCCTTGGGAGAACCACACCCGCATCACTATGCGACCCAGTCGTTTCAGTTTCAGCAGATTTGAATTGCTGTTTTGGGCAGTATTCCCGGGTGCGGTCACTGCCGCACTCACTGCTCCCCTCACCTCCCAGGGGGTGATCAAGGGTGATGGGTCAAATGCAGAGAATAATTTCACCACACCTAGTGTGTGTGTGACAATCATTGGCACTTTAACTTTAAGTAGATGGGATCTTTGATCCAAGACACAACTTACATTTAACTAAAATGTTATTTTCTTTGTGCTCGACAAAAGAAAAGTAGTGACAATGTATCCATGTTAAGAAACTCGTGGCCCTTTAAGATATGACAGCATGTGAGGTGAGTGACGTCAGTGAGTGAGTGGGCGCAACAGTGAATGCGTGCAGGTGCTCTAGCTTGGTGGATGGCTGCGTGCAAGACACCAATAAAGTCGCAAAATTGCAACAAACCGCCGGCCTCGTCATTCACCCTCGAGTCCGGAGCTGTAAAGAGCCACTGCCGGGCAAAGTGAAGGGTGTTAGCCCCGAAGTACAAGCACATACGTCTCCCCTGCGCTCCGCTCCTCGGTCTAGCCGATACTACATTAAAAAATAACGTAAAATAACGCAGTAACGCATCACGTAGTAACGGTAACTGAGTTACTGAATATAAAAAAATAACGCGTTAGATTACTAGTTACCGCCAAAACTAACGGCGTTAGTCCCAACACTGTTCATAAATGACCTTGTAGTCAAAGAAAGTTAAGTTTTCCTTTCTGTTTTCTTCAAGGCCACTTGAGTCTGTCAATAACCTAGCGAGTGTATTTGTACATACTCAGTTGTAGCGGATCTAACGTTAGAACCTTGTAATCCCCCTGGAGGAGGTCTAGAAGAAGACTATGTTCAATTTGGATGTGTGTGTGCACTAGAGATGCGCGGTTTGCGGGCACAACCGCGGAGTCCGCGGATTATCCGCGGATCGGGCGGATGAAATTTAAAAAAATAAGATTTTATCCGCGTGCGGGTCGGGTCGGGCGGATCAATTAGATTTTTTTTTTTTTTTTTTTTTTTTTTTTTTTTTTTTTTTGCGGGTGGCAGTTAAACCAATTCGGAAATATATACACATAGTTAAATGTTGTTACCCACATATGAAAAACGAGCAGGCACCTGCTGCATATGCCACAACAGAAGAAAAAAAAAGAAAAGAGATGGACACTTTTACGGAGCGGAGAAGGGACGCCTCGCCGGTGTCCGGGACCGAGGCCCCTTCCCCCGAGAGGCGTAGCTGAGGCGATCCGCGAGAAGGGCCCGACGCATGTCCAGGGTCACTACCGCGCCCACCGCACCGACACCCCGCCTCGTCCGCCTTCGCCGTGGCCAGCGTCACGCGCAGCAGGTAAGCAGCTTACCTGCCCGCCACCCCCTGAAATTCACATTTCTATCACAATTATCATACTGTAAACATGGTAAGCTAACTTCATTAAAATTAATAGTCCTGTCAATAGCATGGAATTACAATTCAAATGTAGTTTTTTTGTAAGCCTTTCAAAAGAATTCAAAATATGAAAAATTAATGAAAGTTAATTTAAGCCATCAGACACTTTGAAAAGTGGCACATCACATCTCTAATGTAATCATTTGAACTTTTCAACAGAAATAGCACTGCAAAAATATTAAGGACATACTTCTGTATTTTGGTAGTTATGCTGTCAACATTTAACAAGATTTCTTCAACTTGGACTTGAAAGCATAAATAGTATAAACACTTTTAACAGTATGTCGTGCTGTGAAATACAGCCGACAGGATTGCGCACCACACAGGAAGCAAGGCCAAAGTGCATGCAGGTGCAGGAGAAGAAAGGACTTCTTTCATTTAAGGTTTGTGATAAACCATCAAACTCATTCGTTAAAAGGACTCTATAGTAATATAAAGCGAATTTTTCTGGACATTATCATGCAAGAAAAGTTTATTTTTGGGACCGCGATCACCGCGTAATGATTTTTAAAGGTTGCATTACAAACATGTAACTGTCCCATGTGATCAGCCAGTGCGATTGGAAGTCCATGCTCAATTATTGCCTCCGTAAATAAAACTTCGGCATTTATCACATCCAAAGAATCTGTTTGGGCGACGAAAAACGTTGAAAGTTTTCCACTTGTATCGCTAGCAACGGCATTAGACTTGTGTTTTTTTGTCCCAACGTGGTCTTTTACATCGCTAATTCCTCCGTGTCCGATCGAAAAATCTTGTCTGCACAAGGTGCAATTCGCGTAGTTTTCACCCTTTTTTTTTTAAATTAAAGAAAAAACTTATTTTTTATCACTGCACCCGTAACCCGGAATAGGTTGATGAAAACCGTACGAATTACGGGAAAACCGGAGTAGTTGGCAGGTGCCTCACTAATGCCTTGCATCGTCTATATTAGATATACCTGGCGGATGGCGGGCGGATGCAGTTCTGATCAAATGTTAGATTGGGTGGATGCGGATGGTTGACGACTTTCTGATGCGGTTGCGGATGAAATATTTGCCTATCCGCGCATCTCTAGTGTGCACACACTTTGATGCTGTGTTGGCCTCAGCTTTTCAAAGAACCGGTCCACTCACACGGTCCCGCCAAGCCCCGCGTGGCGACTCCGATCGATCCGACTACGTCTCCCGGTCCCACATGTCATCTTTTTTTCTTTGACACAGCCCCTCCACCCGCACTGCTTGGTATTCCAAAGGGGCGACGCTTGCACCATCGAAGATCCATCAGCCGCGATCGGAATGCCGCACCACGGCTTTGGGGAAATAGAGGGATGAAAACGAGAGCGTGGCGGAGAGGGAGTGAAATGACAGGTCAATGGCTAGTTGACGGGTGTCGGCACCAAAGCCTCGGGCTTCCTCGGAGGAAGGAACAAGACCGGAGTAAAGTCGAGAGCGAGCCTGTGTAATTTATGGCCAGAAAATTGTGATGAATGTAATGCTGTCAAAATTAATGCGTTAATCCATCATCATAATTGATTTAACTGATCTGTGGTGCAGAATGACACCGGATCCTCTGGAAATGCATTTCGGGACGTTTTTTTTTCCATGTAGCATGCAGTTGACACGGTAGCAGGGCCTTCCTGTGTCCCTGAGATGGGTAGGTTGTGAGTTCAAACACCCGGCCGAGTCATACCAAAGACTATAAAAATGGGAGCCATTACCTCCCTGCTTGGCACTCAGCATCAAGGGTTGGAATTGGGGGTTAAATCACCAAAAATGGTTCCCGGGCGCGGCCACCGCTGCTGCTCACTGCTCCCCTCACCTCCCAGGGGGTGATCAAGGGTGATGGGTCAAATGCAGAGGACACATTTCATTACACCTAGTGTGTGTGTGACAATCATTGCTACTTTAACTTAACTTTAACTTTACACATACAAACTGTAGCACACAAAAAAGCACATTTAATTAAAAAAACGTTATCGTCTTACCTTTACTTAGAAATTAAGTCCATGCGCCGCAACTAAAGCCCTCACTTCAACTTTCCACGTGCAAGATTGAATCTATTTAAAAAAGTGTAACCGAGGGTTTATAAATGTGGCCTATACTGTATGAAACTACAAAATAACAAAACACGGAGGCTCCAGTTTACACGAGGACCACTTTATTTACCTTCTTTCAAAAACCTCCGCAACGTGACATCACTTCCGCTCTTAGCGCCTTCAAAATAAGAGCTCAAGGCATATACTGTATAACAGCGCATAACAGGAACTTAACATCACAAAGAGGAAAGCCCATGAAAATAGGTTACAAAAGTTATTTAATAAGAAGCCAAAAAGTGCAAAAACAATCATGTTTGTGTTGGAGGAGTTGTGAATTAGATACACCTGCAGTCTGCAGGTGTACCTAATGTTGTGTCCCTGCAGTCATTCACAACTCCTCCAACACCAACATTATTGTTTTTGCACTTTTTGGCTTCTTATGAAATCATTTTTTAAAATAGATTCAATCTTGCACGTGGAAAGTTTAAGTGTGGGCTTTAGTTGATATAACAATTCTACGGCGGGGGTGCAGGAGGCGAGCCTCAGCCAGTGCGTCTTTTGCAGCCGTTTTATGATCGCTCAGCACAAGAAATACTTTACACACATACAGTTGTTGACAAAATACACTGTACATTATATACCTCAGCTAACTAAACTATGGAAATGTATAATATAATTCATATAGCAATACGGTCTCACTGCACAGCAGGCCAGCAGTTAGCCGAGTCATTGCGCAATCCATGTTGGGGTTAAATCACCAAAAATGCTTCCCGGGCGCGGCCACCGCTGCTGCTCACTGCTCCCCTCACCTCCCAGGGGGTGATCAAGGAATGATGGGTCAAATGCAGAGAATAATTTCGCCACACCTAGTGTGTGTGTGTGACAATCATTGCTACTTTACCTTTTTAACTTTAACCAGGCCTGGGCAATTATTTTGACTCGGGGGGGCCAAATTTAGAGAAAAAAATGTGTCTGGGGGCCGCTATATCTAATGTTTAGGAACACTAATGCAAAACCTCACAATAATGTCTGATTGAATGCTAAAAACGTTACGACATTTTAATTATTTTATTTTTTTTTACTGAATGAGACACCCAGAATGTACATGAAAATAAAGAATGTGGGATTTACAATATTAACTATGAAGGATAAAACACTGAATATTGACAACATATGAACGTCACACCCCCTCTACATCCGCATATTTTACAATCAAGCGAAATGCAACACAAATGCAACAAACACAGTGAAATATGAACGCGAAGGTTAAAAAAATGTGATATATGTGATATATTACTAAGCTTTGGAACTTTGTTGTGAAAATCTCCTTCCACGTCTGTCCCTGACACCCACATTTCAGGCTCTGGAAACACTCTGTGGAAACGCTCCCCACCCACACTGCTTGGTGCCTCGTCTGAGCTGCTGTGACTTACATTACCATAGTAACTAATTATATTACCATAGTAACTAATTAGATTACCATAGTAACTAATTAGATTACCATAGTAACCATTGAAATACTTTGTATAGTTGAAGACTTACGATCATTTGAAAACATCACTGCACATCATGGCAGCTACACTTTCCATCGTAAAGAAAAGTGCATTCTTTTTTTTTTAACATGCCTCAAAACAGCAGCTTGGAATTTGGGACATGCTCTCCCTGAGAGAGCATGAGGAGGTTGAGATGGGCAGAGTTGAGGTGGGAGGGGGTGGGGGGGTTAAGGGGTTAGGGGGGGTGTATATTGTAGTGTCCCGGAAGAGTTAGTGCTGCAAGGGGTTCTGGGTATTTGTTCTGTTGTGTTACGGTGCGGATGTTCTACCGAAATGGGTTTGTCATTCTTGTTTGGTGTGGGTTCACAGTGTGGCGCATATTTGTAACTGTCAGGTTTGTCACTGACAGTTCAGTTAGGTTTTGGTTTTTCCCTGTCTGTTTCCTGTCAGCGCTCTTATTTTGGTTATTTCCTGATTATCTCCCGGAGTGCTTTGTCCCCTCAGCTGTGGCTGATTGGCACCTGGCCACACCTGGTGTCAATCAACCAGCATGCTATTTGAACCTGCCTTCCTCTCCAGTCAGTGCTGGATTATTGTCCCTACTACCTGTCATAATACTTGTCGTTGTAGCTCTGTCTACTTTTGTTCACTCTGCTCATGTCATAGTTCCTTCGTGTCACAGTAAGTGTTTTTGTTTCTTGTCGACAGTTAGCCTTTGTGCTATCTTAGTTCATAGCCAAGTTTGTTCTCCGCCTTGTGCGCGCCTTTTGTTTGTACCCTTTTGTTGTTTTTTTTTTGCTATAGTGTTAAATTTAATCATGTTTTTCCTGGACAAAGCCTGTCGCCATCTCTGCATCTTGGGGTTCGTCACCAACATACTCTGACAGTAACAGTGTTAAAGTTGTTTATACGGCCACCCTCAGTGTGACCTGTATGGCTGCTGACCAAGTATGCCTCGCATTCACTTGTGTGTGTGAAAAGCCGTAGATATTATGTGACTGGGTCGGTTTATCGGCGCTCTGTACTTCTCCCTACGTCCGTGTAAAAAGTCATACATTTTACTTTTTGAAACTGATCATTTCCGAACCGATACCGATAATATCCGATATTACATTTTAAAGCATTTATCGGCCGGCCTGATATTATCGGACACCCCTACTTTAGATTATACATCACATTCACCCATTCACACAATGATGAAAACATGTAGAGTAATTGCAGCAGGCCCATAATTATCATGTTTAATTTGTATCAACCCTGTGATTATTTTGATAAAAATGGTAATCGTTAGGGATGTCCGATAATGGCTTTTTGCCGGTATCCGATATTCCAATATTGACCAAACCCTTAATTACCGATACCGATATCAACCGATACCAATATATACAGTCGTGGAATTAACACATTATTATGCCTAATTTGGACGATGGTGAAGATAAGGTCCTTTTTAAAAGAAAATAAATAAATAAAATAAGATATATAAATAAATAAATAAATTATTGAATAAAAAAGAAAATAAAACAATATAAAAACAGTTACATAGAAACTAGTAATGAATGAAAATGAGTAAAATTAACTGTTAAAGGTTGCAGACTGTATTGATATATATTGATATATAATGTAGGAACCAGAATATTAATAACAGAAAGAAACAACCCTTTTGTGTGAATGAGTGTAAATGGGGGAGGGAGGTGTACTAATTGTAAGTGTATCTGGTGTTTCTTATGTTGATTTAATAAAAAAAAAAAAAAACATACCAATAATTTAAAAAAAAACGATACTGATAATTTCCGATATTACATTTTAAAGCATTTATCGGCTGATAATATCTCTATTTGTGTGTATGCTTCACTGATGGGAGTATTTGGTGAACATCGTTTTGTCCGACTAATTCTTGAACTCACCATAGTGTGGACTGTTTGTTTACATGTAAAATCTTCTACTCCTTCTTTGCCTCATTTTGTCCACCAAACCATTTATACTGTGTATGAATGCACAAAGGTGCGCTTTGTTGTTGTCGTTATTGACTTGCTGGAGTGCTAATCCGACAGGGAGGTGTACTAATTGTAAGTGTATCTGGTGTTTTTTATGTTGATGTAATACAAAAATAAATACAAATAAAATAAAAAAAAATCAAAACCCGATACCGATAATAAAAAAAACGTTACCGATAATTTCCGATATTACATTCTAAAGCATTTATCGGCCGATATTATCGGACATCTCTAGTAATCGTTTGAAATCACTGCGTGAATTGTAATTAATGGGAAAGTAAGGTGAAATATTTGTGTGGGTATTTTCTCCACACTTGGTGTCGTGGGCCCAAAGACTTTCCTCGACTGTTTCCTTGGCGATGACCAGTTGTCTTAACCAGACACTTGCAATAAAAAAAGACTGATCCGCGCTTTTCATGTGCATCCTTCAACCGCTTCTTTCCTTGCCTCAATGTTCTGCATGTCAGCTTCTCTCTCGGCGAGTTGGCACACATCTGATCTGGCGAAGACAGATGTGCAGAATTACCTGACAGAAGGCGTTAGTCCTGGATGAGAGAGGGACGGTCTCATCTCCCCATGTGGCCATTTCACACGCCAAGTGTCACTCTGGCCTCTGCTGAGTCTCAGGAGGGAGTCACTGCGGCACTCTGCCTCCCTCCCCGAAGTGAAAGACTATTTCTGCCTTCAACCTGCCCAGGGAAGAATTGGTCAACAGAGAGGAAGGTTCATGTTTGAATGGCGAATGCAACATAATGTAACGCTTTGTGCGCCCTGTTTAAAGGACCTATCCATCCATCCATCCATCCATCTTCTTCCGCTTATCCTAGGCCAGGTCGCGGGGGCAGCAGCCTAAGCAGAAGCAAGCCCGTTTTTTTGAATTTTTTGTAAGTGTCCCCCCTTACGAAATTTTAGCAAAAAAATATTTCCGTAAACTATGCATTTTCTTACATTTTTAGGTTGTGTCGGTACACCTGATGACGTTTTGAGACATTTTATACAACTACAGCAGCAGAAATGTGCTGCTGAAGCAAGTCCGTTTTTTTGAATTTTTTGTAAGGGTCCCGCCTTACGAAATTTTTGCAAAACATTTTTTTCGGAAACGATGCATTTTCTTCTATTTTTAGTTTGTGTCGGGACTCTTGATGACGTTTTGAGACATTTTATACAACTACAGCAGCAGAAATGTGCTGCTGAAGCAAGTCCGTTTTTTTGAATTTTTTGTAAGGGTCCCGCCTTACGAAATTTTAGCAAAACATTTTTTTCGGAAACGATGCATTTTCTTCTATTTTTAGTTTGTGTCGGGACTCTTGATGACGTTTTGAGACATTTTATACAACTACAGCAGCAAAAATGTGCTGCTGAAGTAAGTCCGTTTTTTTGAATTTTTTGTAAGGGTCCCGCCTTACGAAATTTTAGCAACATTTTTTTTTCGTAAACGATGCATTTTCTTCTATTTTTAGTTTGTGTCGGGACTCCTGATGACATTTTGAGACATTTTATACAACTACAGCACCAGAAATGTGCTGCTGAAGCAAGTCCGTTTTTTAAAAATTTTTGTAAGTGTCCCCCCTTACGAAATTTTAGCAAAAAAATTATTCCGTAAACTATGCATTTTCTTACATTTTTAAGTTGTGTCGGTACACCTGATGACGTTTTGAGACATTTTATACAACTACAGCAGAAATGTGCTGCTGAAGCAAGTCCGTTTTTTTGAATTTTTTGTAAGCAAAAAAACGAAATTTTAGCAAAATTTTTTTTTCCTAAACGATGCATTTTCTTCTATTTTTAGTTTGTGTCGGGACTCCTGATGACATTTTGAGACATTTTATACAACTACAGCACCAGAAATGTGCTGCTGAAGCAAGTCCGTTTTTTAAAATGTTTTGTAAGTGTGCCCCCTTACGAAATTTTAGCAAAAAAATATTTCCGTAAACTATGCATTTTCTTACATTTTTAGGTTGTGTCGGTACACCTGATGACGTTTTGAGACATTTTATACAACTACAGCAGCAGAACTGTGCTGCTGAAGCAAGTCCGTTTTTTTGAATTTTTTGTAAGTGTCCCCGCTTACGAAATTTTAGCAAAAAAATATTTCCGTAAACTATGCATTTTCTTACATTTTTAGGTTGTGTCGGTACACCTGATGACGTTTTGAGACATTTTATACAACTACAGCAGCAGAAATGTGCTGCTGAAGCAAGTCCGTTTTCTTGAATTTTTTGTAAGGGTCCCGCCTTACGAAATTTTAGCAAAACATTTTTTTCGTAAACGATGCATTTTCTTCTATTTTTAGTTTGTGTCGGGACTCTTGATGACGTTTTGAGACATTTTATACAATTACAGCAGCAGAAATGTGCTGCTGAAGTATGTCCGTTTTTTTGAATTTTTTGTAAGGGTCCCGCCTTACGAAATTTTAGCAAAAAAATATTTCCGTAAACTATGCATTTTCTTACATTTTTAGGTTGTGTCGGTACACCTGATGACGTTTTGAGACATTTTATACAACTACAGCACCAGAAATGTGCTGCTGAAGCAAGTCCGTTTTTTTGAATTTTTTGTAAGGGTTCCGCCTTACAAAATTTTAGCAAAATTTTTTTTTCGGAAACGATGCATTTTCTTCTATTTTTAGTTTGTGTCGGGACTCCTGATGACGTTTTGAGACATTTTCTACAACTACAGCAGCAGAAATGTGCTGCTGAAGCAAGTCCGTTTTTTTTGAATTTTTTGGAAGTGTCCCCCCTTACGAAATTTTAGCAAAAAAATATTTCCGTAAACTATGCATTTTCTTACATTTTTAGGTTGTGTCGGTACACCTGATGACGTTTTGAGACATTTTATACAACTACAGCAGCAGAAATGTGCTGCTGAAGCAAGTCCGTTTTTTTGAATTTTTTGTAAGGGTCCCCGCTTTACGAAATTTTAGCAACATTTTTTTTTCGTAAACGATGCATTTTCTTCTATTTGTAGTTTGTGTCGGGACTCCTGATGACATTTTGAGACATTTTATACAACTACAGCACCAGAAATGTGCTGCTGAAGCAAGTCCGTTTTTTTAAATTTTTTGTAAGTGTCCCCCCTTACGAAATTTTAGCAAAAAAATTATTCCGTAAACTATGCATTTTCTTACATTTTTAAGTTGTGTCGGTACACCTGATGACGTTTTGAGACATTTTATACAACTACAGCAGCAGAACTGTACTGCTGAAGCAAGTCCGTTTTTTTGAATTTTTTGTAAGGGTCCCGCCTTACGAAATTTTAGCAAACATTTTTTTTCGTAAACGATGCATTTTCTTCTATTTTTAGTTTGTGTCGGGACACCTGATGACGTTTTGAGACATTTTATACAACTACAGCAGCAGAAATGTGCTGCTGAAGCAAGTCCGTTTTTTTGAATTTTTTGTAAGGGTCCCGCCTTACGAAATTTTAGCCAAAAAATTATTCCGTAAACTATGCATTTTCTTACATTTTTAAGTTGTGTCGGTACACCTGATGACGTTTTGAGACATTTTATACAACTACAGCACCAGAAATGTGCTGCTGAAGCAAGTCCGTTTTTTTTGAATTTTTTGTAAGTGTCCCCCCTTACGAAATTTTAGCAAAAAAATATTTCCGTAAACTATGCATTTTCTTACATTTTTAGGTTGTGTCGGTACACCTGATGACGTTTTGAGACATTTTATACAACTACAGCACCAGAAATGTGCTGCTGAAACAAGTCCGTTTTTTTGAATTTTTTGTAAGGGTCCCGCCTTACGAAATTTTAGCAAACATTTTTTTTCGTAAACGATGCATTTTCTTCTATTTTTAGTTTGTGTCGGGACTCTTGATGACGTTTTGAGACATTTTATACAATTACAGCAGCAGAAATGTGCTGCTGAAGTATGTCCGTTTTTTTGAATTTTTTGTAAGGGTCCCGCCTTACGAAATTTTAGCAAAAAAATATTTCCGTAAACTATGCATTTTCTTACATTTTTAGGTTGTGTCGGTACACCTGATGACGTTTTGAGACATTTTATACAACTACAGCACCAGAAATGTGCTGCTGAAGCAAGTCCGTTTTTTTGAATTTTTTGTAAGGGTTCCGCCTTACAAAATTTTAGCAAAATTTTTTTTTCGGAAACGATGCATTTTCTTCTATTTTTAGTTTGTGTCGGGACTCCTGATGACGTTTTGAGACATTTTCTACAACTACAGCAGCAGAAATGTGCTGCTGAAGCAAGTCCGTTTTTTTGAATTTTTTGGAAGTGTCCCCCCTTACGAAATTTTAGCAAAAAAATATTTCCGTAAACTATGCATTTTCTTACATTTTTAGGTTGTGTCGGTACACCTGATGACGTTTTGAGACATTTTATACAACTACAGCAGCAGAAATGTGCTGCTGAAGCAAGTCCGTTTTTTTGAATTTTTTGTAAGGGTCCCCGCTTTACGAAATTTTAGCAACATTTTTTTTTCGTAAACGATGCATTTTCTTCTATTTGTAGTTTGTGTCGGGACTCCTGATGACATTTTGAGACATTTTATACAACTACAGCACCAGAAATGTGCTGCTGAAGCAAGTCCGTTTTTTTAAATTTTTTGTAAGTGTCCCCCCTTACGAAATTTTAGCAAAAAAATTATTCCGTAAACTATGCATTTTCTTACATTTTTAAGTTGTGTCGGTACACCTGATGACGTTTTGAGACATTTTATACAACTACAGCAGCAGAACTGTACTGCTGAAGCAAGTCCGTTTTTTTGAATTTTTTGTAAGGGTCCCGCCTTACGAAATTTTAGCAAACATTTTTTTTCGTAAACGATGCATTTTCTTCTATTTTTAGTTTGTGTCGGGACACCTGATGACGTTTTGAGACATTTTATACAACTACAGCAGCAGAAATGTGCTGCTGAAGCAAGTCCGTTTTTTTGAATTTTTTGTAAGGGTCCCGCCTTACGAAATTTTAGCCAAAAAATTATTCCGTAAACTATGCATTTTCTTACATTTTTAAGTTGTGTCGGTACACCTGATGACGTTTTGAGACATTTTATACAACTACAGCACCAGAAATGTGCTGCTGAAGCAAGTCCGTTTTTTTTGAATTTTTTGTAAGTGTCCCCCCTTACGAAATTTTAGCAAAAAAATATTTCCGTAAACTATGCATTTTCTTACATTTTTAGGTTGTGTCGGTACACCTGATGACGTTTTGAGACATTTTATACAACTACAGCACCAGAAATGTGCTGCTGAAACAAGTCCGTTTTTTTGAATTTTTTGTAAGGGTCCCCCCTTACGAAATTTTAGCAAAAAAATATTTCCGTAAACTATGCATTTTCTTACATTTTTAGGTTGTGTCGGTACACCTGATGACGTTTTGAGACATTTTATACAACTACAGCACCAGAAATGTGCTGCTGAAGCAAGTCCGTTTTTTTGAATTTTTTCTAAGGGTCCCGCCTTACGAAATTTTAGCAAACATTTTTTTTCGTAAACGATGCATTTTCTTCTATTTTTAGTTTGTGTCGGGACTCCTGATGACGTTTTGAGACATTTTATACAACTACAGCACCAGAAATGTGCTGCTGAAGCAAGTCCGTTTTTTTGAATTTTTTGTAAGGGTCCCGCCTTACGAAATTTTAGCAACATTTTTTTTTCGTAAACGATGCATTTTCTTCTATTTTTAGTTTGTGTCGGGACTCCTGATGACGTTTTGAGACATTTTATACAACTACAGCAGCAGAAATGTGCTGCTGAAGCAAGTCCGTTTTTTTTAATTTTTTGTAAGGGTCCCGCCTTACGAAATTTTAGCAAAAATTTTTTTTCGTAAACGATGCATTTTCTTCTATTTTTAGTTTGTGTCGGGACTCCTGATGACATTTTGAGACATTTTATACAACTACAGCACCAGAAATGTGCTGCTGAAGCAAGTCCGTTTTTTTAAATGTTTTGTAAGTGTCCCCCCTTACGAAATTTTAGCAAAAAAATTATTCCGTAAACTATGCATTTTCTTACATTTTTAAGTTGTGTCGGTACACCTGATGACGTTTTGAGACATTTTATACAACTACAGCAGAAATGTGCTGCTGAAGCAAGTCCGTTTTTTTGAATTTTTTGTAAGGGTCCCCCGCCTTACGAAATTTTAGCAAAATTTTTTTTTCGTAAACGATGCATTTTCTTCTATTTTTAGTTTGTGTCGGGACTCCTGATGACATTTTGAGACATTTTATACAACTACAGCACCAGAAATGTGCTGCTGAAGCAAGTCCGTTTTTTTGAATTTTTTGTAAGTGTCCCCCGCCTTACGAAATTTTAGCAAAATTTTTTTTTCGTAAACTATGCATTTTCTTCTATTTTTAGTTTGTGTCGGGACTCCTGATGACATTTTGAGACATTTTATACAACTACAGCACCAGAAATGTGCTGCTGAAGCAAGTCCGTTTTTTTGAATTTTTTGTAAGTGTCCCCCCTTACGAAATTTTAGCAAAAAAATATTTCCGTAAACTATGCATTTTCTTAAATTTTTAGGTTGTGTCGGTACACCTGATGACGTTTTGAGACATTTTATACAACTACAGCAGCAGAAATGTGCTGCTGAAGCAAGTCCGTTTTTTTAAATTTTTTGTAAGGGTCCCGCCTTACGAAATTTTAGCAAAAATTTTTTTTCGTAAACGATGCATTTTCTTCTATTTTTAGTTTGTGTCGGGACTCCTGATGACATTTTGAGACATTTTATACAACTACAGCACCAGAAATGTGCTGCTGAAGCAAGTCCGTTTTTTTAAATGTTTTGTAAGTGTCCCCCCTTACGAAATTTTAGCAAAAAAATTATTCCGTAAACTATGCATTTTCTTACATTTTTAAGTTGTGTCGGTACACCTGATGACGTTTTGAGACATTTTATACAACTACAGCAGAAATGTGCTGCTGAAGCAAGTCCGTTTTTTTGAATTTTTTGTAAGGGTCCCCCGCCTTACGAAATTTTAGCAACATTTTTTTTTCGTAAACGATGCATTTTCTTCTATTTTTAGTTTGTGTCGGGACTCCTGATGACATTTTGAGACATTTTATACAACTACAGCACCAGAAATGTGCTGCTGAAGCAAGTCCCTTTTTTTGAATTTTTTGTAAGTGTCCCCCCTTACGAAATTTTAGCAAAAAAATATTTCCGTAAACTATGCATTTTCTTACATTTTTAGGTTGTGTCGGGACACCTGATGACGTTTTGAGACATTTTATACAACTACAGCAGCAGAAATGTGCTGCTGAAGCAAGTCCGTTTTTTTGAATTTTTTGTAAGGGTCCCGCCTTACGAAATTTTAGCAAACATTTTTTTTCGTAAATGATGCATTTTCTTTTATTTTTAGTTTGTGTCGGGACTCCTGATGACGTTTTGAGACATTTTATACAACTACAGCAGCAGAAATGTGCTGCTGAAGCAAGTCCGTTTTTTTGAATTTTTTGTAAGGGTCCCTCCCGCCTTACGAAATTTTAGCAAATTTTTTTTTCCGTTAACGATGCATTTTCTTCTATTTTTAGTTTGTGTTGGGACTCCTGATGACATTTTGAGACATTTTATACAACTACAGCACCAGAAATGTGCTGCTGAAGCAAGTCCGTTTTTTTTAAATTTTTTGTAAGTGTCCCCCCTAACGAAATTTTAGCAAAAAAATATTTCCGTAAACTATGCATTTTCTTACATTTTTAGGTTGTGTCGGTACACCTGATGACGTTTTCAGACATTTTATACAACTACAGCACCAGAAATGTGCTGCTGAAGCAAAATTGAGAGCTTTGCCTTCCGGCTCAGCTCCTTCTTCACCACAACGGATCGATACAGCGTCCGCATTACTGAAGACGCCGCACCGATCCGTCTGTCGACCTCACGATCCACTCTTCCCTCACTCGTGAACAAGACTCCGAGGTACTTGAACTCCTCCACTTGGGGCAAGATCTCCTCCCCAACCCGGAGATGGCATTCCACCCTTTTCCGGGCGAGAACCATGGACTCGGACTTGGAGGTGCTGATTCTCATCCCAGTCGCTTCACACTCAGCTGCGAATCGATCCAGTGAGAGCTGAAGATCCTGGCCAGATGAAGCCATCAGGACCACGTCATCTGCAAATAGCAGAGACCTAATCCTGCAGCCACCAAACCGGATCCCCTCAACGCCTTGACTGTGCCTAGAAATTAAGTCCATAAAAGTTATGAACAGAATCGGTGACAAAGGGCAGCCTTGGCGGAGTCCAACCCTCACTGGAAACGTGTCCGACTTACTACCGGCAATGCGGACCAAGCTCTGGCACTGATCATACAGGGAGCGGACCGCCACAATCAGACAGTCCGATAGCCCGTACTCTCTGAGCACTCCCCACAGGACTTCCCGGGGTACACGGTCGAATGCCTTCTCCAAGTCCACAAAGCACATGTAGACTGGTTGGGCAAACTCCCATGCACCCTCAAGGACCCTGTCGAGACTTTAGAGCTGGTCCACAGTTCCACGACCAGGACGAACACCACACTGTTCCTCCTGAATCCGAGGTTCGACTAACCGGCGTAGCCTCCTCTCCAGTACACCTGAATAGACCTTACCGGGAAGGCTGAGGAGTGTGATCCCACGATAGTTAGAACACACCCTCTGGTTCCCCTTCTTAAAGAGAGGAACCACCACCCCGGTCTGCCAATCCAGAGGTACCGCCCCCGATGTCCACGCGAAGCTGCAGAGTTTAAAGGACCCGTGGTGTCTAAATGACCCAAATTTCACTAACAAGTGTCATTCATTTTCCATAATATCAATTACCGTATTTTTCGGACTATAAGGCGCACTTAAAATCCTTTAATTTTCTCAAAAATCCACAGTGCGCCTAATGTACAAAATAATTCTGGTTGTGCTTACCGACCTTAAAGCAATTTTATTTGGTACATGGTGTAATGATAAGTGTGACCAGTTTATGGCAGTCACACATAAGTGATATGTGTAGACTGCAATATGACACCAGTAAACAACACCAAAACTTTAAATGTTCCATTGAAAATAAAGAATGCTACACACGGCGCTCAAAAATCTGTCAAAATGTTTTAGTACGACTTTGAAGCCGCATCGCTTGATGGATTGTCGGCTCTCTTGGTTGCTTTGTTGGGTCTGCTCCACGCCAGCAGACGATGGCGTGGAACACCATCGAGGCCACCACAGTGTTTGAACTAATACCGACACATACAGTGGTGGAATGAACACATTATTATGCCTAATTTTGTTGTGATGCCCCGCTGGATGCATTAAACAATGTAACAAGGTTTTCCAAAATAAATCAACTCAAGTTATGGGAAAAAAAAATGCCAACATGGCACTGCCATATTTATTATTGAAGTCACAAAGTGCATTCTTTTTTTTTAACATGCCTCAAAACAGCAGCTTGGAATTTGGGACATGCTGTCCCTGAGAGAGCATGAGGAGGTTGAGGTGAGGGGTAGATGGGGGTGTATATTGTAGCGTCCCGGAAGAGTTGGTGCAGCAAGGGTTTCTGGGTATTTGTTCTGTTGTGTTTATGTTGTGTTACGGTGCGGATGTTCTCCGGAAATGTTTGTCGTTCTTGTTTGGTGTGGGTTCACACATATTTGTAACAGTCTTAAAGTTGTTTATACGGCCACCCTCAGTGTGACTTGTATGGTTGTTGACCAAGTATGCGTTTGCATTCACTTACGTGTGTGAAAAGCCGTAGAAATTATGTGACTGGGCCGGCACGCAGAGGCAGTGCATACCTGCCAACTACTCCGGTTTTCCCGTAATTAGTACGGTTTTCATCAACCTATTCCGGGTTACGGTTGCAGTGATAAAAAATACGGTTTTTCATTCATTAAAAAAATTTTTTTTTTTAAAGTTTTATTCACGAAATCGCGTAACAACAATGACAATCGACACTGCTTCCCGTAACTTCCTATCGAGCCATTCCGAATGCCATGCGCGAGGCTATTTATAGCACCGCTGCCAAGCACGAGGCACCAGTTGCCATTGTTTCCAAACGAGCGAACGATCATGGAATCAGCCGGAGAAAAATCGCAAACGAGTCTTAAACCGAAAAGAAAACCGCAGTCATTCCGTGAAGAATATTCAAAAGCCTATCCGGGAATAATTATCCGTTCCAAAAAGGGTGAAAACTACGCAAATTGCACCTTGTGCAGACAAGATTTTTCGATCGGACACGGAGGAATCAGCGATGTAAAAGACCACGTTGGGACAAAAAAACACAAGTCTAATGCCGTTGCTAGCGATACAAGTGGAAAACTTTCAACGTTTTTCGTCGCCCAAACAGATTCTTTGGATGTGATAAATGCCGAAGTTTTATTTACGGAGGCAATAATTGAGCAAACAAAAATGTAATGACACCAATGTTATCTATTGGAATTGTTTAGTACTGTTATACTGTTAAAAGTGTTTATACTATTTATGCTTTCAAGTCCAAGTTGAAGAAATCTTGTTAAATGTTGACAGCATAACTACCAAAATACAGAAGTATGTCCTTAATATTTTTGCAGTGCTATTTCTGTTGAAAAGTTCAAATGATTACATTAGAGATGTGATGTGCCACTTTTCAAGTGTCTGATGGCTTAAATTAATTGTCATTAATTTTTCATATTTTGAATTCTTTTGAAAGGCTTACAAAAAAACTACATTTGAATTGTAATTCCATGCTATTGACAGGACTATTAATTTGAATGAAGTTAGCTTACCATGTTTACAGTATGATAATTGTGATAGAAATGTGAATTTTAGGCACAGAATATTTTTTACAATTGAACAAGGCAGTAGATTATACAAGCTTGGACAGAAAGTTAATAATGACACCAATTTTTTTTTTTAATGGAATTGTTTAGTACTGTTTTACCATTTGTTTACTGTAAAAAGTGTTTATACTGTTTAAACTTTCAATTAACAAATTGAAGTCTTGTGAAAGGTTGACAGGATAACTGGCATTAACTGTCAAAATAATTTCAAACTATTGAAGTTAGCTTACAGAATAAACATGTCAATCAACCCATATGATTTTTGCTGTAATATTTTTGTTTTGAAAAGTCACTGTGACTGATAGAAAAGTGATGGTTTTAGCAACATTTTAACCTGTCTGAATGCTAATAATCATTTTGCGTTGGGCCCCACTGAACCCCCCACCAGGACTTTGTCCTGGACCTACCGGGGCCCCTGGACCCTGGCTACTAGGTTTTTCTGATTTCAAAAGTTAGCAGGTATGGCAGTGCCTTTAAGGTTTATTGGCGCTCTGTACTTCTCCCTACGTCCGTGTACACAGCGGCGTTTTAAAAAGTCATACATTTTACTTTTTGAAAACGATACCGATAATTTCCGATATTACATTTTAAAGCATTTATCGGCCGATAATATTGGCAGTCCGATATTATCGGACATCTCTACTAAAAACATACCTGTGTAGTGAGTTTACATAATTCCGATATTACATTTTAAAGCATTTATCGGCCGATAATATCGGCAGTCCGATATTATCGGACATCTCTACTAAAAACATACCGGTGTAGTGAGTTTACATAATCCACCCGAGGAACTTTACTTATTAGAGAGATAACACATTTCCGGCATTGTTGTTGCACTAGTGAGCCACGGATGAGGAGATGCTGCTCCGTTATTGATTGAAGTAAAGTGTGAATGTCATTAAAACAGTTAGCTCCATCTATTGACACTTCTTCCACTCCCGTCCTTGCACGCTACACCGCTACAACAAAGGTGACGTGGAGAAGACGCTGCCGAAGCTGAGGCACGTAAATAAGACCCGCCCACAAAACGGCGCATCCTGAAGCGACTGTCAGAAAGCGACTTGAAGATGGTGTGTAAAACATCATCTATGCAACATTTTGACAAAGAACCACCATTACATGTTATGTCATACTTGCCAACCCTCCCGGATTTTCCGGGAGACTCCCGAAATTCAGCGCATCTCCCGAAAACCTCCCGGGACAAATTTTCTCCCGAAAATCTCCCGAAATTCAGGCGGAGCTGGAGGCCACGCCCCCTCCAGCTCCATGCGGACCTGAGTGACGTGTTGACAGCCTGTTCTCATGTCCGCTTTCCCACAATATGAACAGCTAATGATCGAGGGCGAGTTCTTGGTTTCTTATGTGTGTTTATTGTTAGGCAGTTTCATTAACGTCCTCCCAGCACGGTAACAACACAGTCACGTTTTTGTATACCGTAAAGCAGTTCGTCTGCCGTAAACAGCAATGTTGTGACACTTTTAAACAGGACAATACTGCCATCTACTGTACATGCATATGTGACCCACCCATAATGTGTCACATTTTTGTGTTGATTTATTTATTTTATTTTGTGGTTTGAATTCGTTTTTGGAGCTGTCATTACACATTTATCAGTATTCACATTGGCCAGTAGGGGGCAGTAGGGCGTTTCTTCCCAATTGAATGCTATCACCTGCAGACCGGAAGTGTCTTATCATTCTGATGAGCGCGACCAGTCTGTGAACAATTGAAACGTCCTGTGTGCTTTTTCCTCCTGTATAACAGGATAGTTTTGGTGAATCAACTCACTGAATAATACCCATGTGATCTTTATAAGTTTAAGTACACATTCTGATGGTGGAGCCTAACTCTCAAGTGTTTGTGAGTTGCAGTTTGTATTTGTGAATGAATCCAGTGCACAGCTGCAGTAATCAATACAAAAAGGCGACGTGAGTGCGCAATGTTTATATAGGAACTTCTGATCCTAATTCAGACTCCCAAATTAGAGCTCCCGTTTTCTTATTGATTTTATAATGTAGATTTGTATAATGTGTGTGTTCTGAAATAGTGACAGAGAATAGAAGAAGGATGGACAATTCAACCCTTAACTCAACAATGAGTAGATGAGTGTTATGTGTGTGTAAATGTGTACATAAATGAACACTGAAATTCAAGTATTTCTTTTATTTATATATATATTTAATAAAAAAAATTTTTATATAGCTAGAATTCACTGAAAGTCAAGTATTTCTTATATATATATACAGGTAAAAGCCAGTAAATTTGAATATTTTGAAAAACTTGATTTATTTCAGTAATTGCATTCAAAAGGTGTAACTTGTACATTATATTTATTCATTGCACACAGACTGATGCATTCAAATGTTTATTTCATTTAATTTTGATGATTTGAAGTGGCAACAAATGAAAATCCAAAATTCCGTGTGTCACAAAATTAGAATATTACTTAAGGCTAATACAAAAAAAGGATTTTTAGAAATGTTGGCCAACTGAAAAGTATGAAAATGAAAAATATGAGCATGTACAATACTCAATACTTGGTTGGAGCTCCTTTTGCCTCAATTACTGTGTTAATGCGGCGTGGCATGGAGTCGATGAGTTTCTGGCACTGCTCAGGTGTTATGAGAGCCCAGGTTGCTCTGATAGTGGCCTTCAACTCTTCTGCGTTTTTGGGTCTGGCATTCTGCATCTTCCTTTTCACAATACCCCACAGATTTTCTATGGGGCTAAGGTCAGGGGAGTTGGCGGGCCAATTTAGAACAGAAATACCATGGTCCGTAAACCAGGCACGGGTAGATTTTGCGCTGTGTGCAGGCGCCAAGTCCTGTTGGAACTTGAAATCTCCATCTCCATAGAGCAGGTCAGCAGCAGGAAGCATGAAGTGCTCTAAAACTTGCTGGTAGACGGCTGCGTTGACCCTGGATCTCAGGAAACAGAGTGGACCGACACCAGCAGATGACATGGCACCCCAAACCATCACTGATGGTGGAAACTTTACACTAGACTTCAGGCAACGTGGATCCTGTGCCTCTCCTGTCTTCCTCCAGACTCTGGGACCTCGATTTCCAAAGGAAATGCAAAATTTGCTTTCGTCAGAAAACATGACTTTGGACCACTCAGCAGCAGTCCAGCTCTTTTTTTCCTTAGCCCAGGTGAGACGCTTTTCGCGCTGTTTCTTGGTCAACAGTGGCTTGACACGAGGTATGCGGCAGTTGAAACCCATGTCTTTCAAGCGTCTCTTGGTGGTGGATCTTGAAGCACTGACTCCAGCAGCTGTCCACTCCTTCTGAATCTCCCCCACATTTTTGAATGTTTTTTTTTTTCACAATCTTGACCAGGGCGCGGTGATCCCTATCGCTTGTACACTTTTTCTGACCACAGTTTTTCCTTCCCTTTGCCTCTCCATTAATGTGTTTGGACACAGAGCTCTGAGAACAGCCAGCCTCTTCAGCAATAACCTTTTGTGTCTTTCCCTCCTTGTGCAATGTGTCGATGGTTGCCTTTTGGACAGCTGTCAAATCTGAAGTCTTCCCCATGTTTGTGTAGGCTTCAGAACTGGACTGAGAGACCATTTAAAGCCCTTTGCAGGTGTTTTGAGTTAATCAGTTGATTAGTTTGTGGCACCAGGTGTCTTCAAAATTTAACCCTTACACAATATTCTAATTTTGTGACACACGGAATTTTGGATTTTCATTTGTTGCCACTTCAAATCATCAAAATTAAATGAAATAAACATTTGAATGCATCAGTCTGTGTGCAATGAATACATATAATGTACAAGTTACACCTTTTGAATGCAATTACTGAAATAAATCAAGTTTTTCAAAATATTCTAATTTACTGGCTTTTACCTGTGTGTGTGTGTGTGTGTGTGTATATATATATATATATATATATATATATATATATATATATATATATATATATGTATGTGTGGGGAAAAAAAATCACAAGACTATTTCATCTCTACAGGCCTGTTTCATGAGGGGGGTACCCTCAATCGTCAGGAGATTTTAATGGGAGCATTCGCATACCATGGTTTATATAGGGCACAGAGTGGGTGGGTACAGGCTGGCCTAGGGGCGTGGTGATTGGTTCATGTGTTACCTAGGAGGTGTTTCCGTCTATGGCGGCATGTTGTTACAATTTCACTGCGCTTGTTGAGGGATGACAGGTCTGGACCTGAGAAATAACAGCTACCAACCATTCACGAAACCCAACACAACACTCCAATACGTGCACCATGACAGCAACCATCCACCCACCACCACAAAAAGAATACCTACCGGAATCAATAAAAGGCTATCGATGCTGTCATCTAGCAAAGCTGAATTTGACCAAGCAACCCCCCCGTACCAAAAAGCCCTTGATGAAAGCGGATACAATTTCACCCTCACCTATGAACCCACGCCAGGAAACCAGCCAAAAAAGAACAGAAAACGAAACGGCATCATCTGGTACAACCCCCCATACAGCAAAAACGTCTCAACGAACATTGGACACAAATTCCTCAACCTGATTGACAAACACTTTCCCAAAGACAACAACCTAAGAAAAGTATTCAACAAGAACAACATCAAATTGAGCTACAGCTGCATGAACAATATACGACAAATCATCTCAAACCACAACAAAACAATTGCAAATGAGCCGTCGACCCCCAGTCAGAACGACTCCAAAACCAACAAAGCATGTAACTGTCGAAAGAAACCTGATTGCCCCCTCAACGGGGGATGCTTACAAACATCAGTTGTCTACCAATCTAAGGTAATACGCAAGGACATTAACACATCCGACACATATGTAGGATTAACCGAGGGTGAATTCAAAACCAGATGGAACAACCACAAGGCTTCTTTCAGGAACAAAAACCTGCGAAATACCACAGAACTCAGCAAACACATTTGGGACCTCAAAGACAATAATGTTGAATATTCAATAACATGGCAAATTCTTGCATCCAGCACACCTTACAATAGTGGTAATAAAAGATGCAACCTATGCTTGAAAGAGAAACTGTTTATTATCTACCGTCCAGACCTGTCATCCCTCAACAAGCGCAGCGAAATTGTAACAACATGCCGCCATAGACAGAAACACCTCCTAGGTAACACATGAACCAATCACCACGCCCCTAGGCCAGCCTGTACCCACCCACTCTGTGCCCTATATAAACCATGGTATGCGAATGCTCCCATTAAAATCTCCTGATGATTGAGGGAACCCCCCCTCATGAAACAGGCCTGTAGAGATGAAATAGTCTTGTGATTTTTTTTCCCCACACATACATATATTGCGCTCTACTACGGTATCGAGCACTATTTTTTGGATAACCTTATTAAGACATATATATATATATATATATATATATATATATATATATATATATATTTAATAAAATATATATATATATATAGCTAGAATTCCCTGAAAGTCAAGTATTTCTTATATATATATATATATATATATATCTTAACCACGCCCCCAACCACGCCCCCCGCCCCACCCCCGACCACGCCCCCCAACCCCCACCTCCCGAAATCGGAGGTCTCAAGGTTGGCAAGTATGTGTTATGTAGACCACAAGGAAATGTTTTAAATTCAGAAAAAAAATCATAATATGACTCCTTTAATGCGGTAGGCCCAAAACATGCAGACTATGCTTTAAAGAAGTTTTTATTTATATTGGCAATGTAGTGTAGTATCTGAAGCCGGATGTAGCGAGGGACGACTGTAACACACACTGCTTTCATGATGTTGACGACAATAGCCAGTCAGTCTATTGTGTGTCCGTCCAGCAGCAGATGAACAGCAGCAAATCAATGTTACAACTCGCTGTAATGTCATATTTGTTGTCGCAGGCAGCAAGGACGACGCTCACACTGACACAATGAAGCGGGACGCTACACAACACAAGTGACTCGACAATAGCAAACACACAATGCGATTTGCTGGTGCTACTTTTCAGGTTAGCCAATGAGCTGCAGGGATTTGACATGCTGTGTTTGATTCGGTATCGGGAAAGTTCAGTGAGTGTGAACAACTCTGGTAATAACACTATTAACATAAAATAGCAGAAAAACACAAATATGTCTCATTAAAATGAGAGTTGTGTTCATAATTATGATTGAGGATAATGTTCGGTTTACATCAGGGATGTCAAACTGGTTTTCATTGAGGGCTGCCATCAGAGGGCCGCTTGTAGCAGTGAATAATGTATGAATTTGCCTCTGGATTTCAATATTAATTATGTATAAATATTTTAAGTAGACTGTAGATTTCACAGTAAAAACTTTACATTTACAAAATGTTACTATAAAAGTGTTTTTTTATTTCTTGCAACATTTTAAGGTAAATATAAAAACTGTTTGTTTTTTTTTACGGAAAAAGAAGGCAGCTTAGTTACCAGAATTTTACTATTAAATTTACATAGTGTTGCGTCAGACCAGCTCTTCCTCCCAGGGAATCCAAGTTACTGGTCAATCCCAAGTTCTTTCGATGACATATATGCTGAGTAAGAAGGACCACCAAGACAGAATAGGAATATTATCAAGTTTTACTAAAGCTTTAGGAGAATCACCTAGACCAGAGGTCGGCAACCCAAAATGTTGAAAGAGCCATATTGGACCAAAAATACAAAAAACTAATCTGTCTGGAGCCACAAAAAATTAAAAGCCATATTATATACAGATAGTGTGTCATGAGATATACATTGAATTAAGAGGACTTAAAGGAAACTAAATGAGCTCAAATATACCCACAAATGAGGCATAATGATGCAATATGTACATATAGCTAGCCTAAATAGCATGTTAGCATCGATTAGCTTCCAGTCATGCAGTGACCAAATATGCCCGATTAGCACTCCAACAAGTCAATAACATCAACAAAACTCACCTTTCATGCACAACCTTAAAAGTTTGGTGGACAAAATGAGACAGAAAAAGAAGTGGCATAAAACACGTCCTAGAAAGTCGGAAAAAGTTATACATGTAAACAAACTACGGTGAGTTCAAGGACCGCCAAAATTAGTAGGACAAAACGGCGCTCGCCAAATACTTGAATCAGTGAAGCATATTTAATATAAACAGTGTACTTTATAACAATTAGGGAGGTTTGTGTCATGTTTGTCCTCCTACAGAAACCATATTAAAACCAAAAATATTTTTTTTCCCCCTCATCTTTTTCCATTTTTCATACATTTTTGAAAAAGCTCCAGAGAGCCACTAGGGCGGCGCTAAAGAGCCGTGGGTTGCCGACCCCTGACCTAGACCAATACATTCATATCAGCTACTCTAGTTGATCTGACATTCAAACGGAAAAGCCAACTCCTGCCACACAAAGAAAGCCCCCATCTCTCCCCCCTCGCAACACTGATAAGAAAAGAGTGGGGGTTGTATTTCACATTCCGATGGTTTAAGACACTAAACAGACCTCTAAACACAAGAGAAACTAGTAGAATATACAAATGAAAAGTACTAGATGCTCTAAACATGGCTATGTAAAAAGAAAGAACTCTTAAACATATATGCATTCTCCACAATAGTTTTTTATATTGTTAACGGAAAAACAGTACACATTTTTTTTTATTATTCTAGCAACTTAGCTGACAGTTTTTTTTTTACTGTAAAAACAAATGTATCGGGGTTTTTTTCCATTTACAATAATACACCATTAAAAACAAGATTTTACAGTAAAAAATTTTTTTTTCAATTTACAGTAAAGAACACCGTAAAATGTATTGCCATTTGTATTCATTTGACGGGTAGCTTGCATAGTCAAGCAGATATATAAGTATTTATTTTTATTTAGACCAAAAATGGTTGGAAAGTATGATAATATACTGTAATATTTGTTGCAATATTGGATACTATTAAAGTTTAAAAGGTATGCAATTTCAAGCAGTACATATATTATTTCCTTCAAAATGAAAAAAAAAATCCATTACATTTAGTGAGACAATATGAAGTACTTATTGACACATATCATTTCCAGGTGATGATGATGTCGCGGGCCTTGAGTTTGACACCTGTGGTTTAGATTGATACTATCAGATGGATATTGTGTATTCTTGTGGTTGTTCTGTGAGATTAAATCATTGCAGGTGTTTTCAAAGTGCCTCTCTTTCGTAAATTCAGTAATGCTACTAAAATATTTGTTTTAATTTGCTAATCAAAATTTTAAGTGAACAGACTGTGTTCTGACGTTAAAAAAAAAAGAGGTAATGCACATGTGTTACTGTCTCAACACTTGACGTAATTATAATTTTAATAGCTCTGCTCATTAACAAGCTGATTTCGGTAGCCCAATTCCTGGAGCGCAACACAAATTGTCTCCTTTCTCACTAAAAGCCCGTTCTGTTTTTTTTTTTAATTTACTGTAGCTACTGTAATCTTAGGGTACATTAAACATATGTTTCTTATTGCGAGTTTGTCCTTAAATAAAATAGTGAACGTACAAGACAGCGTTTCTGTTAGTAGTAAGTAAACAAACAAAGGCACAAGTGGTAAAAAAAATGATTATTAATCTACTTGTTCATTTACTGTTAATATCTGCTTATTTTCTCTTTCAACATGTTCTATCTACACTTCTGTTAAAATGTAATAATCACTTATTCTTCTCTTCTTTGATACTTTACATTAGTTTTGGATGATACCACAAATTTGGGTGTCAATCCGATACCAAGTAGTTACAGGATCATACATTGGTCATATTCAAAGTCCTCATGTGTCCAGGGACTGTCATGACTTGGTCCTGGGTGTTTGCTTTTCCGGGATGCAACGGAAAGTTGGCTCGGGCGAGACGGGAATATATAAAAAAAAAAAGTACAAACGAAAAGCGCGCACAGTGGCGGAGAACAAACTATGAAACCAAAAGACTATAGCAAAAAAGTACAAACGAAAAGCGCGCACAATGGCGGAGAACAAACTATGAAACCCAAAAAGACCATACACATGGAACAAAAACTTACTTTGGCATGGACAAAAAGGAGCAGCGTGAGCGATGGACATGGAAAAAAAAGTCAGAAATTCGCAGAGCATAAATGTGGGGATGTCGTCAGAACGACAAACTGAAAACAATGAACTTAAATACTACAGACATGATTAACGAAAACAGGTGCGTGACTCAAAATGTGAAACAGGTGCGTGACGTGACAGGTGAAAACTAATGGTTGCTATGGTGACAAAACAAAAGTGCACAAAAAGTCCAAAAACCAAAACGAACATGACCAAAACAAAAACATGATCACACAGACATGACAGGGACGTACTTACTGACTTTATAAACATAATATAAATGTTAGAAAAAACTAAAGAAGATTTTGTGATGCTAAAAAATATCAATAAAATCATAGTAGCATCGACTAGATACGCTCCTAAATTTGGTATCATTACAGTGGATGTCAGGTATAGATCCACCCATGGCATCATTAGTGGTGACGCCGGTGAGCTACGGTGTGTAGTGAAGTATGTTTAGCTATTCCTCGTCCTGCAGGGATGATACTTGTAAGAAACGTACTTTATTTGTCGCCATGGAGACGAAGATTAGTGATTTAGAAGTAGCTAAAACACTGCAGACTGCGGATGGACTTTAGCCGCGAGCTAGCTAGCCATGTCTTAAAGCACATCTTCGTTTCAGTTTTACAGCTTCACCTTTACCGTTAGTTTTTAAGCCAAAATGCGTCCGTTCTCCCTTTTCTGTCTACACACTGTGTCTGCTTGCAAGTACTCCGTGATTGTGCGCTGCCGAACATGCTCCTCTGCTAGTAAACAAACAGTGTCATGACCCTCCGAGGCGGAGTATTGCGATACTATACTAATACCGGTTAGCCGTACAACCCTAACAGGAAGTGAACAAAAGTGTTAGCAACTGCCATGTAAAGGAAAAAGGGGTATAATTAAATAAGCTCTGCTTCTTCCTTCTCCTTTTCGAACATGCTGAATGGAGAAACTGGGAATTGTGCAGAAGTGGGTAGAGTAGCCAAAAATTGTACTCAAGTAAGAGTACTGTTACTTTAGAGATTTATTACTCAAGTAAAAGTAAGGAGTAGTCACCCATATAGTTACTTGAGTAAAAGTAAAAAGTATGTTGTGAAAAAACTACTCAAGTACTGAGTAACTGATGAGTAACCTGTTCGTTTAATGATGACCGTAACAAATAATGCACAAAAACATAAACATAGCAATGAGCAAATTCAGAGCCAGGAATATCTCTTAAGCAAGTAAAACAATAATATATCCATCCATCCATCCATCTTCTTCCGCTTATCCGAGGTCGGGTCGCGGGGGCAGCAGCCTAAGCAGGGAAGCCCAGACTTCCCTCTCCCCAGCCACTTCGTCCAGCTCCTCCCGGGGGATCCCGAGGCGTTCCCAGGCCAGCCGGGAGACATAGTCTTCCCAACGTGTCCTGGGTCTTCCTCGTGGCCTCCTACCGGTCGGACATGCCCTAAACACCTCCTTAGGGAGGCGCTCGGGTGGCATCCTGACCAGATGCCCGAACCACCTCATCTGGCTCCTCTCCATGTGGAGGAGCAGCGGCTTTACTTTGAGCTCCCCCCGGATGACAGAGCTTCTCACCCTATCTCTAAGGGAGAGACCCGCCACCCGGCGGAGGAAACTCATTTCGGCCGCTTGTACCCGTGATCTTGTCCTTTCGGTCA
This sequence comes from Nerophis lumbriciformis, assembly GCF_033978685.3. Taxonomy (NCBI): domain Eukaryota; kingdom Metazoa; phylum Chordata; class Actinopteri; order Syngnathiformes; family Syngnathidae; genus Nerophis; species Nerophis lumbriciformis. The sequence continues at coordinate 19,336,639 of NC_084583.2, read as the reverse complement.
TAACCCAAAGCTCATGACCATAGGTGAGGATGGGAACGTAGATCGACCGGTAAATTGAGAGCTTTGCCTTCCGGCTCAGCTCCTTCTTCACCACAACGGATCGATACAGCGTCCGCATTACTGAAGACGCCGCACCGATCCGCCTGTCGATCTCACGATCCACTCTTCCCTCACTCGTGAACAAGACTCCGAGGTACTTGAACTCCTCCACTTGGGGCAAGATCTCCTCCCCAACCCGGAGATGGCACTCCACCCTTTTCCGGGCGAGAACCATGGACTCGGACTTGGAAGTGCTGATTCTCATCCCAGTCGCTTCACACTCAGCTGCGAACCGATCCAGTGAGAGCTGAAGATCCTGGCCAGATGAAGCCATCAGGACCAAATCATCTGCAAAAAGCATGTTCCGCACCTCTATTGTCGGGGCGGCTGATTGGAGCTGTGGCCGCAAGGTAGTTGGTGCCTGTCGTGGCAGTAATCCTAGAACCCGTTGGTGGACACCGGCGGTGAGGGATGCCGTCATGCTGAAGAAGGAGTCCTATCGGGTTCTTTTGGCTCATGGGACTCTTGAGGCAGCGGACAGGTACCGACAGGCCAAACGGTGTGCGGCTTCAGCGGTCGCGGAGGCAAAAACTCGGACATGGGAGGAGTTCGGGGAAGCCATGGAAAACGACTTCCAGACGGCTTCGAAGCGATTCTGGACCACCATCCGCCGCCTCAGGAAGGGGAAGCAGTGCACTACCAACACCGTGTATGGTGCGGATGGTGTTCTGCTGACCTCGACTGCGGAAGTTGTGGATCGGTGGAGGGAATACTTCGAAGACCTCCTCAATCCCACCAACACGTCTTCCTATGAGGAAGCAGTGCCTGGGGAATCTGTGGTGGGCTCTCCTATTTCTGGGGCTGAGGTTGCTGACGTAGTTAAAAAGCTCCTCGGTGGCAAGGCCCCGGGGGTGGATGAGATCCGCCCGGAGTTCCTTAAGGCTCTGGATGCTGTGGGGCTGTCTTGGTTGACAAGACTCTGCAGCATCGCGTGGACATCGGGGGCAGTGCCTCTGGATTGGCAGACCGGGGTGGTGGTTCCTCTCTTTAAAAAGGGGAACCGGAGGGTGTGTTCTAACTATCGTGGGATCACACTCCTCAGCCTTCCCGGTAAGGTCTATTCAGGTGTACTGGAGAGGAGGCTACGCCGGATAGTCGAACCTCGGATTCAGGAGGAACAGTGTGGTTTTCGTCCTGGTCGTGGAACTGTGGACCAGCTATATACTCTCGGCAGGGTCCTTGAGGGTGCATGGGAGTTTGCCCAACCAGTCTACATGTGCTTTGTGGACTTGGAGAAGGCATTCGACCGTGTCCCTCGGGAAGTCCTGTGGGGAGTGCTCAGAGAGTATGGGGTTTCGGACTGTCTGATTGTGGCGGTCCGCTCCCTGTATGATCAGTGTCAGAGCTTGGTCCGCATTGCCGGCAGTAAGTCGGACACGTTTCCGGTGAGGGTTGGACTCCGCCAAGGCTGCCCTTTGTCACCGATTCTGTTCATAACTTTACAGTGACTGTATTTGATTGGTGAAACGGAGTCAAACGTCACCAGTGACTGTATTTGATTGGTGAAACAGAGTCAAACGTCACCAGTGACTGCATTTGATTGGTGAAACAGAGTCAAACGTCACCAGTGACTGCATTTGATTGGTGAAACGGAGTCAAACGTCACCAGTGACTGCATTTGATTGGTGAAACGGAGTCAAACGTCACCAGTGACTGCATTTGATTGGTGAAACGGAGTCAAAAGTCACCAGTGACTGTATTTGATTGGTGAAACGGAGTCAAACGTCACCAGTGACTGCATTTGATTGGTGAAACAGAGTCAAACGTCACCAGTGACTGCATTTGATTGGTGAAACGGAGTCAAACGTCACCAGTGACTGCATTTGATTGGTGAAACGGAGTCAAACGTCACCAGTGACTGCATTTGATTGGTGAAACGGAGTCAAACGTCACCAGTGACTGCATTTGATTGGTGAAACGGAGTCAAACGTCACCAGTGACTGCATTTGATTGGTGAAACAGAGTCAAACGTCACCAGTGACTGCATTTGATTGGTGAAACAGAGTCAAACGTCACCAGTGACTGCATTTGATTGGTGAAACAGAGTCAAACGTCACCAGTGACTGCATTTGATTGGTGAAACAGAGTCAAACGTCACCAGTGACTGCATTTGATTGGTGAAACAGAGTCAAACGTCACCAGTGACTGCATTTGATTGGTGAAACGGAGTCAAACGTCACCAGTGACTGCATTTGATTGGTGAAACGGAGTCAAACGTCACCAGTGACTGCATTTGATTGGTGAAACGGAGTCAAACGTCACCAGTGACTGTATTTGATTGGTGAAACAGAGTCAAACGTCACCTGTGACTGCATTTGATTGATGAAACGGAGTCAAACGTCACCAGTGACTGTATTTGATTGGTGAAACAGAGTCAAACGTCACCAGTGACTGCATTTGATTGGTGAAACGGAGTCAAACGTCACCAGTGACTGTATTTGATTGGTGAAACGGAGTCAAACGTCACCAGTGACTGCATTTTATTGGTGAAACAGAGTCAAACGTCACCAGTGACTGCATTTGATTGGTGAAACGGAGTCAAACGTCACCAGTGACTGCATTTGATTGGTGAAACGGAGTCAAACGTCACCAGTGACTGCATTTGATTGGTGAAACGGAGTCAAACGTCACCAGTGACTGCATTTGATTGGTGAAACGGAGTCAAACGTCACCAGTGACTGCATTTGATTGGTGAAACGGAGTCAAACGTCACCAGTGACTGCATTTGATTGGTGAAACGGAGTCAAACGTCACCAGTGACTGTATTTGATTGGTGAAACAGAGTCAAACGTCACCTGTGACTGCATTTGATTGATGAAACGGAGTCAAACGTCACCTGTGACTGCATTTGATTGATGAAACGGAGTCAAACGTCACCAGTGACTGCATTTGATTGGTGAAACGGAGTCAAACGTCACCAGTGACTGTATTTGATTGGTGAAACGGAGTCAAACGTCACCAGTGACTGCATTTGATTGGTGAAACGGAGTCAAACGTCACCAGTGACTGCATTTGATTGGTGAAACGGAGTCAAACGTCACCAGTGACTGTATTTGATTGGTGAAACGGAGTCAAACGTCACCAGTGACTGCATTTGATTGGTGAAACGGAGTCAAACGTCACCAGTGACTGCATTTGATTGGTGAAACGGAGTCAAACGTCACCAGTGACTGCATTTGATTGGTGAAACGGAGTGAAAAGTCACCAGTGACTGCATTTGATTGGTGAAACGGAGTCAAACGTCACCAGTGACTGCATTTGATTGGTGAAACGGAGTCAAACGTCACCAGTGACTGCATTTGATTGGTGAAACGGAGTCAAACGTCACCAGTGACTGCATTTGATTGGTGAAACGGAGTCAAACGTCACCAGTGACTGCATTTGATTGGTGAAACGGAGTCAAACGTCACCAGTGACTGTATTTGATTGGTGAAACAGAGTCAAACGTCACCTGTGACTGCATTTGATTGATGAAACGGAGTCAAACGTCACCTGTGACTGCATTTGATTGATGAAACGGAGTCAAACGTCACCAGTGACTGCATTTGATTGGTGAAACGGAGTCAAACGTCACCAGTGACTGTATTTGATTGGTGAAACGGAGTCAAACGTCACCAGTGACTGCATTTGATTGGTGAAACGGAGTCAAACGTCACCAGTGACTGCATTTTATTGGTGAAACGGAGTCAAACGTCACCAGTGACTGTATTTGATTGGTGAAACGGAGTCAAACGTCACCAGTGACTGCATTTGATTGGTGAAACAGAGTCAAACGTCACCAGTGACTGCATTTGATTGGTGAAACAGAGTGAAAAGTCACCAGTGACTGCATTTGATTGGTGAAACGGAGTCAAACGTCACCAGTGACTGCATTTGATTGGTGAAACGGAGTCAAACGTCACCAGTGACTGCATTTGATTGGTGAAACGGAGTCAAACGTCACCAGTGACTGCATTTGATTGGTGAAACGGAGTCAAACGTCACCAGTGACTGCATTTGATTGGTGAAACGGAGTCAAACGTCACCAGTGACTGCATTTGATTGGTGAAACGGAGTCAAACGTCACCTGTGACTGCATTTGATTGGTGAAACGGAGTCAAACGTCACCAGTGACTGCATTTGATTGGTGAAACGGAGTCAAACGTCACCTGTGACTGCATTTGATTGGTGAAACAGAGTCAAACGTCACCAGTGACTGTATTTGATTGGTGAAACGGAGTCAAAAGTCACCAGTGACTGTATTTGATTGGTGAAACGGAATCAAACGTCATCAGTGACTGCATTTGATTGGTGAAACAGAGTCAAACGTCACCAGTGACTGCATTTGATTGGTGAAACGGAGTCAAACGTCACCAGTGACTGCATTTGATTGGTGAAACGGAGTCAAACGTCACCAGTGACTGTATTTGATTGGTGAAACGGAGTCAAACGTCACCAGTGACTGTATTTGATTGGTGAAACGGAGTCAAACGTCACCTGTGACTGCATTTGATTGGTGAAACGGAGTCAAACGTCACCAGTGACTGCATTTGATTGGTGAAACGGAGTCAAACGTCACCAGTGACTGTATTTGATTGGTGAAACGGAGTCAAACGTCACCTGTGACTGATTGATGAAACGGAGTCAAACGTCACCAGTGACTGCATTTGATTGGTGAAACAGAGTCAAACGTCACCAGTGACTGCATTTGATTGGTGAAACGGAGTCAAACGTCACCAGTGACTGCATTTGATTGGTGAAACAGAGTCAAACGTCACCAGTGACTGCATTTGATTGGTGAAACGGAGTCAAACGTCACCAGTGACTGCATTTGATTGGTGAAACGGAGTCAAACGTCACCAGTGACTGCATTTGATTGGTGAAACGGAGTCAAACGTCACCAGTGACTGCATTTGATTGGTGAAACGGAGTCAAACGTCACCAGTGACTGTATTTGATTGGTGAAACGGAGTCAAAAGTCACCAGTGACTGTATTTGATTGGTGAAACGGAGTCAAACGTCACCAGTGACTGCATTTGATTGGTGAAACGGAGTCAAACGTCACCAGTGACTGCATTTGATTGGTGAAACAGAGTCAAACGTCACCAGTGACTGCATTTGATTGGTGAAACGGAGTCAAACGTCACCAGTGACTGCATTTGATTGGTGAAACGGAGTCAAAAGTCACCAGTGACTGTATTTGATTGGTGAAACGGAGTCAAACGTCACCAGTGACTGCATTTGATTGGTGAAACGGAGTCAAACGTCACCAGTGACTGCATTTGATTGGTGAAACGGAGTCAAACGTCACCAGTGACTGCATTTGATTGGTGAAACGGAGTCAAACGTCACCAGTGACTGCATTTGATTGGTGAAACGGAGTCAAACGTCACCAGTGACTGCATTTGATTGGTGAAACGGAGTCAAACGTCACCAGTGACTGCATTTGATTGGTGAAACAGAGTCAAACGTCACCAGTGACTGCATTTGATTGGTGAAACGGAGTCAAACGTCACCAGTGACTGCATTTGATTGGTGAAACAGAGTCAAACGTCACCAGTGACTGCATTTGATTGGTGAAACGGAGTCAAAAGTCACCAGTGACTGTATTTGATTGGTGAAACAGAGTCAAACGTCACCTGTGACTGCATTTGATTGGTGAAACGGAGTCAAACGTCACCAGTGACTGCATTTGATTGGTGAAACGGAGTCAAAAGTCACCAGTGACTGTATTTGATTGGTGAAACGGAGTCAAACGTCACCAGTGACTGTATTTGATTGGTGAAACAGAGTCAAACGTCACCAGTGACTGCATTTGATTGGTGAAACGGAGTCAAACGTCACCAGTGACTGCATTTGATTGGTGAAACGGAGTCAAAAGTCACCAGTGACTGTATTTGATTGGTGAAACGGAGTCAAACGTCACCAGTGACTGCATTTGATTGGTGAAACAGAGTCAAACGTCACCAGTGACTGCATTTGATTGGTGAAACAGAGTCAAACGTCACCAGTGACTGCATTTGATTGGTGAAACGGAGTCAAACGTCACCAGTGACTGCATTTGATTGGTGAAACGGAGTCAAACGTCACCAGTGACTGTATTTGATTGGTGAAACAGAGTCAAACGTCACCTTTGACTGCATTTGATTGGTGAAACGGAGTCAAACATCACCAGTGACTGTATTTGATTGGTGAAACGGAGTCAAACGTCACCAGTGACTGCATTTGATTGGTGAAACGGAGTCAAACGTCACCAGTGACTGCATTTGATTGGTGAAACGGAGTCAAACGTCACCAGTGACTGCATTTGATTGGTGAAACGGAGTCAAACGTCACCAGTGACTGCATTTGATTGGTGAAACGGAGTCAAACGTCACCAGTGACTGTATTTGATTGGTGAAACGGCTAAAAGGGGAGGAGTATATTTACAGCTAGAATTCACCAAGTCAAGTATTTCATATATATATATATATACATATATATATATATATATATATATATATATATATATATATAAGAAATACTTGACGTTCAGTGAATTCTAGCTATATATATATATATATATACATATATATATATATATATATATATATATATTATTTATATATATAAAATAAATACTTGAATTTCAGTATTCATTTATTTACACATATACACACACATAACACTCATCTACTCATTGTTGCGTTAAGGGTTGAATTGTCCATCCTTGTTCTATTCTCTGTCACTATTTTTCGAACCATGCTGAATACCCTCTCTGATGATGCATTGCTGTGTGGCACGCACAAAAGTGCTTTCATCAAATGCACTAGATGGCAGTATTGTCCTGTTTAAGAGTGTCACAACATTGCTGTTTACGGCAGACGAACTGCTTTACGGTATACAAAGAAGTGACTGCTGTTGTTGTGTGTTGTTGCCACGCTGGGAGGACGTTAATGAAACTGCCTAACAATAAACCCACATAAGAAACCAAGAACTCGCCCTCCATTATTCTGTAGTTATAACGTGATTGGGCTGGTACGCTTTTTTATATTGTGGAGGACCTGAGTCCGCCTGAATTTCGGGAGATTTTCGGGAGAAAATTTGTCCCGGGAGGTTTTCGGGAGAGGCGCTGAATTTCGGGAGTCTCCCGGAAAATCCGGGAGGGTTGGCAAGTATGCTGAAAGGGGTAGCATTTCTTTTAAAGGCAGGACCCGCAGCCAGACATTCAATACTAGCACATAGGTCATGAAAAACATGTTTTTTAGGGCCCGCATGGCCCAATGGGACATAAGGACCTATTGAATTTGTAAGGTTTTATTCTTTATTCTTTATTCTTCCGCCGCCACATTAAACTGTAATTTGACCCACTTAACATGCTTCAAAACTCACCATATTTGACCCACACATCAGGACCTGCGAAAATTACCTTTTTTTAAAAAAAACAAACCTCAAAACTCAAAATTGCGCTCTAGCGCCCCCTAGGAAAAAAAAAAACTAGACTGCCTATATCTCCCACTAGGAAGATCGGAGAGACATGAAACAAAAACCTGTATGTAGGTCTGACTTAGAATCAACAGGAAGTTGGCAATTCCCCCTTCAAGACAAAAAAGTACTAAAAACAGTCACTTTTGCCTCTTTGAGCTGTAATTTGACCCCCTTAACATGCTTCAAAACTCACCGAACTGAACACACACATCAGGACTGGCAAAAATTGCGATCTAATAAAAAAAAAACCTAACCCCAAATCTCAAAATTGTGCTCTAGCGCAATTTTTTAATGAAACGCACAAAAAACTGCTCCTCGGATGAAAAAACGGACAAAACTGCCTGTAACTCCCACTGGGAAGGTCGGAGAGACATGAAACAAAAACCTCTATGTAGGGCTCACTTAGACCTACATTTCATAAATTGACAAGCCCCAGCAAAAATCAACAGGAAGTTTGCTATTCCCCCTTCAAAACAATTGTTTTGTAAAAACCGGTCACTTTCCTTCAAAAACTATGTCCTCTGAGCGCTTTTGTCGTTTCGGCTTCAAACTAACACAGGGGAGAGATTAAACCCTTGTGTATAAAATAACAGAACAACGTTTTAATACCTGCTCCGGTTTTGATTTTATGACCCTTCAAAGACCCGCTGCGCTGATGCTGCTGCGCTGCTGTTTTTTTAAGATGGCTGCTTAAAAGCAGGAAGCACCAACGTGCCCACACAATGCAGACAAGGTAGGTACACTAGACAAAAGTATTGGGACACTTAGGCCGAAAACTGGACAAAAGTATTGGGACACTTAGGCCGAAAACTGGACAAAAGTATTGGGACACTTGGGACTACAACTTGACAAAAGTATTGGGACACTTAGGACTACAACTTGCCCAAAGTATTGGGACACTTGGGACTAAAACTGGACAAAAGTATTGGGACACTTAGGACTAGCACCTGCCAAATACGCGGGCCCGACCAACGCTGCTTGCAGCTTTAATTTGTTATTGTCATTGTAAGAGGGCAAAATCACTTATATCAGAAAATGATTTTAATAAAACATTTAAATTGTTATGATGTCAGGTTTGGGACAGGTGTGACGCTGGTGTGGCCACGGTGTGCACGTCTGATGTTGCTCACATGTGCTCCACTCAATGCTCAGGGAGTTTGTGCGTTTGCTCACAAACATTAAAAATGAGAGGGAACATTGAACACAACTCAATGCTTTTTTGCCCTGTCACCAACATCTTGGTTTGAATTTGTAGGCGGGCATGATCAGGACGGAGCAAGAGGAGTTCTTTATCGAGCCAGTGGAAAGAGGCGACGGGGCGATCGAGGAGGAGGAGGGGGCAGCGGGAGGAAGGTCGCACATCGTCTACCGCTCCTCGGCCATAAAGAAGGCGCCCGTCGACAGCACGGCGGGAGACTCCCACTCCAGAGGTCAGTCCCCGGTTCCCACTGGGTGTACCCAAACTTGCACCAACACTAGAAGCATACGCCGCTTCGCCCTCCTTCACACCGCCGGGTTACGTAACCGAAGCGTTGTTGTATTGCAAAAAGCCAGCCAGTCGCAGCAGGATCACTCTGCTGTCAGGGGGAAAAAAACAAAGATTTCACCTGCTCTGCACAAACACATCCACCCATCACTGCCCTAATTATGCAGAGAAAAGCAAGTGACATATGGAGATGTGGCACCACGTCTTATTGTTCCAGGCATCGAGCCTTCTGGGTCTTTATTTTGAAATGCTACACTGCATTAGATGCATCAACAATTAACCTGCTGCACGTCTGTTTGCTTTAGGAGACCCAACATGTTGTGTACTATGCTGAAAGGTGTAGATCAGGGATGTCAAACTGGTTTTCATTAGGGGCCACATGGCAGAGGGCCGCTTGGAACAGCGCATCATGTAGAAATTTGCCTCTGGATTTCATTATTAATTATATATACATCCATCCATTTTCTACTGCTTGTCCCTTTCGGGGAGGCGGGGGGTGCCGGAGCCTATCTCAGCTGCATTCGGGCGGAAGGCGGCGTACACCCTGGACAAGTCGCCACCTCATCGCAGGGCCAACACAGATAGACAGACAACATTCACACTCACATTCACACACTAGGGCCCATTTAGTGTTGCCAATCAGCCTATTCCCAGGTGCATGTCTTTGGAGGTGGGAGGGGCTTATTCCCAGGTGCATGTCTTTGGAGGTGGGAGGGGCCTATTCCCAGGTGCATGTCTTTGGAGGTGGGAGGAAGCCGGGGTACCCGGAGGGAACCCACGCAGTCACGGGGAGAACATGCAAACTCCACACAGAAAGATCCCGAGCCCAGGATTGATCTCAGGACCTTCGTAATGTGAGGCACATGCCACCGCGCTGCCTTATTAATTATATATATATATATATATATATATATATATATATATATATAAGAAATACTTGACTTTCAGTGAATTCTAGCTATAAATATATATTTCTTTTATTATATATATATATATATAAGAAATACTTGACTATTTCATATATATATATATATATATAAGAAATACTTGACTTTATATATATATATATATAAATATATATATATATATATATATATATATATATATGTATAATCACAGCCCTAATATATATATGTATAATCACAGCCCTAATATATATATATATATATATATATATATATATATATATATATATATATATATATATATATATATGTATGTGTGGGGAAAAAAATCACAAGACTATTTCATCTCTACAGGCCTGTTTCATGAAGGGGGGTTCCCTCAATCATCAGGAGATTTTAATGGGAGCATTCACATACCATGGTTTATATAGGGCACAGAGTGGGTGGGTACAGGCTGGCGTAGGGGCGTGGTGATTGGCTCATGTGTTACCTAGGAGGTGTTTCCGTCTGTGGCGGCATGCTGTTACAATTTCGCTGCGCTTGTTGAGGGATGACAGGTCTGGACGGTAAATAATAAACAGTTTCTCTTTCAAGCATAGGTTGCATCTTTTATTACCACTATTGTAAGGTGTGCTGGATGCAAGAATTTGCCATGTTATTGAATATTCAACATTATTGTCTTTGAGGTCCCAAATGTGTTTGCTGAGTCTTTGGGACCTCAAAGACAATAATGTTGAATATTCAATAACATGGCAAATTCTTGCATCCAGCACACCTTACAATAGTGGTAATAAAAGATGCAACCTATGCTTGAAAGAGAAACTGTTTATTATTTACCGTCCAGACCTGTCATCCCTCAACAAGCGCAGCGAAATTGTAACAGCATGCCGCCACAGACAGAAACACCTCCTAGGTAACACATGAGCCAATCACCACGCCCCTACGCCAGCCTGTACCCACCCACTCTGTGCCCTATATAAACCATGGTATGTGAATGCTCCCATTAAAATCTCCTGATGATTGAGGGAACCCCCCCTCATGAAACAGGCCTGTAGAGATGAAATAGTCTTGTGATTTTTTTTCCCACACATACATATATTGCGCTCTACTACGGTATCGAGCGCTATTTTTTGGATAACCTTATTCGATTCAATATCGATTCTTGGGGTCACGATTAGATTCAAAATCGATTTTTTTTTTTTCAAACCAACACGATTCTTGATTCAAAAAGGATATTTTCCCGATTCAAAAGGATTGTCTATTCCTTCAATACATAGAATTTCAGCAGGATCTACCCCAGTCTGCTGACATGCAAGCAGAGTAGTAGATTTTTGTAAAAAGCTTTTATAATTGTAAAGGACAATGTTTTATCAACTGATTGCAATAATGTAGATTTGTTTTAATTATTAAATGAAGCAAAAATATGACTTATTTTATCTTTGTGAAAATATAGGACACAGTGTGTTGTCAAGCTTATGAGATGTGATGCAAGTGTAAGCCACTGTGACACTATTGTTCTTTTTTTATTTTATAAATGTCGAATGATAATGTCAATGAGGGATTTTTAATCACTGCTATGTTGAAATTGTAACTAATATTGATACTGTTGTTGATAATATTCATTTTTGTTTCACTACTTTTGTTTGTTCTGTGTCTCCTCTCAATTGCTCTGTTTATTGCACTTCTGAGTGTTGCTGGGTCGAGTTTGCTTTTGGAATTGGATGGCATTGTTATGGTATTGCTGTGTATTGTTTTGTTGGATTTATTCATAAAAAAAAAAAAAACTATATATATATATATATATATATATATATATATTTTATTTTTTATTTTTTTTAAATCGATTTTTTAAAAATGAGAATCGATTCTGAATTGTGATTCGAATTTGAATACATTTTTTCCCACACCCCTAATATATATATATAATATATATATATATATATATATATATATATATATATATATATATATATATATATATATATAAATACGTGTAGACTAGGACTATGGCGTGGTTTGTTCTCCCGAGGTGCAAATGATTTGGACCAGACATGACGTGCAGGTGAATACATATTTAATTTTAACACTCAAAAAATGAATAAACAAAAGGCGCGCGCAACGGCGGAAGTACAAAACTTGACTATAAACACAAAACTTGCACAAAGGCAGAAACTATGAACAATGAAACAAAACTTGCAAACTATGGCATGAATAAATAAAACTTACTTGGACGAGAAAACGTCACGAAAAAGAGCAGCAAGGGTCATAAGGGTGTGTGGAGAGTGTGTCGGGGGTATGATGTCGCCACACTGACCAACAGAAAATGAAAAGCTTAAATGACACAGACATGATTAACAACAGGTGCGTGACTCAAAACGTGAAACTGGTGCGTGACATGACAGGTGAAAACGAATGGGTTGCTATGGAAACAAAACAAGGGAGTGAACAACCAGGAACTAAGAAAGTGTCCAAAAAACAAACAGCACATGGCCAAACAAAAACATGATCAACACAGACATGACTATATATATATATATATATATATATATATATATATATATATTTTATTTTTTATTTTTTTATTTTTTTTTAAATATACTGTTGATTTTACAGTAAAAACTTTACATTTACAAAATGTTACTGTAAAATAGTGATTTTTTTACAGTAAATATAAAAACAGAATATTACTTTTAGGTTTACATTGGTTTGTACAACATTATACTGTTCGTGTAAAAACAGTACACGTTCTTTTTTTATTCTTAGCTGCCAGTTTTTCTACTGTAAAAATTGTTTTTTTGTTTTTCCATTTACAGTAATACACCGTTAAAAACACGATTTTACAGTAAAATTATGGCAGCTCAGTCAACAGAATTTTACTGCAAAAATAATGGTAGTTTCTGTTCAATTTACAGTAATATGCTGTAAAGAACACCGTAAAATGTATTGTCATTTGATCTGTCACTTTGTTTGTTTCCTTGTCTGGTTGTGTATTTCCTGTCAGCACTCTCATTTTTGTTACATTTCCTGCATGTCTCCCTGAGCGCTGTTTTCATACTTGCCAACCTTGAGACCTCCGATTTCGGGAGGTGGGGGGTGGGGGCGGGGGCGTGGTCGGGGTGGGGTGGGGGCGTGGTTGGGGGCGGGGCTAAGAGGGGAGGAGTATATTTACAGCTAGAATTCACCAAGTCAAGTATTTCATATATATATATATATATATATATATATATATATATATATATATATATATATATATATATATATAAGAAATACTTGACTTTCAGTGAATTCCAGCTATATATATATTTATTTCATTATATATATATATATATATATTAGAGATGCGCGGTTTGCGGGCACAACCGCGGAGTCCGCGGATTATCCGCGGATCGGGCGGATGAAATTAAAAAAAATTTGATTTTATCCGCGGGTCGGGTCGGGCGGTTGAAATAAAAAAAAAAAAGATTTTAAATAGATTCAGGCGGGTGGCAGTTAAACCAATTCGGAAATATATATACATAGTTAAATGTTGTTACCCACATACGAAAAACGAGCAGGCACCTGCAGCATATGCCACAACAGAAGAAAAAAAAAAAAGAGATGGACACTTTTACGGAGCGGAGAAGGGACGCCTCGCCGGGGTCCGGGACCGAGGCCCCTTCCCCCGAGAGGGCCCCACCGGGAGCCGTAGCTGAGGCGATCCGCGAGAAGGGCCCGACGCACATCCAGGGTCACCACCGCGCCCACCGCACCGACACCCCGCCTTGTCCGCCTTCGCCGCGGCCGGCGTCACGCGCAGCAGGTAAGCAGCTTACCTGCCCGCCACCCCCGTGGCCGGGGGCTCGTAACAGGGGTCACTCCGCGCGCTCCGCCCGCGCAGCTTACCTGCCCGCCACCCCTGTTGCCGGGGGCGCGTAACAGGGGTCACTCCGCGCGCAGTGCGCTCACGAAAGGGGTGGGGCTCACCCTGGTTGATTTAGACAGCAGGACGGTGGCCATGGAAGTCGGAACCTGCTAAGGAGTGTGTAACAACCCACCTGCCGAATCAACTAGCCCTGAAAATGGATGGCGCTGGAGCGTCGGGCCCATACTCGGCCGCCGCCGGCAGCGAGACGCGCTTGGAGGTGCGCTCAGCGCGGCTCCCATATGATTGCGCACTGGTGTGCGTCTGGGTCGTGACAGCGTGGCACGCGAATGTCTGTGCTGCATTGGATCAGTCTCCTTTCTTTAACAGGCAAAAGCTTTATAACCTCACTAATGCCTTGCATCGTCTATATTAGATATATAACAACGGGCGGGTGCGGGCGGTTGCGGTTCTGATCAAATGTTACATCGGGTGGATGGCGGATGGTTGACGACTTTCTGATGCGGTTGCGGATGAAATAATTGCCTATCCGCGCATCTCTAATATATATATATATATATATATATATATATATATATATATATATATATATATATATATATATATATATATAAAATAAATACTTGAATTTCAGTGTTCATTTATTTACACATATACACACACATATCACTCATCTACTCATTGTTGAGTTAAGGGTTGAATTGTCCATCCTTGTTCTATCCTCTGTCACTATTTTTCTAACCATGCTGAACACCCTTTCGCAGGTACCCAGAAAGGTTTCGAGTACCACCAAAAAAACGGAATCTCTGAAGATAGTATACAAATCTGTGTTAAAGGTGTACAAATACTGTTTGTATAATAAGCATGTTATTTTTTTACAAATGAGAGTTAAGAGTTCAGTACTAAAAAAAAAAAGAAAAGAATGTGGCTTAAGTACAGTTTTTTAATTGAGCTGCTGCATTTTTTGGTTGGGTTGTTTATTTATTTTGAGTAACTTCTATACATTTCTAAAAGGGTAGGAATTTAATAGTGATCTATGTTTGTCTGTTGCCATCTCCTGGTGAATGTTGGTTATAGCGTACTGGGGTTACTTTTTGGTTGGCCAACCATTTACGTGGTGTTGCGCACCTGACGTCACTCAGGTCCGCATGGAGCGCGAGGGGGCGTGGCTTCCAGCTCCGGCCTGAATTTCGGGAGATTTTCGGGAGAACATTTGTCTCCCGGAAAAATCCGGGAGGGTTGGCAAGTATGGCTGTTTTCCCCTCACCTGCTGCTGATTGGCAGCCCGGCCACACCAGGCTGCTATTTATGCCTCAGCGCTGGAGGATTGACTATTGTTTGAGAATTGTTACGTGCAAGGCTTATATTGTATTATTATATTAAAATCATCTTACCTGCTCCGCGTTCTCCTGGTTCCTGCATCTTGGGGTCACTACAACGGCAGTCTTTATAAATTTGATTGGTAGTTTACTGTAAAATCATAAGTCAAGCAGATATTTAAGTATTTATTTTTATCTAGACAAAAAATGTTCGGAAAGTATGATAATATACTGTAATATTTGTTGCAATATTGGATACTATTAAAGTTTAAAAGGCATGCAATTTCAAGCAGTACATATTTTTTTCGGTCAAAATGAAAAAAAATCAATTATATTTAGTGAAGTAGTTTATTGACACATATCATTTCCAGGTGTTTTCTGGCCAGATAAAATGATGTCGCGGGCCAGATCTGACCCCCGGGGGCCTTGAGTTTGACACCTGTGGTGTAGAATGAAAGCAAAAGATGCAAAAAAAAACAGAGCGACACTAACATCGGTTCTGTCACACTTAAGTTGTATATCATCAGAATAAACGCTGGCCGTGGCCTTACGGGAACCTCAGCTCGCTTCAAATCTCTATAAAAGAAGAGACCCTGCATTTCAATAGGAAAAAAAACACAAAAAACATTCACCTTCACGGTTCAAAGAAAGCTTTTTTTTCATATTTATTCTATCACACCTGAGAGCAGCATGCCTATTCCACCAGAAATATTGGCTTTTATTAAAAATAGTAAATGTACTGTACCAGGCCCGGCCCTAATCAATCTGGCGCCCTAGGCAAGATTTTAGGTGGCGCCCCCCCACATCGGCAGTGAAGTGTATATACTCACAAGAACCCGAATAGCTTTGTCTTTCACCTTTTTTTTTTTACTTACAACTATACCTAATATATAAAGGGGTGGAAAAGTGACTATTACCTGCAGGGCAAACATTAGCTAACCAGAAGGCAATAATGTCAACAAAAAACACCTGCTTAAAAGATCTAATACAAATGTCCCTGAGGAATGTAAGGTGGGAGTACTGTAATTACCTAACGTTACATTATTATTTTCCATAACAATTTAGCCCCCTCCACAATATTAACCCGACGTTAAAACAGAACTAGCTATTTATTGATTAGCAATTGCCGAATCATGTAACATTAGCTTAATGCTAAAAAGCCAGGTTACTATCACATTCTGTAACAGACAAATAATTTCATGTAGGCTAACGTTACCTACCTGCTACCTCTGTCTTTTCTCGTTTCTCCTCTTCTTTTCTCTTTTTTCTTCCCTGGGCACCTGACAGTTTTGGCCGTTTTGACATCTTGTGTTGATTTTTTGATGTGGTGACGTCCAAAAAGAGTCATGGTACGGGAAGGGAGGGGGCGCACCGTGCGGGGGGAGGAGGGGGGGGCGTAATGTTGTAACAAATAATATTTCTATTAAATAGGCTTTACTTTGCATTTTAATTAACGTGAAATTATTTTTTTGTATTTAGAAATAATAGTAACAACTTTTTTTTTTCTTTTTTTTTCTCCAACATTTGTGGCACTGGCATGGCGCCCCCTGATGGACGGCGCCCTTAGCATTTGCCTATACGGCCTATGCCACGGGCCGGCCCTGTACTGTACTTTTGCGGGCTGTAGGTATTTAACCTGCACCCAACAAATTTTAGAAGGAAAAAAAAATATGTTTACATATACAAAACCCAAAAACTGTGAAGTTGTCACGTTGTGTAAATAGTAAATAAAAACAGAATACAATGATTTGCAAATCCTTTTCGACTTATATTCAATTGAATAGACTGCAAAGACAACATATTTCAAGTTCAAACTGGTAAACGTTGATATGTTTTGCAAATATTAGCTCATTTGGGATTTGATGCCTGCGACATGTTTAAAAAAAAGCTGACACAAGTGGCAAAAAAGACTGAAAAAGTGTCATGACTTGGACTATGGAGTTTTTGTTTTCCCAAGATGCAAGAGAATTTGGATCGGACATGGCTTGAAGGTGGGTACATGATTTATTTATCCAAAAAAAAGAATAAACGAAAAGCGCGCACTTTGGCGGAGGTAAAAAAAAAAACCTGGCGAATGAAAACAAAACTTGCACAAAGGCAGAAACTGAACACGAAATAAAAACACTTACTGTGGCATGGGATCGTGAACAGGGCTTGAAACGAGGGGATAGCAGGTTTAGAAAAGATATGACTCCAGGACGAACAACAGAAAATGAAAAGCTTAAATAACACAGACATGATTAACGAAAACAGGTGCGTGACTCAAAACGTGAGACAGGTGCGTGACGTGACAGGTGACAACTAATGGTTGCTATGGTGACAAACAAGAGTGCACAATGAGTCCAAACGTGGAACAGGTGAAACTCATGGGGTAATCATGGAAACAAGACAAGGGAGTGAAAAGACAGAAACTAAAGAGTCCTATAACTAAACAAAACATGACTTAAAACAAAACATGATTACACAGACATGACAAAAAGTTGAGGAATGCTCATCAAAGACTTATTGGAACATCCCACAGGTGAACAGGCTCATTGGGAACAGGTGGGTGCCATGATTGGCTATAAAAGTAGATTCCATGAAATGCTCAGTCATTCACAAACAAGGATGGGGCGAGGGTCACCACTTTGTCAACAAATGCGTGAGCAAATTGGTTAAGAACAACATTTCTCAACCAGCTATTGCAAGGAATTTAGGGATTTCACCATCTACGCTCTGTAATATCATCAAAAAGTTCAGAGAATCTGGAAAAATCACTGCAAGTAAGCAGCAAGGTTGAAAACCAACATTGAATGTGTAAAGGATATCACCACATGGGCTCAGGAGCACTTCAGAAAACCACTGTCAGTAACTACAGTTGGTCGCTACATCTGTAAGTGCAAGTTAAAACTCTCCTATGCAAAAGCGAAAGCCATTTATCAGCAACACCCAGAAACGCCGCCGGCTTCGCTGGGCCCGAGCTCATCTAAGATGGACCGATGCAAAGTGTAAAAGTTAAGCTGTACATCAAGCAACAATAGGAAATAATTCCACCTCAGAAGCTTTAAAAAATGTGTCTCCTCAGTTACCAAAAATGAGTGCGGGTACTTTCCTGGCCCGCCTGCAGTCCAGACCTGTCTCCAATCGAAAATGTGTGGCGCATAATGAAGCGTAAAATACGACAGCGGAGACCCATGACTGTTGAGCTTTACATAAAACAAGAATGGGAAAGAATTCCACTTTCATTACAACAGTGTGGCTTCGTAAAAAAAGAGTGCGGGTACTTTCCTGGCCCGCCTGCAGTCCAGACCTGTCTCCCATCGAAAATGTGTGGCGCATTATGAAGCGTAAAATACGACAGCGGAGACCCCGGACTGTTGAATGACTGAAGCTCTCCATAAAACAAGAATGGGAAAGAATTCCACTTTCAAAGCTTCAACAATTAGTTTCCTCAGTTCCCAATTGTTTATTGAGTGTTGTTAAAAGGAAAGGCCATGTAACACAGTGGTAAAAATGCCCCTGTGACATTTTTTTTTGCAATATGTTGTAAGTTAATGATTATTTGCAGAAAAAATGATGTCTCTCAGTTGGAATCACGGAGTACTTACAAGCAGACACAGTGTGGAGACAGAAAAGAGAGAACGGACGCTTTTTGGCTTAAAAACTAACAATAAAAGTGAAGTTATAACACTGAAACGCCCTCGGGAAGAGGTGCTTTAAGACAGGGCTAGCTAGCTAGCGGCTAAAGTCCATCCGCAGTCTGCATTGTTGTAGCTACTTCTAAATCACTAATCCTCGTCTCCATGGCGACAAATAAAGTAAGTTTCTTACAAGTATCATTATCACTGCAGGACGAGGAATAGCTAAACATGCTTCACTACACACAATGTAAACACACCATTGGTGGATCTACATCCACTGTAATGATACCAAGTGCAGGAACGTATCCAGTTGATATTACTATGATTACATCGATAATTTTAGCATCACAA
This sequence comes from Nerophis lumbriciformis, assembly GCF_033978685.3. Classification (NCBI taxonomy): domain Eukaryota; kingdom Metazoa; phylum Chordata; class Actinopteri; order Syngnathiformes; family Syngnathidae; genus Nerophis; species Nerophis lumbriciformis. The sequence continues at coordinate 19,317,551 of NC_084583.2, read as the reverse complement.
AATTTTCTTTTGTTTTAAAAAAATGTATATTATGTTTATAAACTCAGGAAATATGTCATGAGGACTTTGAATATGACCCATGTATGATCTAGGGATGACCGATAATGGCTTTTTGCCGATATCCGATATTTCGATATTGTCCAACTATTTAATTACCGATACCGATATCAACCGATACCGATATATACAGTCGTGGAATTAACACATTATTATGCCTAATTTGGACAACCAGGTATGGTGAAGATAAGGTACATTTTAAAATAATTAATAAAATAAGATAAATACATTTAAAAAAAATGTTCTTGAATAAAAAAGAAAGTAAAACAATATAAAAACAGTTACATAGAAACAAGTAATAAATGAAAATGAGTAAAATGAAGTGTTAAAGGTTAGTACTATTAGTGGAGCAGCAGCACGCACAATCATGTGTGATTACGGACTGTATCCCTTGCAGACTGTATTGATATATATTGATATATAATGTAGGAACCTGCCAGAATATTAATAACAGAAAGAAACAACCCTTTTGTGTGAATGAGTGTAAATGGGGGAGGGAGGTTTTTTGGGTTGGTGCACTAATTGTAAGTGTATCTTGTGTTTTTTATGTTGATTTCATTTAACAAAAAAAATAAATAAATAAAAAAAATATATATCGGCCGATATTATTGGACATCCCTAGTATGATCCTGTAACTACGTGGTATCGGATTGATACCCAAATGTGTGGTATCATCCAAAACTAATGTAAAGTATCAAAGAAGAGAAGAATAAGTGATTATTACATTTGAACAGAAGTGTAGATAGAACATGTTAAAAGAGAAAATAAGCAGATATTAACAGTAAATGAACAAGTAGATTAATAATCAATTTTGACAGTTTGTCCCTCATAATGTGTACAAAATAATAGGTGTATAAATGACACAATATGTTACTGCATACGTCAACAGACTAATTAGGAGTCTTTGTTTGTTTACTTACTACTAAAAGACAAGTTGTCTTGTATGTAAGTCCTGCTCAGTGGCCTAGTGGTTATATATATATATATATATATATATATATATATATATATATATATATATATATATATATATATATATATATTAGAGATGCGCGGATAGGCAATTATTTCATCCGCAACCGCATCAGAAAGTCGTCAACCATCCGCCATCCACCCGTTTCTAACATTTAATCAGAACCGCACCCGCCCGCACCCGCCCGTTGTTATATATCTAATATAGACGATGCAAGGCATTAGTGAGGTTATAAAGCTTTTGCCTGTTAAAGAAAGGAGACTGATCCAATGCAGTGCAGACATTCGCGTGCCACGCTGTCACGGCCCAGACGCACACCAGTGCGCAATCACCTCCAAGCGCATCTCGCTGCCGGCGACGGCCGGGTATGGGCCCGACGCTCCAGCGCCATCCATTTTCAGGGCTAGTTGATTCGGCAGGTGGGTTGTTACACACTCCTTAGCGGGTTCCGACTTCCATGGCCACCGTCCTGCTGTCTATATCAACCAGGGTGAGCCCCACCCCTTTCGTGAGCGCACTGCGCGCGGAGTGACCCCTGTTACGTGCCCCCGGCAACAGGGGTGGCGAGCAGGTAAGCTGCGCGGGCGGAGCGCGCGGAGTGACCCCTGTTACGAGCCCCCGGCCACGGGGGTGGCGGGCAGGTAAGCTGCTTACCTGCTGCGCGTGACGCCGGCCGCGGCGAAGGCGGACGAGGCGGGGTGTCGGTGCGGTGGGCGCGGTGGTGACCCTGGACGTGCGTCGGGCCCTTCTCGCGGATCGCCTCAGCTACGGCTCCCGGTGGGGCCCTCTCGGGGGAAGGGGCCTCGGTCCCGGACCCCGGCGAGGCGTCCCTTCTCCGCTCCGTAAAAGTGTCCATCTCTTTTTTTTTTCTTCTTCTGTTGTGGCATATGCAGCAGGTGCCTGCTCGTTTTTCGTATGTGGGTAACAACATTTAACTATGTATATATATTTCCCAATTGGTTTAACTGCCACCCGCCTGAATCTATTTAAAATCTAATTTTTTTTTATTTCAACCGCCCGACCCGACCCGCGGATAAAATCTTTTTTTTTTTTTATTTCAACCGCCCGATCCGCGGATAATCCGCGGACTCCGCGGTTGTGTCCGCAAACCGCGCATCTCTAATATATATATATATATATATATATATATATATATATATATGGAGGTTTATTTGAAATAGGGACAAATACAAAAACATAGACATCTGAAACAGTTATCCAATGTATGCATCATAGTGTTTGTAGCCAAAGCTCATTTACAACACTTGTCCCCAACAACAACAACAACAACAACAACAACAACAACAACAACAACAACAACAACACAGATCCAAATCATTAAAATAGGAAAATAAAAAATAGAATCAGTCGATAATAATGATAATAGTAATCATACAGACAAAGTGCAAACTAGATAAAAGCCAATAATAACAATAACACAGACAAAGTGCAGACTAGATAAAAATCAATTAGTAAAAAGTTGTAGAAACTAAACATGGGAACACAATTGTTGCTCAACTAGCCACAATTGTGTTTGTTTTTTTGAAAGAGCAGGTATACATTTCAAAGTGTCCGGTAAAGAGTTCCATAGTTGTGGTCATTTTATTGAAAAGGCAGTCTGGGTAAAAGATGTTCTACGGAAGAGTTTAGATCAGGGGTGCTCACACTTTTTCTGCAGGCGAGCTACTTTTCAATTGATCAAGTCGTGGGGATCTACCTCATTCATATATATAATTTATATTTACTTATTTATGAAATATATGTTTTTGTTAACAAGTTAAAGGTGTTTAATGATAATGCAAGCATGTTTAACACATATAGTTAATATTGTTAATACATTAAAGGTGTTTAATGATAACACAAGTATGTTTAATACATATAGTTAATATTGTTAACAAGTTAAAGGTGTTTAAAGATAATGCAAGCATGTTTAACACATATAGTTAATATTGTTAATACATTAAAGGTGTTTAAAGATAATACAAGCATGTTTAACACATATAGTTAATATTGTTAACAAGTTAAAGGTGGTTAAAGATAATACAAGCATGTTTAACACATATAGTTAATATTGTTAATACATTAAAGGTGTTTAATGATAACACAAGTATGTTTAATACATATAGTTAATATTGTTAACAAGTTAAAGGTGTTTAATGATAACACAAGTATGTTTAATACATATAGTTAATATTGTTAACAAGTTAAAGGTGTTTAAAGATAATGCAAGCATGTTTAACACATATAGTTAATATTGTTAATACATTAAAGGTGTTTAATGATAACACAAGTATGTTTAACACATATAGTTAATATTGTTAACAAGTTAAAGGTGTTTAAAGATAATGCAAGCATGTTTAACACATATAGTTAATATTGTTAATACATTAAAGGTGTTTAATGATAATACAAGTATGTTTAATACATATAGTTAATATTGTTAACAAGTAAAAGGTGTTTAAAGATAATGCAAGCATGTTTAACACATATAGTTAATATTGTTAATACATTAAAGGTGTTTAATGATAACACAAGTATGTTTAATACATATAGTTAATATTGTTAACAATTAAAGGTGTTTAAAGATAATGCAAGCATGTTTAACACATATAGTTAATATTGTTAATACATTAAAGGTGGTTAAAGATAATACAAGCATGTTTAACACATATAGTTAATATTGTTAACAAGTTAAAGGTGGTTAATGATAATACAAGCATGTTTAACACATAGTTAATATTGTTAACAACTTAAAGGTGTTTAAAGATAATACAAGCATGTTTAACACATATAGTTAATATTGTTAACAAGTTAAAGGTGGTTAAAGATAATACAAGCATGTTTAACACATATAGTTAATATTGTTAACAAGTTAAAGGTGGTTAAAGATAAAACAAGCATGTTTAACACATATAGTTAATATTGTTAACAACTTAAAGGTGTTTAAAGATAATACAAGCATGTTTAACACATATAGTTAATATTGTTAACAAGTTAAAGGTGGTTAAAGATAATACAAGCATGTTTAACACATATAGATTCCTTTCTTTCATGAAGACAAGAATATAAGTTGGTGTATTACCTGATTGTGATGACTTGCATTGATTGGAATCAGACAGTGGTGCTGATAACGTCCGCATTTTCGAATGGAGGAGAAAAAAAGTCCTCCTTTCTGTCCATTACCACATGAAAGTGGTTGGTTTTTGGCATCTTATTTGTCCAGCTTCCGTACTCCTTTGTATACACTTTACAAGAAATACATTGTCGGCAAACTCCGTAGCTTGCTAGCTTGTGCACGCCAGCTTCCTGAGACTCTTATTTTGGTAGCGCAGGCAGGATGAAGCAGAGCTTTTATTGTGCAAACTGTGCAGTCGGTCTTTGGAGTTTTGACGACAGGTACGGCGCCGGAGTCTGTTGAAATAAAGTGTTTCTCGCCTTCCAGTCGGTAATTTTAATGATGTCATCTCAGAAGACCCTCGGGTGCCGTGAATGTCAATCAAGTGACGGAAGTGACGTCATAGTGAAGATTTATCATCGCTCATTTTTAGGACTATTTTTTTAATGCCTGGCTGGTGATCGACTGACACACCTTCCGAGATCGACCGGTAGCTCGCGATCGACGTAATGAGCACCCCTGGTTTAGAGTGTCCGCCCTGAGATGGGTAGGTTGTGAGTTCAAACCTCGGCCGAGTCATACCAAAAACTATAAAAACTTTACTGGTAGACGGCTGCGTTGACCCTGGATCTCTGGAAACAGAGTGGACCGACACCAGCTGATGACATGGCACCCCAAACCATCACCCAACCATGCAAATTTTGCATTTCCTTTGGAAATTGAGGTCCCAGAGTCTGGAGGAAGACAGGAGAGGCACAGGATCCACGTTGCCTGAAGTCTAGTGTAAAGTTTCCACCATCAGTGATGGTTTGGGGTGCCATGTCATCTGCTGGTGTCGGTCCACTCTGTTTCCTGAGATCCAGGGTCAACGCAGCCGTCTACCAGCAAGTTTTAGAGCACTTCATGCTTCCTGCTGCTGACCTGCTCTATGGAGATGGAGATTTCAAGTTCCAACAGGACTTGGCGCCTGCACACAGCGCAAAATCTACCCGTGCCTGGTTTACGGACCATGGTATTTCTGTTCTAAATTGGCCCGCCAACTCCCCTGACCTTAGCCCCATAGAAAATCTGTGGGGTATTGTGAAAAGGAAGATGCAGAATGCCAGACCCAAAAACGCAGAAGAGTTGAAGGCCACTATCAGAGCAACCTGGGCTCTCATAACACCTGAGCAGTGCCAGAAACTCATCGACTCCATGCCACGCCGCATTAACGCAGTAATTGAGGCAAAAGTATTGAGTATTGTACATGCTCATATTTTTCATTTTCATACTTTTCAGTTGGCCAACATTTCTAAAAATCCCTTTTTTGTATTAGCCTTAAGTAATATTCTAATTTTGTGACACACGGAATTTTGGATTTTCATTTGTTGCCACTTCAAATCATCAAAATTAAATGAAATAAACATTTGAATGCATCAGTCTGTGTGCAATGAATAAATATAATGTACAAGTTACACCTTTTGAATGCAATTACTGAAATAAATCAAGTTTTTCAAAATATTCTAATTTACTGGCTTTTACCTGTAAGGGTTGGAATTGGGGGTTAAATGACCAAAATTAACCTGAGCGTGGCCACCGCTGCTGCTCACTGCTCCCCTCACTTGGACAGATGGGTCAAATGCAGAGGGTAATTTCACCACACCTATTATGTTCACTATTTTATTTAAGGACAAACATGCAATAATAAACTTATATTTAATGTACTGTCATATCAAATAAAGCCAATAATGCCATTTTTTTGTGGTCCCCTTTTATTTAGAAAAGTATCAAAGTACCGAAAAATATCGAAACACATTTTGGTTTGGAACTAAAATATTGGTATCGAGACAACACTAAGTCCCACTCACTTGACATGTTTTCAACTTTTTTTAAAACCTACCATTATACAAAATCATTTTTAGACAGTTCCTCTGCAACCCATCCAAGTGGAAATGTGCGCCCCAACAATCGAGTCTCTCGGTTTGTGACTCGCTGGAGTCGAGATACCATTTCTAATGAGCATTTTTTTTTTTTTTTTTTTTTTTTTTTTTCACAAGGGATGTGTCTTCCTACTCGGGAGCTTTTGACACTCCGGTGTCTAATAATACCCGGAGAAGGACAGAGTTTCCATAGGAACACCCAGCGAGCGAGAACACACTGCAGTGGAGTAACACTGATCCGCTCCCACTCTCCGCTGACACCTGAACACACCCCACTATATGTGTGGTGTGCAGATCATGCAAACACACGCTTTGATCATACGTGCACACACACACAGATTATACACAATGTCCGACTGTTCCTTTTCCCTTTGTAGCCATATTGGACCAAAAATACAAAAAAAAAATCTGTCTGGAGCCGCAAAAAAATTAAAAGCCATATTACAAACCCCGTTGCCATATGAGTTGGGAAATTGTGTTAGATGTAAATATAAACGGAATACAATGATTTGCAAATCCTTTCCAACCCATATTCAGTTGAATATGCTACAAAGACAACATATTTGATGTTCAAACTCATAAACTTTATTTTTTTTTTTGCAAATAATAATCCTCTACAACCTTTTCAGCCATACAAACCGCATGCGCGCCCAGTCACATAATATATGCAGCTTTTACACACACATAAGTGAATGCAAAGCATACTTGGTCAACAGCCATACAGGTCACACTGAGGGTGGCCGTATAAACAACTTGAACACTGTTACAAATATGCGCCACACTGTGAACCCACACCAAACAAGAATGACAAACACATGTCGGGAGAACATCCGCACCGTAACACAACAGAACAAATACCCAGAATCCCCCCCAACCTCCCTCCCCCCCCCCATCTCCCAAACTCAGAGGTCTCAAGGTTGGAAAGTATGCATCTGACCAATCTAAGTCTAAAACTATAGATCTGACCAATCTAAGTCTCAAACTAGATATGACCAATCTAAGTCTAAAACTATAGATCTGACTAATCTTAGTCTAAAACTAGATCTGGCCAATCTAAGTCTATGAGCATGATCTAATGAAGTCTACTTAGATGTGAGGCAACGCATCTTCTAAAACCAATAACCTGAGGACTAAGATGAAGTGAAGTGAATTATACAAACCCCGTTTCCATATGAGTTGGGAAATTGTGTTAGATGTAAATATAAACGGAATACAATGATTTGCAAATCATTTTCAACCCATATTCAGTTGAATATGCTATAAAGACAACATATTTGATGTTCAAACTCATAAACTTTATTTTATTTTTTTGCAAATAATAATCCTCTACAACCTTTTCAGCCATACAAACAGCATGCGCGCCCAGTCACATAATATATGCAGCTTTTACACACACATAAGTGAATGCAAAGCATACTTGGTCAACAGCCATACAGGTCACACTGAGGGTGGCCGTATAAACAACTTGAACACTGTTACAAATATGCGCCACACTGTGAACCCACACCAAACAAGAATGACAAACACATTTCGGGAGAACATCCGCACCGTAACACAGCAGAACAAATACCCAGAATCCCCCCCAACCTCCCTCCCCCCCCATCTCCCAAACTCAGAGGTCTCAAGGTTGGAAAGTATGCATCTGACCAATCTAAGTCTAAAACTATAGATCTGACCAATCTAAGTCTCAAACTAGATATGACCAATCTAAGTCTAAAACTATAAATCTGACTAATCTTAGTCTAAAACTAGATCTGGCCAATCTAAGTCTATGAGCATGATCTAATGAAGTCTACTTAGATGTGAGGCAACGCATCTTCTAAAACCAATAACCTGAGGACTAAGATGAAGTGAAGTGAATAATACAAACCCCGTTTCCATATGAGTTGGGAAATTGTGTTAGATGTAAATATAAACGGAATACAATGATTTGCAAATCCTTTCCAACCCATATTCAGTTGAATATGCTACAAAGACAACATATTTGATGTTCAAACTCATAAACTTTATTTTTTTTTTTGCAAATAATAATCCTCTACAACCTTTTCAGCCATACAAACCGCATGCGCGCCCAGTCACATAATATATGCAGCTTTTACACACACATAAGTGAATGCAAAGCATACTTGGTCAACAGCCATACAGGTCACACTGAGGGTGGCCGTATAAACAACTTGAACACTGTTACAAATATGCGCCACACTGTGAACCCACACCAAACAAGAATGACGAACACATTTCGGGAGAACATCCGCACCGTAACACAACAGAACAAATACCCAGAATCCCCCCCAACCTCCCCCCCCCCCCATCTCCCAAACTCAGAGGTCTCAAGGTTGGAAAGTATGCATCTGACCAATCTAAGTCTAAAACTATAGATCTGACCAATCTAAGTCTCAAACTAGATATGACCAATCTAAGTCTAAAACTATAGATCTGACTAATCTTAGTCTAAAACTAGATCTGGCCAATCTAAGTCTATGAGCATGATCTAATGAAGTCTACTTAGATGTGAGGCAACGCATCTTCTAAAACCAATAACCTGAGGACTAAGATGAAGTGAAGTGAATTATACAAACCCCGTTTCCATATGGGTTGGGAAATTGTGTTAGATGTAAATATAAACGGAATACAATGATTTGCAAATCCTTTCCAACCCATATTCAGTTGAATATGCTACAAAGACAACATATTTGATGTTCAAACTCATAAACTTTTTTTTTTTTTTTTGCAAATAATAATCCTCTACAACCTTTTCAGCCATACAAACAGCATGCGCGCCCAGTCACATAATATATGCAGCTTTTACACACACATAAGTGAATGCAAAGCATACTTGGTCAACAGCCATGCAGGTCACACTGAGGGTGGCCGTATAAACAACTTGAACACTGTTACAAATATGCGCCACACTGTGAACCCACACCAAACAAGAATGACAAACACATTTCGGGAGAACATCCGCACTGTAACACAACAGAACAAATACCCAGAATCCCCCCCAACCTCCCTCCCCCCCCATCTCCCAAACTCAGAGGTCTCAAGGTTGGAAAGTATGCATCTGACCAATCTAAGTCTAAAACTATAGATCTGACCAATCTAAGTCTCAAACTAGATATGACCAATCTAAGTCTAAAACTATAGATCTGACTAATCTTAGTCTAAAACTAGATCTGGCCAATCTAAGTCTATGAGCATGATCTAATGAAGTCTACTTAGATGTGAGGCAACGCATCTTCTAAAACCAATATCCTGAGGACTAAGATGAAGTGAAATGAATTATACAAACCCCGTTTCCATATGAGTTGGGAAATTGTGTTAGATGTAAATATAAACGGAATACAATGATTTGCAAATCATTTTCAACCCATATTCAGTTGAATATGCTACAAAGACAACATATTTGATGTTCAAACTCATAAACTTTTTTTTTTTTTTTTTGCAAATAATAATCCTCTACAACCTTTTCAGCCATACAAACAGCATGCGCGCCCAGTCACATAATATATGCAGCTTTTACACACACATAAGTGAATGCAAAGCATACTTGGTCAACAGCCATACAGGTCACACTGAGGGTGGCCGTATAAACAACTTGAACACTGTTACAAATATGCGCCACACTGTGAACCCACACCAAACAAGAATGACAAACACATTTCGGGAGAACATCCGCACCGTAACACAACAGAACAAATACCCAGAATCCCCCCCAACCTCCCCCCCCACCCCCATCTCCCAAACTCAGAGGTCTCAAGGTTGGAAAGTATGCATCTGACCAATCTAAGTCTAAAACTATAGATCTGACCAATCTAAGTCTCAAACTAGATATGACCAATCTAAGTCTAAAACTATAGATCTGACTAATCTTAGTCTAAAACTAGATCTGGCCAATCTAAGTCTATGAGCATGATCTAATGAAGTCTACTTAGATGTGAGGCAACGCATCTTCTAAAACCAATAACCTGAGGACTAAGATGAAGTGAAGTGAATTATACAAACCCCGTTTCCATATGAGTTGGGAAATTGTGTTAGATGTAAATATAAACGGAATACAATGATTTGCAAATCATTTTCAACCCATATTCAGTTGAATATGCTACAAAGACAACATATTTGATGTTCAAACTCATAAACATTTTTTTTTGTGTGTGCAAATAATCATTAACTTTAGAATTTGATGCCAGCAACACGTGACAAAGAAGTTGGGAAAGGTGGCAATAAATACTGATAAAGTTGAGGAATGCTCATCAAACACTTATTTGGAACATCCCACAGGTGTGCAGGCTAATTGGGAACAGGTGGGTGCCATGATTGGGTATAAAAGTAGATTCCATGAAATGCTCAGTCATTCACAAACAAGGGTGGGGCGAGGGTCGCCACTTTGTCAACAAATGCGTGAGCAAATTGTTGAACAGTTTAAGAAAAACCTTTCTCAACCAGCTATTGCAAGGAATTTAGGGATTTCACCATCTACGGTCCGAAATATCATCAATGGGTTCAGAGAATCTGGAGAAATCACTGCAGGTAAGCAGCTAAGCCCGTGACCTTCGATCCCTCAGGCTGTACTGCATCAACAAGCGACATCAGTGTGTAAAGGATATCACCACATGGGCTCAGGAACACGTCAGAAACCCACTGTCAGTAACTACAGTTGGTCGCTACATCTGTAAGTGCAAGTTAAAACTCTCCTATGCAAGGCGAAAACCGTCTTTCACAAGAAAGGATGGGGCGAGGTACACCCCTTTGTCCACAACTGCGTGAGCAAATAGTCCATCAGTTTAAGAACAACGTTTCTCAAAGTGCAATTGCAAGAAATTTAGGGATTTCAACATCTACGGTCCGTAATATCATCAAAAGGTTCAGAGAATCTGGAGAAATCACTCCACGTAAGCGACATGGCCGGAAACCAACATTGAATGACCGTGACCTTCGATCCCTCAAAAACCGACATCAATCTCTAAAGGATATCACCACATGGGCTCAGGAACACTTCAGAAAACCACTGTCACTAAATACAGTTGGTCGCTACATCTGTAAGTGCAAGTTAAAGCTCTACTTTGCAAAGCAAAAGCCATTTATCAACAACACCCAGAAACGCCGCCGGCTTCTCCGGGCCCAGAGATCATCTAAGATGGACTCATGCAAAGTGGAAAAGTGTTCTGTGGTCTGACGAGTCCACATTTCAAATTGTTTTTGGAAATATTCGACATCGTGTCATCCGGACCAAAGGGGAAGCGACTGTTATCGACGCAAAGTGTAAAAGCCAGCATGTGTGATGGTATGGGGGTGTATTAGTGCCCAAGGCATGGGTAACTTACACATCTGTGAAGGCACCATTAATGCTGAAAGGTACATACAGGTTTTGGAACAACATATGCTGCCATCTAAGCGCCCCTGCTTATTTCAGCAAGACAATGCCAAGCCACATTCAGCACGTGTTACAACAGCGTGGCTTCGTAAAAAAAAGAGTGCGGGTACTTTCCTGGCCCGCCTGCAGTCCAGACCTGTCTCCCATCGAAAATGTGTGGCGCATTATGAAGCGCAAAATACAACAGCGGAGACCCCGGACTGTTGAACGACTGAAGCTCTACATAAAACAAGAATGGGAAAGAATTCCACTTTCATTACAACAGTGTGGCTTCGTAAAAAAAAAAAGAGTGCGGGTACTTTCCTGGCCCGCCTGCAGTCCAGACCTGTCTCCCATCGAAAATGTGTGGCGCATTATGAAGCGTAAAATACGACAGCGGAGACCCCCGGACTGTTGAACGACTGAAGCTCTACATAAAACAAGAATGGGAAAGAATTCCACTTTCAAAGCTTCAACAATTAGTTTCCTCAGTTCCCAATTGTTTATTGAGTGTTGTTAAAAGAAAAGGCCATGTAACACAGTGGTGAACTTGCCCTTTCCCAACTACTTTGGCACGTGTTGCAGCCATGAAATTCTAAGTTAATTGTTATTTTCAAAAAAGAAATAAAGTTTATGAGTTTGAACATCAAATATGTTGTCTTTGTAGCATATTCAACTGAATATGGGTTGAAAAGGATTTGCAAATCATTGCATTCCGTTTATATTTACATCTAACACAATTTCCCAACTCATATGGAAACGGGGTTTGTACATGTAAATCATACTTGCCAACCCTCCCGGATTTTCCGGGAGACTCCCGAAATTCAGCGCCTCTCCCGAAAACCTCCCGGGACAAATTTTCTCCCGAAAATCTCCCGAAATTCAGGCCGGAGCTGGAAGCCACGCCCCCTCCAGCTCCATGCGGACCTGAGTGACGTCAGGTGCGCAACACCACGTAAATCGTGGGCCAACCAAAAAGTAACCCCAGTACGCTATAGCCAACATTCACCAGGAGATGGCAACAAACAAACATAGATCACTCTATTACATTCCTCCCCTTTTAGAAATGTATAGAAGTTACTCAAAATAAATAAACAACCCAACCAAAAAATGCAGCAGCTCAATTAAAAAACTGTACTTAAGCCACATTATTTTCTTTTTTTTTTAGTACTGAACTCTTAACCCTCATTTGTAAAAAAAAATAACATGCTTATTATACAAACAGTATTTGTACACCTTTAACACAGATTTTTATACTGTCTTCAGAGATTCAGTTTTTTTGGTGGTACTCGAAACCTTTCTGGGTACCTGCGAAAGGGTGTTCAGCATGGTTAGAAAAATAGTGACAGAGAATAGAACAAGGATGGACAATTCAACCCTTAACTCAACAATGAGTAGATGAGTGTTATGTGTGTGTATATGTGTAAATAAATGAACACTGAAATTCAAGTATTTCTTTTATTTATATATATATATATATATATATATATATATATATATATATATATGAAATACTTGACTTGGTGAATTCTAGCTGTAAATATACTCCTCCCCTCTTAGCCCCGCCCCCAACCACACCCCCGCCCCACCCCGACCACGCCCCCCGCCCACCCCCCACCTCCCGAAATCGGAGGTCTCAAGGTTGGCAAGTATGATGTAAATAAACTACGGTGAGTTCAAGGACCGCAAAAAATAGTAGGACAAAATGGCGCTCGCCAAATACTCTCATCAATGAAGCATGTTTAATACAAACAGTGTGCTTTATAACAATTAGGGAGGTTTGTGTCATGTTTGTCCTCCTACAGAAACTATATTAACACAAAGAATATATTTTTTTCCATTTTTCATACATTTTTGAAAAAGCTCCAGAGAGCGCTAAAGACTAGAGCCGCGGGTTGCCGACCCCCGCCCTCGTGTGTATTTGTGTGTGTGGACGTCTGGCAGGGATTTTTAAAGGATAAGCTAACAGACAAGCAGGCATTTAAATATGTTTATTTTGCCGCAAAATTGTAGCAACTTAAGCCCTTTAGCGTCATTCCTACCCTCCTGTTGTCTCGCATCGCTCCCTGCGGCAAAATCAGGGGCGTTAGCAAATGAATTGATATCCAATCAAGCATTTGTGGTGATCCTCCTTCACTGAGGTGTGTTTCATTCGCAGCCCAGTTATTGAACGCCGGGCTCATTTCCTGGCTGAAGACAAAAGGGAAGGAGGTTATATTTAGCCCGGCGAGATTGATCAGTTCCTTGCACCAGCGGCGGAGGAGGTGTGAATCGATGTCCTAAGAGGGGAGAGCGAGGCCTTTTATCGTTCGGACGGCGTTCGTCAATTAATTGCAGCGCCGATCAAATATGAAGGGTCACCGTTGGTTTTTCGACCGGCGCAGATGTAGCGGCATTCTTCAATTTGTAGTTTTCGCCGCGCCTGTGATTTCATTTTGTGCCCTTTTCTTCGAGGTGTGTTTGGATCTGTGTCGTCCAGTTTGGCTGATTGTGTTTTGCTTCGCCGCTCCTCACTTTCGTACGGCTCTAACTGGCTTCTCACTTCTGGCAAACACTCATCACGTTTTGCACCGTGTGTTTCCTGTCCTGGATTGAGAGAGTGTGCATGTGTGTGTGTGTGTGTGTGTGTGTGTGTGTGTGTGTGTGTGTGTGTGTGTGTGTGTGTGTGTGTGTGTGTGTGTGTGTGTGTGTGTGCTCTTGTATGTTCTACCCTCCTTGAGACATCAACAAGGAAAAGTACCGTCCATATGACATACTTGCCAACCTTGAGACCTCCGATTTCGGGAGGTGGAGGGCGGGGGCGTGGTTGTGGGCGTGGTTAAGATATATATATATATATATATATATAAGAAATACTTGACTTTCAGTGAATTCTAGCTATATATATATATATATATATATATTAGAGATGCGCGGATAGGCAATTATTTCATCCGCAACCGCATCAGAAAGTTGTCAACCATCCGCCATCCACCCGATGTAACATTTGATCAGAACCGCACCCGCCCGCACCCGCCCGTTGTTATATATCTAATATAGACGATGCAAGGCATTAGTGAGGTTATAAAGCTTTTGCCTGTTAAAGAAAGGAGACTGATCCAATGCAGCACAGACATTCGCGTGCCACGCTGTCACGACCCAGACGCACACCAGTGCACAATCATATGGGAGCCGCGCTGAGCGCACCTCCAAGCGCGTCTCGCTGCCGGCGACGGCCGGGTATGGGCCCGACGCTCCAGCGCCATCCATTTTCAGGGCTAGTTGATTCGGCAGGTGGGTTGTTACACACTCCTTAGCGGGTTCCGACTTCCATGGCCACCGTCCTGCTGTCTATATCAACCAGGGTGAGCCCCACCCCTTTTGTGAGCGCACTGCGCGCGGAGTGACCCCTGTTACGCGCCCCCGGCAACAGGGGTGGCGGGCAGGTAAGCTGCGCGGGCGGAGCGCGCGGAGTGACCCCTGTTACGAGCCCCCGGCCACGGGGGTGGCGGGCAGGTAAGCTGCTTACCTGCTGCGCGTGACGCGGGCCGCGGCGAAGGCGGACGAGGCGGGGTGTCGGTCCGGTGGGCGCGGTGGTGACCCTGGACGTGCGTCGGGCCCTTCTCGCGGATCGCCTCAGCTACGGCTCCCGGTGGGGCCCTCTCGGGGGAAGGGGCCTAGGTCCCGGACCCCGGCGAGGCGTCCCTTCTCCGCTCTGTAAAAGTGTCCATCTCTTTTTTTTTTTTTTCTTCTGTTGTGGCATATGCAGCAGGTGCCTGCTCGTTTTTCGTATGTGGGTAACAACATTTAACTATGTATATATATTTCCGAATTGGTTTAACTGCCACCCGCCTGAATCTATTCAAAATCTAATTTTTTTTTATTTCAACCGCCCGACCCGACCCGACCCGCGGATAAAATTAAAAAAAATTTAATTTCATCCGCCCGATCCGCGGATAATCCGCGGACTCCGCGGTTGTGCCCGCAAACCGCGCATCTCTAATATATATATATATATATATATATATATATATATAAATATAAAATAAATACTTGAATTTCAGTGTTCATTTACAAACTACAACTCACAAACCCTTTAGAGTTAGGCTCCACCATCAGAATGTGTACTTAAACTTATAAAGATCACATGGATATTATTCAGTGAGTTGATTCACCAAAACTAACCTGTTATACAGGAGGAAAAAAGCACACAGGACGTTTCAATTGTTCACAGACTGGTCGCGCTCATCAGAATGACAAGACACTTCCGGTCTGCAGGTGATAGCATTCAATTGGGAAGAAACGCCCTACTGCCCCCTACTGACCAATGTGAATACTGATAAATGTGTAATGACAGCTCCAAAAAACGAATTCAAACCACAAAATAAAATAAATAAATCAACACAAAAGTGTGACACATTATGGGTGGGTCACATATGCATGTACAGTAGATGGCAGTATTGTCCTGTTTAAAAGTGTCACAACATTGCTGTTTACGGCAGACGAACTGCTTTACGGTAGACGCCGTTGTTGTGTGTTGTCAACACGTCACTCAGGCCCGCCTGAATTTCGGGAGTTTTTCGGGAGAAAATTTGTCCCGGGAGGTTTTCGGGAGAGGCGCTGAATTTCGGGAGTCTCCCGGAAAATCCGGGAGGGTTGGCAAGTATGCCATATGAGGAGGTGTGAACAAGTTAGGACATAAATCATGCTCCCAATACGGAAAAAACATTGCATCTATATAAATAAACATGTATTGATTGCTTGATTGATCTAATAGAGAATGTCTCATTTGTGGTGATATCTATCAAAATGAGGGTGGTCCCAAAATGTTTCTAATTGACTGCGTGTCGTTTTTAAAAGTGCTCCCCCTCTGGTCAACATATGAAATAACAAGTGTGTGTAAGAAATTGAAATGCGCCCATTTAGGCCAAAATTAATAAAAATAAAAAAATAAAAATCATTGCATCTATATAAATAAACATTGATTGGTTGCTTGATTGATCTAATAGAGAATGTCTCGTTTGTGGTGAAATCTATCAAAATGAGGGTGGTCCCAAAATGTTTCTAATTGACTGCATGTCGTTTTTAAAAGTACTCCCCCTCTGGTCAACATATGAAATAACAAGTGTGTGTAAGAAATTGAAATGCGCCCATTTAGGCCAAAATTAATAAAAAAAAATAAAAAAATCATTGCATCTATATAAATAAACATTGATTGGTTGCTTGATTGATCTAACAGAGAATGTCTCATTTGTGGTGTAGAGAATGTCTCATTTGTGGTGAAATCTATCAAAATAAGGGTGGTCCCAAAATGTTTCTAATTGACTGCATGTCGTTTTTAAAAGTACTCCCCCTCTGGTCAACATATGAAATAACAAGTGTATGGGTGTACCCCGCCTTCCGCCCGATTGTAGCTGAGATAGGCTCCAGCGCCCCCCGCGACCCCAAAGGGAATAAGCGGTAGAAAATGGATGGATGGATGGATGGATGTAAGAAATTGAAATGCGCCCCCTTTGGCCAAAATTTATTAAAAAAATGAAATAAATATGTACATAGAGACATACTGTAATAACTACAGTAACAAAACATACTAACAAAAAATTCAAAAAAATAAAATAATAAAAGCAGTCTTTTTCTCACAATATGTCGACTTTTTTCTTATAAAATTGGGAACCATTTCTTATATTATTTCTGTTTCTGTGATATTGCAATATTTTCTCATAAAATTATGACTTTTTTTATGTAAAATTATTACATAAACTAAAAGCAGTCTTTTTCTCACAATGTGCAGACTTTTTTCTTATAAAATTGGGAACAATTTCTCATATTCTTTCTGTTTCTGTGATATTGCGATATTTTCTCATAAAATTATGACTTTTTTTAATGTAAAATTATTACTTTTTAATGCAAAATAGTGATGAAATTCTGACTTTTATCACAATATTGCCAATTGTTGTGTTGTTCTTGTAAAATAGTGACATGATGTAAAATGATGACTTTTGTCAGAATTTTGCCAGGTAAAATGCCGATTAATATTATATTTTTGGCCAACTTTTTAAAGTTTTCTTATAAAATTGTGACTTTTGTCGAGTAAAATTACGACTCTTTTCGTAAAATTGCCAAAATGTTAAGCTTTTCTTGTAAAATTGCGACTGTTATTGAGTAAAATTCCAACTTTTATCATAATATTGCGCAAATGTTCAGTTTTTCTTGTAAAATTTTGACTTGCGTTGAGTAAAATTATGACTTTTTTTTATAATACTTTTTCTTCTGAAACTGTGACCTTTTTCTTTTGAAATTCCAATGAGCTAACTGCTTCAAGACTGTTGGAAAACCATTTCAGGCATACTTGCCAACCTTGAGACCTCCGATTTCGGGAGGTGGGGGTGGGGGCGTGGTCGGGGGTGGGGCGGGGGCGTGTTTGGGGCGTGGTTAAGATATATATATAAGAAATACTTGACTTTCAGTGAATTCTAGCTATATATATTTATTTTATTATATATATATATATATATATATATATATATATATATATATATATATATATATATATATATATATATATAAGTGCTCCCCCTCTGGTCAACATATGAAATAACAAATGTGTGTAAGAAATTGAAATGCGCCCCCTTTGGCCAAAATTAATTAAAAAAAATGAAATAAATATGTATATAGAGACATACTGTAATAACTACAGTAACAAAACATACGAACAAAAAATCAAAAAAATTAAATAATAAAAGCAGTCTTTTTCTCACAATGTGCAGACTTTTTTCTTATAAAATTGGGAAGAATTTCTCATATTCTTTCTGTTTCTGTGATATTGCAATATTTTCTCGTAAAATTATGACTTTTTTAATGTAAAATTATTACTTTTTAATGCAAAATAGTGATGAAATTCTGACTTTTATCACAATATTGCCAATTTTTGTTTGTAAAATAGTGACAGGATGTAAAATGATGACTTTTGTCAGAATTTTGCCAAGTAAAATGCCGATTAATATTCTATTTTTGCCAACTTTTTAAAGTTTTCTTATAAAATTGTGACTTTTGTCGGGTAAAATTACGACTCTTTTCGTAAAATTGCCAAAATGTTAAGCTTTTCTTGTAAAATTGCGACTGTTATTGAGTAAAATTCCAACTTTTATCATAAAATTGCACAAATGTTCAGTTTTTCTTGTAAAATTTTGACTTGCGTTGAGTAAAATTATGACTTTTTTTTATAATACTTTTTCTTCTGAAACTGTGACCTTTTTCTTTTGAAATTCCAATGAGCTAACTGCTTCAAGACTGTTGGAAAACCATTTCGGGTGACTACCTCTTGAAGCTCATGAAGAGAATGCCAAGAGTGTGCAAAGCAGTAATCAGCGCAAAGGGTGGCTATTTTGAAGAAACTAGAATATCAAACATGTGTTCAGTTATTTCACCTTCCAGTGTAATATGTGCTGAGTAACCCATCTGAGGTAGGCTGCATCAAGTGTGCAAGAGGATGCCTTCAGTGTGTGACGTCATGCAGCCTTGACATGCAGCTGAGAGGAGGGCGGCGAGTGTTCAACAAAGGGCCATCGGTGCTCTTCACTGCTGCTCACTGTGTCTGCCTTCCACTTACACAACATGATGGACCCCCCCCCCTCGAAAAATCCTATTTCTATACCTCCTTGTCTCGCGTTTCAGATAAGGATGGCGGTATGGTTGGAGGCCTTTAAGAAGCGACTCGTGACTCAGCACTTAGATCGTTGCACTACAGAGAAGTGCAGTCAAATAGCACTTTGCCCTCTCTACACTCACATAGAATCAGAATCAGAATCAGAATCAGAATCAGAATCAGCTTTATTGTCATTACGCAAGGTAACGAGATTGAGGCCAAGAGAAGGCAGTTATGAGGGACAATGGGGCAGTCCGTTCAGGATGGTTATGGCCCTGGGGAAGAAGCTGTTCTTTATCCTGTTTGTTTTGGTTTTAATGCACCTGTAGCGCTTCCCAGAGGGCAGCAGGTGGAACAGGTCAGAGCCAGGGTGGGTGCTGTCTTTGATGATGGCACTGGCTCTGTTGAGGCAGCGGGAGGTGTAGATGTCCGTCAGAGAGGGGAGAGGGCGGCCGATGATCTTCTGAGCCGTCTTGACCACTCTTTGCAGCCTCTCCCTGTCTGCTGCAGTGCAGCTGCCGTACCATACCGTAATACAGTAGGTCAGCAGGCTCTCGATGGACGAGCGGTAGAAGGTCAGCAGCAGGTCAGGCTTCAGGTTGTACTTCCCGAGGACTCTAAGGAAGTGTAGCCGCTGCTGAGCCTTCTTGATGATTGATGTGGTGTTGACTGTCCAGGAGAAGTCATTAGAGATGTGGACTCCAAGGTACCTGAAGGTGTGGACCCTCTCTACACGCTCGCCGTTGATGTAGAGGGGGGCAGGGTCGGTGCTGCTCCTCCTGAAGTCGACGATGATCTCTCTGGTCTTGCTGGTGTTGAGAGCGAGGTTGTTCTCCGAAGACCAGGCCGTCAGCTTCAGGACCTCCTCTCTGTAGGCAGCCTCGTCACCCCTGGAGATGAGCCCGACCACTGTGGTATCGTCGGCGAACTTGACGGTAAGGTTGTCACTGTGGGCCGGACTGCAGTCATGGGTGTAAAGGCAGTAGAGGAGGGGGCTCAGCACACAGCCCTGTGGGGAGCCGATACTCAGCGTGCGGGAGGATGAGAGGTGCGGGCCAAGTCTCACATTCTGGGGTCGGTCCGTTAGGAAGTCCCTTATCCAGGCGTTTGTGAGAGGGGGGAGGCCAAGAGTGTCCAGTTTATTGCAGAGTCTGTCCGGGATTATTGTATTGAAGGCAGAGCTATAGTCCACAGAGAGCATCCGGACGTAGCTCTGTTGCTGCTCCAGGTGGTTCAGAGCAGAGTGGAGCGCAACAGCGATGGCGTCCTCTGTGGACCTGTTCGCCCGGTATGCGAACTGGTGGGGGTCGAAGTCTGGAGGGATATGGTCCTTGATGTGCTGGAGAACAAGTCGCTCGAAGCACTTCATGATTACCGGAGTGAGGGCCACTGGTCGGTAATCATTCAGGCTGGTGATGGGAGACTTCTTCGGCACCGGGATTATTGTAGATGACTTCAGGCAGGATGGGATGACTGCCTGAGCCAGGGAGAGGTTGAAGATCCTGGTGAGGGGGGGAGCGAGCTGGTGGGCGCACGTCCTGAGTACCTTTCCAGGTACTCCGTCTGGTCCGGTAGCCTTCCTTCCTTTAAAGGTGGAAACATTTTTAAAAAAGCTTGCACACTGTCAACGAACTCATCAGTAGGGATTATTATATTTCCGTTCTTGCATACTGTCGTCTCTGGGGGTCTTATTTATGATTGCCACTCTCCCATAATATCAATTGGGGCGGCATAGCTCGGTTGGTAGAGTGGCCTTGCCAGCAACTTGAGGGTTCCAGGTTCGAATCCCGCTTCTGCCATCCTAGTTACTGCCGTTTTGTCCTTGGGCAAGACACTTTGGGAACAATTGGGAACAGGTGGGTGCCATGATTGGGTATAAAAGTAGATTCCATGAAATGCTCAGTCATTCACAAACAAGGATGGGGTGAGGGTCACCACTTTGTCAACAAATGCGTGAGCAAATTGTTGAACAGTTTAAGAAAAACCTTTCTCAACCAGCTATTGCAAGGAATTTAGGGATTTCACCATCTACGGTCTGTAATATCATCAAAGGGTTCAGAGAATCTGGAGAAATCACTGCACGTAAGCAGCTAAGCCCGTGACCTTCCATCCCTCAGGCTGTACTGCATCAACAAGCGACATCAGTGTGTAAAGGATATCACCACATGGGCTCAGGAACACTTCAGAAACCCACTGTCAGTAACTACAGTCGGTCGCTACATCTGTAAGTGCAAGTTAAAACTCTCCTATGCAAGGCGAAAACCGTTTATCAACAACACCCAGGAACGCCGTCGGCTTCGCTGGGCCTGAGCTCATCTAAGATGGACTGATACAAAGTAGAAAAGTGTTCTGTGGTCTGACGAGTCCACATTTCCAATTGTTTTTGGAAACTGTGGACGTCGTGTCCCCCGGACCAAAGAGGAAAAGAACCATCCGGATTGTTATAGGCGCAAAGTGGAAAAGCCAGCATGTGTGATGGTATGGGGGTGTATTAGTGCCCAAGACATGGGTAACTTACACATCTGTGAAGGCGCCATTAATGCTGAAAGGTACATACAGGTTTTGGAGCAACATATGTTGCCATCCAAGCAACGTTACCATGGACGCCCCTGCTTATTTCAGCAAGACAATGCCAAGCCACGTGTTACATCAACCTGGCTTCATAGTAAAAGAGTGTGGGTACTAGACTGGCCTGCCTGTAGTCCAGACCTGTCTCCCATTGAAAATGTGTGAAGCCTAAAATAGCACAACGGAGACCCTCGGACTGTTGTACAACTTAAGCTGTACATCAAGCAAGAATGGGAAAGAATTCCACCTGAGAAGCTTCAAAAATGTGTCTCCTCAGTTCCCAAACGTTTACTGAGTGTTGTTAAAAGGAAAGGCCATGTAACACAGTGGTGAACATGCCCTTTCCCAACTACTTTGGCACGTGTTGCAGCCATGAAATTCTAAGTTAATTATTATTTGCAAAAAAAAAAAATGAAGTTTATGAGTTTGAACATCAAATATGTTGTCTTTGTAGCATATTCAACTGAATATGGGTTGAAAATGATTTGCAAATCATTGTATTCCGTTTATATTTACATCTAACACAATTTCCCAACTCATATGGAAACGGGGTTTTTATTAGAAAGTAATCTCATGGAAATTGATTATAATAATAAAAGATTTAATTTGTTATGTAGTCAGGTTTGGGACAGGTTGTGCTCACATGTGCTCCACTGAATGATCAAGGAGTTTTTGCGTTTGCGGTAGAGATGCGCGGTTTGCGGGCACAACCGCGGAGTCCGCGGATTATCCGCGGATCGGGCGGATGAAATTTAAAAAAATTAGATTTTAAATAGATTCAGGCGGGTGGCAGTTAAACCAATTGGGAAATATATATACATAGTTAAATGTTGTTACCCACATACGAAAAACGAGCAGGCACCTGCAGCATATGCCACAACAGAAGAAAAAAAAAAAGAGATGGACACTTTTACGGAGCGGAGAAGGGACGCCTCGCCGGGGTCCGGGACCGAGGCCCCTTCCCCCGAGAGGGCCCCACCGGGAGCCGTAGCTGAGGCGATCCACGAGAAGGGCCCGACGCACGTCCAGGGTCACCACCACGCCCACCGCACCGACACCCCGCCTCGTCCGCCTTCGCCGCGGCCGGCGTCACGCGCAGCAGGTAAGCAGCTTACCTGCCCGCCACCCCCGTGGCCGGGGGCTCGTAACAGGGGTCACTCCGCGCGCTCCGCCCGCGCAGCTTACCTGCCCGCCACCCCTGTTGCCGGGGGCGCGTAACAGGGGTCACTCCGCGCGCAGTGCGCTCACGAAAGGGGTGGGGCTCACCCTGGTTGATATAGACAGCAGGACGGTGGCCATGGAAGTCGGAACCCGCTAAGGAGTGTGTAACAACCCACCTGCCGAATCAACTAGCCCTGAAAATGGATGGCGCTGGAGCGTCGGGCCCATACCCGGCCGTCGCCGGCAGCGAGACGCGCTTGGAGGTGCGCTCAGCGCGGCTCCCATATGATTGCGCACTGGTGTGCGTCTGGGTCGTGACAGCGTGGCACGCGAATGTCTGTGCTGCATTGGATCAGTCTCCTTTCTTTAACAGGCAAAAGCTTTATAACCTCACTAATGCCTTGCATCGTCTATATTAGATATATAACAACGGGCGGGTGCGGGCGGATGCAGTTCTGATCAAATGTTAGATCGGGTGGATGGCGGATGGTTGACGACTTTCTGATGCGGTTGCGGATGAAATAATTGCCTATCCGCGCATCTCTAGTTTGCGGATGTGTCTTGGCCTCCGTCGAACCCCTGAAGCCGACTCACCGAAACCGTAGGTTTCGATGGAACCCAGGTTAAGAACCACTGGTCTACACAAACATTCTCTTTTAGTGGGAGGAGTGTTATTGATCACCCATTTTTGCCAGTGCGTCGAATTCTAGAATCCGGTTTGTTGTGGCAGTTTTCAAAACAGATCTTTGCTCAATTCCGGTTTTAATATTTGGCGGGCCGGATTAAAGGCCGGATGTGGCCTACGGGCCATAGTTTGCCCAATCCCTGTTCTTAAGGCACATGCTAAAAAAAGACTCCCAGTATTTGTGTGAAAACAGCCCAGGTGTGCCTCAGGGAGAAAAAGACAGCGTGGTGAGGGGAAGTATTCCTGCAGCCAGCTGCTTCCTCCCCCCGGTCGGTCCACTCTGTTTCCTGAGATCCAGGGTCAACGCAGCCGTCTACCAGCAAGTTTTAGAGCACTTCATGCTTCCTGCTGCTGACCTGCTCTATGGAGATGGAGATTTCAAGTTCCAACAGGACTTGGCGCCTGCACACAGCGCAAAATCTACCCGTGCCTGGTTTACGGACCATGGTATTTCTGTTCTAAATTGGCCCGCCAACTCCCCTGACCTTAGCCCCATAGAAAATCTGTGGGGTATTGTGAAAAGGAAGATGCAGAATGCCAGACCCAAAAACGCAGAAGAGTTGAAGGCCACTATCAGAGCAACCTGGGCTCTCATAACACCTGAGCAGTGCCAGAAACTCATCGACTCCATGCCACGCCGCATTAACGCAGTAATTGAGGCAAAAGGAGCTCCAACCAAGTATTGAGTATTGTACATGCTCATATTTTTCATTTTCATACTTTTCAGTTGGCAAACATTTCTAAAAATCCCTTTTTTGTATTAGCCTTAAGTAATATTCTAATTTTGTGACACACGGAATTTTGGATTTTCATTTGTTGCCACTTCAAATCATCAAAATTAAATGAAATAAACATTTGAATGCATCAGTCTGTGTGCAATGAATAAATATAATGTACAAGTTACACCTTTTGAATGCAATTACTGAAATAAATCAAGTTTTTCAAAATGTTCTAATTTACTGGCTTTTACCTGTATGTGTTCTCCCTCCGGCCCGCTCACCTGCCAGGAGGCTCCCGGCAGGTCTTCCATTGAGCTGTCACTCTGCAGGCTACTGACGCCTTTACACGGAGCCTCCTTCTGCACAATAATAGCAGGGTGGATCTAACGGACCTCCGCTTCGGTGCCTCTGATTGTTTTCGTGTGTGGGGATAGTGGGCGATAAGTAGGCAACACTTGAAGGCATAAAGAGGTATAGAATTATCACAGCTGCGATGGAGAACGCGCCTCTATAATCATAATCACTATGTTTTGACAAGATTAGCCCCCTTTCTCACATCGCATGTTCTCCTCGTAACTCGACCGCCACGTGTTGAAGTGTCGCCGCTGCTCTGCAAAGGTCACAGCGTGGATTATCTGCAATAACAAATAATGGCAATCAGTTACCAGAATCAAACTATCCTGCTTAACATGTCTTCTTATTTTTGGTACAAACCCCGTTTCCATATGAGTTGGGAAATTGTGTTAGATGTAAATATAAACGGAATACAATGATTTGCAAATCCTTTTCAACCCATATTCAATTGAATATGCTACAAAGACAACATATTTGATGTTCAAACTCATAAACATTTTTTTTTTTTTGCAAATAATAATTAGAATTTCATGACTGCAACACGTGCCAAAGTAGTTGGGAAAGGGCATGTTCACCACTGTGTTACATGGCCTTTCCTTTTAACAACACTCAATAAACGTTTGGGAACTGAGGAGACACATTTTTGAAGCTTCTCAGGTGGAATTCTTTCCCATTCTTGCTTGATGTACAGCTTAAGTTGTTCAACAGTCTCCGTTGTAGTATTTTAGGCTTCATAATGCGCCACACATTTTCAATGGGAGACAGGTCTGGACTACAGGCAGGCCAGTCTAGTACCCGCACTCTTTTACTATGAAGCCACGTTGATGTAACACGTAACCTGACATTGTCTTGCTGAAAATAAGCAGGGGCGTCCATGGTAGCGTTGCTTGGATGGCAACATATGTTGCTCCAAAACCTGTATGTACCTTTCAGCATTAATGGCGCCTTCACAGATGTGTAAGTTACCCATGTCTTGGGCACTAATACACCCCCATACCATCACACATGCTGGCTTTTACACTTTGCGCCTAGAACAATCCGGATGGTTCTTTTCCTCTTTGGTTCGGAGGACACGACGTCCACATTTGTTGTTTCTCGCCAATAACATCACGTTTGTGCATTCACGCACAGCATAAAACGTTTGGTGGACAAAATGAGACAAAGAAGGAGTGGCATAAAAAAAAGTCATTCCGTGGCAGCGTCGGAGAAAGTCGCACATGTGAACAAACTATGGCCTGTGCATCGGCTGGGAACATCTCTGCGCTGCTGACCCGTCTCCGCTCGGGATGGTGTCCTGCTGGCCCCACTATGGACTGGACTCTTACTATTATGTTAGATCCACTATGGACTGGACTCTTACTATTATGTTAGATCCACTATGGACTGGACTCTTACTATTATGTTGGATCCACTATGGACTGGACTCTCACTATTATGTTGGATCCACTATGGACTGGACTCTCACAATATTATGTCAGACCCACTCGACATCCATTGCTTTCGGTCTCCCCTAGAGGGGGGGGGGGGGGGGGGGGTTACCCACATATGCGGTCCTCTCCAAGGTTTCTCATAGTCATTCACATCGACGTCCCACTGGGGTGAGTTTTTCCTTGCCCTTATGTGGGCTTTGTACCGAGGATGTCGTTGTGGCTTGTGCAGCCCTTTGAGACACTTGTGATTTAGGGCTATATAAATAAACATTGATTGATTGATGTAACACGTAACCTGACATTGTCTTGCTGAAAATAAGCAGGGGCGTCCATGATAGCGTTGCTTGGATGGCAACATATGTTGCTCCAAAACCTGTATGTACCTTTCAGCATTAATGGCGCCTTCACAGATGTGTAAGTTACCCATGTCTTGGGCACTAATACACCCCCATACCATCACACATGCTGGCTTTTACACTTTGCGCCTCGAACAATCCGGATGGTTCTTTTCCTCTTTGGTTCGGAGGACACGACGTCCACAGTTGTTGTTTCTCACCAATAACATCATGTTTGTGCATTCACGCACAGCATAAAACGTTTGGTGGACAAAATGAGACAAAGAAGGAGTGGCATAAAACACGTCTTTCCGTGGCAGTGTCGGAGAAAGTCGCACATGTGAACAAACTATGGCCTGTGCATCGGCTGGGAACATCTCTGCGCTGCTGACCCGTCTCCGCTCGGGATGGTGTCCTGCTGGCCCCACTATGGACTGGACTCTTACTATTATGTTGGATCCACTATGGACTGGACTCTTACTATTATGTTAGATCCACTATGGACTGGACTCTTACTATTATGTTAGATCCACTATGGACTGGACTCTCACTATTATTTTAGATCCACTATGGACTGGACTCTTACTATTATGTTAGATCCACTATGGACTGGACTCTTACTATTATGTTAGATCCACTATGGACTGGACTCTCACAATATTATGTTAGATCCACTATGGACTGGACTCTCACTATTATGTTAGATCCACTATGGACTGGACTCTCACAATATTATGTTAGATCCACTATGGACTGGACTCTTACTATTATGTTGGATCCACTATGGACTGGACTCTCACAATATTATGTTAGACCCACTCGACATCCATTGCTTTCGGTCTCCCCTAGAGGGGGGGGGGGGGTTACCCACATATGCGGTCCTCTCCAAGGTTTCTCATAGTCATTCACATCGACGTCCCACTGGGGTGAGTTTTTCCTTGCCCTTATGTGGGCTTTGTACCGAGGATGTCGTTGTGGCTTGTGCAGCCCTTTGAGACACTTGTGATTTAGGGCTATATAAATAAACATTGATTGATTGATTGATTGATTGATTGATAGTGACCAAATATGCCTGATTAGGATAGGATAGAATAGGACTTTATTGGACTTTGTTTTCAGCACAAACCCGTTCAAGATTAGACAAACAAACAGTGTACAGGGTACAGAACAGAAACGCTGATGGGTCGCCAAAGGCGCCCCGTAAAGATAAGAAAAGGTAAAACGCTGGAGAAGAAGATGAGTAAAAAAATACAATCTAGACTGGGTTCCTAAGGGGGCCTAGTCTGGAGTGGTAAAAAACCTCCATAATGCACACATAAACACGTTACATTTAATCACGACAACTCGCAACAGAGGGGCGGGGAGTTGGGGCCCCTGGAGGTCGACTGCTGCTATGAAGCGCTGCCAGCCGACCATCACCCCGAGGGGAAACAAGCGGTGGTGAAGGCGTGGGGTGGGGGCGGGGGTGTGTATGTGCCCATTGTCTTGGGTGTGATGATGTAATGTTCAAATTTCAGACAAGACAAAACAAAGAGAGCAAGCTGGGAGAAGAAGGGAGCGGAAATTCCGCCCTCACCAGAGGCAAGACAGAGGAACTCCAAGAAGTCAATAACATCGCGCTTGTGCATTCACGCACAGTATAAAACGTTTGGTGGACAAAATGAGACAAAGGAGTGGCATAAAACACGTCTTTCCGTGGCAGCGTCGGAGAAAGTCGCACATGTGAACAAACTATGGTGAGTTCAAGGACCGCTGAAATTAGTAAGACAAAACGGCGCTTGCCAAACACTCTCATCAGTGAAGCATGTAGAACATAAACGCTGGGATTTCTAACACTTCGGAAGGTTCGTGTCATGTTTGTCCTCCTACAGAAACTATATATTTTTTCCCCTAATTTTTTTCCCATTTTCACACATTTTTGAAAAAGCCTCCAGGGAGTCACGGGTTGCCGACCCCCGTCCCATCCATCCATCCATCCATCCATCTTCTTCCGCTTATCCGAGGTCAGGTCGCGGGGGCAGCAGCCTAAGCAGGGAAGCCCAGACTTCCCTCTCCCCCTCTCCCCTGCCGCTTCGTCCAGCTCTTCCTGGGGGACCCCAAGGCGTTCACAGGCCAGACATAGTCTTCCCAATGTGTCCTGGATCTTCCTCGTGGCCTCCTAAAGGTCGGACGTGCCCTAAACACCTCCCTAGGGAGGCGTTCGGGTGGCATCCTGACCAGATGCCCGAACCACCTCATCTGGCTCCTCTCCATGTGGAGGAGCAGCAGCTTTACTTTGAGCTCCTCCCGGATAACAGAGCTTCTCACCCTTTCTCTAAGGGAGAGCCCCGCCACCCGGCGGAGGAAACTCATTTCGGCCGCTTGTACCCGTGATCTTGTCCTTTCGGTCATGGTAAATGGTAAATGGGTCGTACTTGTATAGCGCTTTTCTACCTTTTTTTTTAAGGAACTCAAAGCGCTTTGACACTATTTTCCACATTCACCCATTCACACACACACATTCACACATTCACACACTGATGGTGGGAGCTGCCATGCACGGCGCTAACCAGTCCCATCAGGAGCAAGGGTGAAGTGTCTTGCTCAAGGACACAACGGACGTGACTAGGATGGTAGAAGGTGGGGATTGAACCAGTAACCCTCAGATTGCTGGCACGGCCACTCTCCCAACTTCGCCACGCCGTCCCCCATCGCCATCGCCACGCCGTCATAACCCAAAGCTCATGACCATAGGTGATCGGTCATAACCCAAAACTCATGACCATAGGTGATCGGTCATAACCCAAAGCTCATGACCATAGGTGAGGATGGGAACGTAGATCGACCGGTAAATTGAGAGCTTTGCCTTCCGGCTCAGCTCCTTCTTCACCACAACGGATCGATACAGCGTCCACTTTACTGAAGACGCCACACCGATCCGCCTGTCGAGCTCACGATCCACTCTTCCCTCACTCGTGAACAAGACTCCGAGGTACTTGAACTCCTCCACTTGGGGCAGGGTCTCCTCCGCAACCCGAAGATGGCACTCCACCCTTTTCCGAGTGAGAACCATGGACTCGGACTTGGAGGTGCTGATTCTCATCCCAGTCGCTTCACACTCAGCTGTGAACCGATCCAGTGAGAGCTGAAGATCCTGGCCAGATGAAGCCATCAGGACCACATCATCTGCAAAAAGCAGAGACCTAATCCTGCAGCCACCAAACCAGATCCCCTCAACGCCTTGACTGCGCCTAGAAATTCTGTCCATAAAAGTTATGAACAGAATGGGTGACAAAGGGCAGCCTTGGCGGAGTCCAACCCTCACTGGAAACGTGTCCGACTTACTGCCGGCAATGCGGACCAAGCTCTGGCACTGAGCATACAGGGAGCGGACTGCCACAATCAGACAGTCCGATACCCCATACTCTCTGAGCACTCCCCACAAGACTTCCCGAGGGACACGGTCGAATGCCTTCTCCAAGTCCACAAAGCACATGTAGACTGGTTGGGCAAACTCCCATGCACCCTCAAGGACCCTACCGAGAGTATAGAGCTGGTCCACAGTTCCACGACCAGGACGAAAACCCCCGTCCCAACCGATGCTTTATTTAATGCTGTTTAAAACATTAAAAAAAAAAAAAAAAACATTGAGAAAATTAGAATTGAATGTCTCTTGTTTGTTTTAGAAGCATGTGTGAGCCTCATATTTGAGTGATGCCATTAGATAAAGTGCACTATCCATATTCAACTGTATTATATCAATATGCAATTATGATAATAATAACAATATGCCATTCAAAGTGCTTCTTTCGTGCATGAAGGCTTAGCGTTGCAGCAGCAGCAGGTAGCGCCGCAGGGGGGGGGGGGGAGGTCAGCGTTGTGTGTTGGCAAGTCTTACGTAATGGGCGACCCGGGGCACGGGAGCTCGTGGATGATGAGATGGCGTGTGACTTCGTTCCTCCTACCACTGTCACAACGCTGCATACAGACACACATATTGCGTTAAATATGGCACTCAAAGACGTGTCGGGAGCCGTCGATGAAGACCTTGATGTGCACGCCTGAGCGGGATTTGATGGTGTTTGGGTCCAATTTGTGTGTTATTGTGCCCTGTAGAAATGCAGGTATTAGTATGTGAAATGTGTTCTGTGTTCAGGTTTTTGCGAGCTGGAGGCAGCTGTGTAGTTTGCAGTGTTTGTGCTCATTGAGACGTCAGCTGATTCACAAGTTAATGGAGCCTCTCGTGTCAACGAGGCTTCTCATCGCTGCAGAGTGCAGAGGCCCAACACGTTCATTGCCGTTACAGCACTCTGCTCGACAGTGTGCACTTCAGTGCTCGTGTGTTGTTCCCTACTTCAGTATGAAGAGTAAACAGGTTCCTTGACCTCGGGGTTTTTTTTTGGGGGGGGGGATACGGACTAGAGGTTGCTGAGGTAGTTAAAAAGCTCCTCGGTGGCAAAGCCCCGGGGGTAGATGAGATCCGCCCGGAGTTCCTTAAGGCTCTGGATGCTGTGGGGCTGTCTTGGTTGACAAGACTCTGCAGCATTGCGTGGACATCGGGGGCGGTACCACTGGATTGGCAGACTGGGGTGGTGGTTCCTCTCTTTAAGAAGGGGAACCGGAGGGTGTGTTCTAACTATCGTGGGATCACACTCCTCAGCCTTCCCGGTAAGGTCTATTCAGGTGTACTGGAGAGGAGGCTACGCCGGATAGTCGAACCTCGGATTCAGGAGGAACAGTGTGGTTTTCGTCCTGGTCGTGGAACTGTGGACCAGCTCTATACTCTCGGCAGGGTCCTTGAGGGTGCATGGGGGTTTGCCCATGTGTTTTGTGGACTTGGAGAAAGCATTCGACCGTGTCCCTCGGGAAGTCCTGTGGAGAGTGCTCAGAGAGTATGGGGTATCGGACTGTCTGATTGTGGCAGTCCGCTCCCTGTATGATCAGTGCCAGAGCTTGGTCCGCATTGCCGGTAGTAAGTCGGACACGTTTCCAGTGAGGGTTGGACTCCGCCAAGGCTGCCCTTTGTCACCGATTCTGTTCATAACTTTTATGGACAGAATTTCTAGGCGCAGTCAAGACGTTGAGGGGATCTGGTTTGGTGGCTGCAGGATTAGGTCTCTGCTTTTTGCAGATGATGTGGTCCTGATGGCTTCATCTGGCCAGGATCTTCAGCTCTCACTGGATCGGTTCGCAGCTGAGTGTGAAGCGACTGGGATGAGAATCAGCACCTCCAAGTCCGAGTCCATGGTTCTCGCCCAGAAAAGGGTGGAGTGCCATCTCCGGGTTGGGGAGGAGATCTTTCCCCAAGTGGAGGAGTTCAAGTACCTCGGAGTCTTGTTCACGAGTGAGGGAAGAGTGAATCGTGAGATCGACAGGCGGATCGGTGCGGCGTCTTCAGTAATGCGGACGCTGTATCGATCCGTTGTGGTGAAGAAGGAGCTGAGCCGGAAGGCAAAGCTCTCAATTTACCGGTCGATCTACGTTCCCATCCTCACCTATGGTCATGAGCTTTGGGTTATGACCGAAAGGACAAGATCACGGGTACAAGCGGTCGAAATGAGTTTCCTCCACCGGGTGGCGGGGCTCTCCCTTAGAGATAGGGTGAGAAGCTCTGCCATCCGGGAGGAGCTCAAAGTAAAGCCGCTGCTCCTCCACATGGAGAGGAGCCAGATGAGGTGGTTCGGGCATCTGGTCAGGATGCCACCCGAACGCCTCCCTAGGGAGGTGTTTAGGGCACGTCCGACCGGTAGGAGGCCGCGAGGAAGACCCAGGACACGTTGGGAAGACTATGTCTCCCGGCTGGCCTGGGAGCGCCTCGGGGTCCCACAGGAAGAGCTGGACGAAGTGGCTGGGGAGAGGGAAGTCTGGGCTTCCCTGCTTAGGCTGCTGCCCCCGCGACCCGACCTCGGAAAAGCGGAAGAAGATGGATGGATGGATGGATGGATACGGACTATCCATGACAAATGACACGAGCAATTAATGATTGGCACTCGACACTCACCAGTAGGATGCATTTGGAGTCAGATCACACAATAAGAAGCTGCCCATCCTGAAATACAGACTACCGTATTTTCCGGACCATAGGGCACACCGGATTAAAAGGCGCACTGCCGATGAGCGGGTCTATTCAGGTCTATTTTCATACAAAAGGCGCACCAGATTATAAGGCGCATTAAAGACGATGCAGGTGGAGGCCCCCCTTGGTGTCCTGGGTTGTTGATTACCTGACTGACAGACCACAGTACGTGCGACTGCAGGACTGTGTGTCTGACAGGCTGGTCAGTAACACCGGGGCCCCGCAGGGCACAGTCCTCTCCCCCTTCCTCTTCACAATCTACAAACCATGTTTCCATATGAGTTGGGAAATTTTGTTAGATGATATTACGGAGCGTAGATGGTGAAATCTCTAAATTCCTTGCAATAGCTGGTTGAGAAAGGTTTTTCTTAAACTGTTCAACAATTTGCTCACGCATTTGTTGACAAAGTGGTGACCCTCGCCCCGTCCTTGTTTGTGAATGACTGAGCATTTCATGGAATCTACTTTTATGGCCGGGGGCTCGTTACAGGGGTCACTCCGCGCGCTCCGCCCGCGCAGCTTACCTGCCCGCCACCCCTGTTGCCGGGGGCGCGTAACAGGGGTCACTCCGCGCGCAGTGCGCTCACGAAAGGGGTGGGGCTCACCCTGGTTGATATAGACAGCAGGACGGTGGCTATGGAAGTCGGAACCCGCTAAGGAGTGTGTAACAACCCACCTGCCGAATCAACTAGCCCTGAAAATGGATGGCGCTGGAGCGTCGGGCCCATACCCGGCCGTCACCGGCAGCGAGACGCGCTTGGAGGTGCGCTCAGCGCGGCTCCCATATGATTGCGCACTGGTGTGCGTCTGGGTCGTGACAGCGTGGCACGCGAATGCCTGTGCTGCATTGGATCAGTCTCCTTTCTTTAACAGGCAAAAGCTTTATAACCTCACTAATGCCTTGCATCGTCTATATTAGATATATAACAACGGGCGGGTGCGGGCGGGTGCGGTTCTGATCAAATGTTACATCGGGTGGATGGCGGATGGTTGACGACTTTCTGATGCGGTTGCGGATGAAATACTTGCCTATCCGCGCATCTCTAACGCTTACACAATGGCCAGCATAGATGGTTGTGTTTATGGACAAAAATATCAATTTTGTCATGCAAAAATAATGCAAGATTGTGAAAGTGAAAGTGCAAAGCTGATTGTCTAATGATATCTTTATCGGAAGATATTCGAGAAGCAATTTTGTTCCTCAGTGGACTGATCTAAAGAGCATGAAGACTTTTTTTTCTTTTCTTTTTTTTTTTACACTGTTCTGTCCTTCCTAACACAAAGGTGTTTCTTGCAGTTGTGGAGACATTGTGTGATCCTTTTACACGTTTGAAAATGAGCAAAACACCACCCTTTGCCACCATATGCATCGCCCCTGTGGTGATGAGAGGCAGCTGGATCCTCTCCCAGAGCGAAGGTGCAAAAAGTGCTGATGCCAGAGAAAAGTTAGTTCACTTTCTTTGGCGCAGCACCTATGTTACTTCTGTGATCCTGACGTTTTTTGTTCTCGCGACTTCCCGCCGTCTCTCAGAACTTGGAATGAATGGCGCTGACAAACCCAAACGTTCTGTCTCGCTGTCGCAAATGTGAAGCGTCTTCCACTTCCTCTGTACGCTGTCAACTACGTCCTCTCTGTATGTCACCTTAAAACAGTGGTTCTTAACCTGGGTTGGATGGAACCCTAGGGGTTCGGTGAGTCGGGCTCAGGGGTTCGGCGGAGGGCGAGACACACCCGACGCATCGTGTAAATACAAACTTCTCCCTATCGGCGTATTACGGATACGGCAACAGCTGACTGATTTGCAGGTGTGTAATTTGTTGTGAGTTTATGCACTGTGTTGGTTTTGTTCTTTGAACAAGGTGATGTTCATGCACGCTTCATTTTGTGCACCAGTAATAAAACATGGTAACACTTTAGTATGGGGGAAAAAAAAATCACCATTAATTAGTTCAGTGGTTCTTAACCAGTGACGTGCGGTGAGGTTCATGACTGGTGAGGCACTGACTTCATCACAGTCAGATTTACAAACATATGAACCCTAAAGAGTATCTTATTCACCATTTGATTGGCAGCAGTTAACGGGTTATGTTTAAAAGCTCATACCAGCATTCTTCCCTGCTTGGCACTCAGCATCAAGGCTTGGAATTGGGGGTTATTAAATCACCAAAAATTATTCCCGGGCGCGGCGCCGCTGCTGCCCACTGCTCCCCTCACCTCCCAGGGGGTGATCAAGGGGATGGGTCAAATGTCATTACACCTAGTGTGTGTGTGACAATCATTGCTACTTTAACTTAACTTTAACTTTACACATACAAACTGTAGCACACAAAAAAGCACATTTAATTAAAAAAAACGTTATTATGGTCTTACCTTTACTTATAAAATAAGTCCATGAGCCGCTGTTGTGCTGGATTAATGCACCCCCTGACGAGAGTGTTATATCAACTAAAGCCCTCACTTAAAACTTTCCACGTGCAAGATTGAATCTATTTAAAAAAGTGTAACCGAGGGTTTATAAATGTCGCCTATACTGTATGAAACTACAAAATAACAAACACGGAGGCTCCAGTTTACACGAGGACCACTTTATTTACCTTCTTTCAAAAACTTCCGCTCCACTCCAACGTGTCATCACTTCCCCTCTTAGCGCCTTCAAAATAAGAGTTCAAGGCATATACTGTATAACAGCGCATAACAGGAACTTAACATCACAAAGAGGAAAGCCCATGAAAATAGGTTACAAAAGTTATTTAATAAGAAGCCAAAAAGTGCAAAAACAATAATGTTCGTGTTGGAGGAGTTGTGAATTAGGTACACTTGCAGTCTGCAGGTGTACCTAATGTTGTGGCCCTGCAGTCATTCACAACTCCTACAACACGAACATTATTGTTTTTGCACTTTTTGGCTTCTTATGAAATAATTTTTTTAAATAGATTCAATCTTGCACGTGGAAAGTTTAAGTGTGGGCTTTAGTTGATATAACAATTCTACGGCGGGGGTGCAGGAGGCGAGCCTCAGCCAGTGCGTCTTTTGCAGCCGTTTTATGATCGCTCAGCACAAGAAATACTTTACACACATACAGTTGTTGACAAAATACACTGTACATTATATACCTCAGCTAACTAAACTATGGAAATGTATAATATAATTCATATAGCAATACGGTCTCACTGCACAGCAGGCCAGCAGTTAGCCAAGTCTGCAATCCATGTTGAGGCACTGAGTGACGTGCCTCGACTGGCTGCTGTTCACCGCACCGTCTCTTCTCAGTATTTGAACGGCAAATGTGAAAATTCAGCGATTTTAAATAAAAAATAATCTAAAACGGGTGCAGTTAAACAGAAAATAACTTTATAGTATAATCACTGAATACATATAACAATTTAATAAAAAAAATATATTTTTACATTTTTTTCTTTCCATGATGGCAGGTGAGGCCCCGCCTCACCTGCCTCTAGTGACTGCACGTCACTGTTCTTAACCTGGGTTCGATCGAACCCTAGGGGTTCGGTGAGTCGGCCTCAGGGGTTCGGCAGAGCCTCTGTCGCGGAGGTCAAGGCACACCCGACTCATCGTGTAAATAAAAACTTCTCCCTATTGGCGTATTATGGATACCCCCGAAAAATGTTCCCTCTAATTTTCCATCTGATTTTCATGTGTGTAATTTGTTGTGGGTTTATGCACTGTGTTGGTTTTGTTCTTTGAACAAGGTGATGTTCATGCACGCTTCATTTTGTGCACCAGTAAAGAAACATATAACTTTGTTTTGAAGTTGAAAAAATATATATTTATTTTGTTCACTAAAGAAGGGTTCGGTGAATGCGCATATGAAACTGGTGGGGTTCGGTACCTCCAACAAGGTTAAGAACCACTGCCCTAGAGATAGGGTGAGAAGCTCTGCCATCCGGGAGGAGCTCAAAGTAAAGCTCCTCCACATGGAGAGGAGCCAGATGAGGTGGTTCAGGTCAGGATGCCACCCGAACGCCTCCCTAGGGAGGTGTTTAGGGCACGTCCGACCGGTAGGAGACCACGGGGAAGACCCAGGACACGTTGGGAAGACTATGTCTCCCGGCTGGCCTGGGAACGCCTCGGGATCCCCCGGGAAGAGCTGGATGAAGTGGCTGGGGAGAGGGAAGTCTGGGCTTCCCTGCTTAGGCTGCTGCCCCCGCGACCCGACCTCGGATAAGCGGAAGAAGATGGATGGATGGATGGATGGACCCCGGTTTAAACAAGTTGATTAACTTATTGGGGTGTTACCATTTAGTGGTCAATTGTACGGAATATGTACTGTACTGTGCAATCTACTAGCAAAAGTTTAAATCAATCAATCAATCAATCAATCAATCGATAGCAGGAGACGTGCAGAAACTCCATCCATTTTTTTCTACCGCTTGTCCCTTTTTTGGGGTGGCGGGGGGGTACTGGAGCCTATCTCAGCTTCTATTCCTGCATATTTTAAGTTCTGCCACTCCAAGCAGTCCGGATTTTGTCATGTTTTATTAGTTACACTCATTACACGATTAATCAACGCAACAGAAAATAAATCCGATCCAATTAATCAACTTGATCGATGAATCCCCGCAGCCCCGGCTGACTTTGCGA
This sequence comes from Nerophis lumbriciformis, assembly GCF_033978685.3. NCBI lineage: Eukaryota > Metazoa > Chordata > Actinopteri > Syngnathiformes > Syngnathidae > Nerophis > Nerophis lumbriciformis. The sequence continues at coordinate 19,280,603 of NC_084583.2, read as the reverse complement.
GGCAGAGCATGATCTCCTCCTTTTGGCAAACGGAGGCCGGGTGGCAGTTTTCCAACATGACAAGGAGTCCAAACACACCTCCAAGATGACGAGTGTCTTGCTGAGAAAGCTGAAGGTGATGGAGTGGCCAAGTATGTCTGCCATACTTGCCAACCTTGAGACCTCCGATTTCGGGAGGTGGGGGGTGGGGGGCGTGGTCGGGGGCGGGGCGGGGGGCGTGGTTGGGGGCGTGGTTAAGATATATATATATAAGAAATACTTGACTTTCAGTGAATTCTAGCTATATATATATTTTATTACATATATATATATATGTATACATATATATATATATATATATATATATATATATATATATATATATATATATGTATATATATATATATATATATATGTATACATATATATATATATGTATACATATATATATATATATAAATAAATAAAAGAAATACTTGAATTTCAGTGTTCATTTATTCACACATACACACACATAACACTCATCTACTCATTGTTGAGTTAAGGGTTGAATTGTCCATCCTTGTTCTATTCTCTGTCACTATTTCAGAACACACACATTATACAAATATACATTATAAAATCAATAAGAAAACGGGAGCTCTAATTTGGGAGTCTGAATTAGGATCAGAAGTTCCTATATAAACATTGCGCACTCACGTCGCCATTTTGTATTGATTACTGCAGCTGTGCACTGGATTCATTCACAAATACAAACTACAACTCACAAACACTTTAGAGTTAGGCTCCACCATCAGAATGTGTACTTAAACTTATAAAGATCACATGGATATTATTCAGTGAGTTGATTCACCAAAACTAACCTGTTATACAGGAGGAAAAAGCACACAGGACGTTTCAATTGTTCACAGAATGGTCGCGCTCATCAGAATGACCAGACACTTCCGGTCTGCAAGTGATAGCATTCAATTGGGAAGAAACGCCCTACGGCCCCCTACTAACCAATGTGAATACTCATAAATGCGTTATAACAGCTCCAAAAACGAATTCAAACCACAAAATAAAATAAATAAATCAACACAAAAATGTGACACATTATGGGTGGGTCACATATGCATGTACAGTAGGTGGCAGTATTGTCCTGTTTAAAAGTGTCACAACATTGCTGTTTACGGCAGATGAACTGCTTTACGGGAAACGAATACTTGACTGCTGTTGTTGTGTGTTGTTACCGCGCTGGGAGGACGTTAATGAAACTGCCTAACAATAAACCCACATAAGAAACCAAGAACTCGCCCTCGATCATTAGCTGTTTATATGGTGGGAAAGCGGACGTGAGAACAGGTCCGCATGGAGCTGGAGGGGGCGTGGCCTCCAGCTCCGCCTGAATTTCGGGAGATTTTCGGGAGAAAATTTGTCCCGGGAGGTTTTCGGGAGAGGCGCTGAATTTCGGGAGTCTCCCGGAAAATCCGGGAGGGTTGGCAAGTATGATGTCTGCACACCTGAACCTAATGGATCAGTGTATGGGCATATACACACACCCCCCCTTCCACTCCACGCCTTCACCACCGCTTGATTCCCCTCGGGGTGATGGACGGCTGGCAGCGCTTCATAGCAGCAGTCGACCTCCAGGGTCCCAACTCCCCCTCTCTGTTGCGAGTTGTCGTGATGTTTATGTGTACATGGCATGGAGGTTTTTTCCCACTCCAGACTAGGCCCCCTTAGGAGCCCAGTCTGGATTGTATTTTTTTACTCATCTTCTTCCCCGGCGTTTTACCTTTTTCCCATCTTTTACGAGGCGCCTTTGGCGACCCATCAGCGTTCCTGTTCTGTAACCCTGTACACTGTTTGTTTGTCTAATCCTTGTGCTGAAAATATAGTTTCGGTGTACTTGTGCAATGACAATAAAGTCCTATCCTATCCTATCAGCTGTGGGACATCCTCAAGGTGTGTAAAGTGGAAGGGGAGTCCAAATAAATACTGTCGATAACCATGGTTTTGTCCAGCAGTGTCCAAAGAGCGGCCCTGGGGCCATTTGCTGCCCATAGCTAAATGTTTCACGGCCCGTGGCACTGTCCGAGAATATAATTAAAAAATAAATACAAATAAAAAAGTTGCAATGTTGAATTTAATAACACAAATCTGCCATGTAGGCAGTTTTTTTTACTTTATCTGTGAAAGATTATGTACAAAGGAAAGTATGACCGCTTTAAAGAATGTTCTAAAACTTGTTTTCATGGACAAGTTTGACAGGTGTGTTCTAAAAGAACAACGATGGGATAATGTGTACAGTGAAGATGATAGAAGAAGCATAGGGTCATTTTTTTCATCGTCCATGGAAACAATAAAGTGGGGAAGTAGAAAAAGAACAATCGACCACGCATGACAAAACAGTGTACTTGTCGGAAACCTACTTTATTTGTCGGAAACGAAAGAAGATTTTGTGATGCTAAAAATATCGATGTGATCATAGTAATATCAACTGGATACGCTCTTGTACTTGGTATCATTACAGTGGATGTCAGGTTGGATCCACTAATGGCGTTAGTTTGCATTGTGACACCAAACAATCATTAACTTTAGGATTTGATGCCAGCAAAACGTGACAAAGAAGTTGTGAAAGGTGGCAATAAATACTGATAAAGTTGAGGAATGCTCATCAAACACTTATTTGGAACATCCCACAGGTGAACAGGCAAATTGGGAACAGGTGGGTGCCATGATTGGGTATAAAAGTAGATTCCATGAAATGCGCAGTCATTCACAAACAAGGATGGGGCGAGGGTCACCACTTTGTCAACAAATGCGTGAGCAAATTGTTGAACAGTTTAAGAAAAACCTTTCTCAACCAGCTATTGCAAGGAATTTAGGGATTTCACCATCTACGCTCCGTAATATCATCAAAGGGTTCAGAGAATCTGGAGAAATCACTGCACGTAAGCAGCTAAGCCCGTGACCTTCCATCCCTCAGGCTGTACTGCATCAACAAGCGACATTAGTGTGTAAAGGATATCACCACATGGGCTCAGGAACACTTCAGAAACCCACTGTCAGTAACTACAGTTGGTCGCTACATCTGTAAGTGCAGGTTAAAACTCTCCTATGCAAGGCGGAAACCGTTTATCAACAACACCCAGAAACGCCGTCGGCTTCGCTGGGCCTGAGCTCATCTAAGATGGACTGATACAAAGTGGAAAAGTGTTCTGTTGTCTGACGAGTCCACATTTCAAGTTGTTTTTGGAAACTGTGGACGTCGTGCCCTCCGGACCAAAGAGGAAAAGAACCATCCGGATTGTTATAGGCGCAAAGTTGAAAAGCCAGCATGTGTGATGGTATGGGGGTGTATTAGTGCCCAAGACATGGGTAACTTACACATCTGTGAAGGCACCATTAATGCTGAAAGGTACATACAGGTTTTGGAGCAACATATGTTGCCATCCAAGCAACGTTACCATGGACGCCCCTGCTTATTTCAGCAAGACAATGCCAAGCCACGTGTTACATCAACGTGGCTTCATAGTAAAAGAGTGCGGGTACTAGACTGGCCTGCCTGTAGTCCAGACCTGTCTACCATTGAAAATGTGTGGCGCATTATGAAGCCACAGCGGAGACCCCCGGACTGTTGAACAACTTAAGCTGTACATCAAGCAAGAATGGGAAAGAATTCCACCTGAGAAGCTTCAAAAATGTGTCTCCTCAGTTCCCAATAGTTTATTGAGTGTTGTTAAAAGGAAAGGCCATGTAACACAGTGGTGAACATGCCCTTTCCCAACTACTTTGGCACGTGTTGCAGCCATGAAATTCTAAGTTAATTATTCTTTGCAAAAAAAAAAAATAAAGTTTATGAGTTTGAACATCAAATATCTTGACTTTGTAGTGCATTCAATTGAATATGGGTTGATGTTTACATCTAACGCAATTTCCCAACTCATATGGAAAGTGGATATGTAGAATACATCCACATGTATTTGTTTTCTATGGTGGTTTCCCCCCCAATAATTCTTCATACTGGCTGATAAATGTATTTCTTGTTATTTCAAGACAGCCGTCTGGCTGATGAGAAAGTCACGCCGAAGCAGACACAATGTTGGTGTCGGCCCGTGGCAAACGTGTTGCTCTCTCTGTCTGGGTAGTTAGTGCTGAGATTGCCAATAAATAGTGGCCGGTGGCCTTCAGCATCGCCAGCGGGGAGAGATTTGTGTCCTCGTGCCTGATTGGCCCAAGCCTGAGGACGCGGACAAACCATCTTGTTAATCAGGAAACACTGTGGGGACACATTGTGTGTGTATATATATGTGTGTGTGTGTGTGTGTGTGTGTGTGTCACACACACTCAGAGATGTTAACACGTTGTGGGTGTTTTCTACAATATCATAACATGATTAGAAACTAGAATCTGTGCAATTCCACATTTGAATGCCATATGCGCAAGCATACAAAATTAGCTAGAAAAGCTAGCATGTTAACGTTAACACGCTAACAGTTAGTATTTGTCACGTACCAAGTTTAATGACTGTGAATTGTATGCCTGTGAAAATGGTTAAAAACGTTAGCATGCTTATAATGTTAGCATGCTTCCAGTAGACATCCATCCATCCATCCATCCATCTTCTTCCGCTTATCCGAGGTTGTGTCGCGGGGGAAGCAGCCTAAGCAGGGAAGCCCAGACTTCCCTCTCTTCAGCCACTTCATCCAGCTCTTCCTGTGGGACCCCGAGGCGTTCCCAGGCCAGCCGGGAGACATAGTCTTCCCAACGTGTCCTGGGTCTTCCCCGCGGCCTCCTACCAGTCGGACGTGCCCTAAACACCTCCCTAAGGAGGCGTTCGGGTGGCATCCTGACCAGATGCCCGAACCACCTCCTCTGGCTCCTCTCGATGTGGAGGAGCAGCGGCTTTACTTTGAGCTCCCCCCGGATGGCAGAGCTTCTCACCCTATCTCTAAGGGAGAGCCCCGCCACCCGGCGGAGGAAACTCATTTCGGCCGCTTGTACCCGTGAACTTGTCCTTTCGGTCATGACCCAAAGCTCATGACCATAGGTGAGGATGGGAACGTAGATCGACCGGTAAATTGAGAGCTTTGCCTTCCGGCTCAGCTCCTTCTTCACCACAACGGATCGATACAGTGTCCGCATTACTGAAGACGCCGCACCGATCCGCCTGTCAATCTCACGATCCACTCTTCCCTCATTCGTGAACAAGACTCCGAGGTACTTGAACTCCTCCACTTGGGGCAAGATCTCCTCCCCAACCCGGAGATGGCACTCCACCCTTTTCCGGGCGAGAACCATGGACTCGGACTTGGAGGTGCTGATTCTCATCCCAGTCGCTTCACACTCGGCTGCGAACCGATCCAGTGAGAGCTGAAGATCCTGGCCAGATGAAGCCATCAGGACCACATCATCTGCAAATAGCAGAGACCTAATCCTGCAGCCACCAAACCGGATCCCATCAACGCCTTGACTGCGCCTAGAAATTCTGTACATAAAAGTTATGAACAGAATGGGCAGCCTTGGCGGAGTCCAACCCTCACTGGAAACGTGTCCGACTTACTACCGGCAATGCGGATCAAGCTCTGACACTGATCATACAGGGAGCGGACTGCCACAATCAGACAGTCCGATACCCCATACTCTCTGAGCACTCCCCACAGGACTTCCCGAGGGACACGGTCAAATGCCTTCTCCAAGTCCACAAAACACATGTAGACTGGTTGGGCAAACTCCCATGCACCCTCAAGGACCCTGCCCAGAGTATAGAGCTGGTCCACAGTTCCACGACCAGGACGAAAACCACACTGTTTCTCTTGAATCCGAGGTTCGACTATCCGGCGTTGCCTCCTCTCCAGTACACCTGAATAGACCTTACCGGGAAGGCTGAGGAGTGTGATCCCACGATAGTTAGAACACACCCTCCGGTTCCCCTTCTTAAAGAGAGGAACCACCACCCCGGTCTGCCAATCCAGTGGTACCGCCCCCGATGTCTACGCGATGCTGCAGAGTCTTGTCAACCAAGACAGCCCCACAGCATCCAGAGCCTTAAGGAACTCCGGTAGACATGTATAACAAAATTATATACAAAGAGGATAAAAGTAAAGGATATCAAATGAGCTCAAATATACCTACAAATGAGGCATAATGATGCAATATGTACATGCAGCTAGCCTAAATAGCATGTTAGCATCAGTGTTGGGACCAACGTGTTACTGTAAGACCGTTATTTTCGTCGTTAACTAGTAGTCTGACGCGTTATTTTTTCATATTCAGTGACTCAGTTACCGTTACTACAGGATGCGTTACTGCGTTATTTTACGTTATTTTTTATGTAGCATCGGCTAGAAACAGAGAAGATCTGAGTGTGTTTTATTGGAGCGCTGCAGTGTGGTCCTTCTGATTCTTCCTGTCTCACAAGAGGCACACTGTGTGTGTGTGGGGGGGGGGGGGGGGGGGGGGCGTGTCTGTGTTTACCAACAAGACATCATGGTGGAGCCGGAGTCAAGTTTCTTAACATGGAGATAATCTCACTACTTTTCTTTTGTCGAGCACAAAAAAAAGAACATTTTAGTTAAATGTAAGTTGTGTCTTGGATCAAAGATCCCATCTACTGCCCAAAACAGCAATTCAAATCTGCTGAAACAGCTACAAAAGCAACATGCTTCGACGAAGCTAGTAAGGAGAGAGACAGACTCCAATGCCACTTCACCTTCACCTAAGGATTTTAACGGAGGCACTGCTAGCCAGGACAACATTGATAGAGCCATTGCAGCGTATGTGCTAGAAGACATGCAGGCTATTTCTACAGTGGAGTCACCCGCTTTCAGGCAGCGAATTAGCATGATAGCGGGCGTCAAATGGCAAATGGCACGAAAACATTTTCCAAGCTCCTGGACACAGTGGACAGTGGGTACATAAACATGGAAAGCAAGCTAAAGAAGACACTCCAAACTCTGCCTCTGCCTCTGCTCATCATTTACCGGTACACACACTCTGTCAATTCTCTTATATACTCTTTCATTCTCGACTTCTAGAGTGTTAGATTATCACATCACTCTATATGTATAGACTATAAAGTTCACAAACATAAAGAGGGATCCTAGTGGGCCAGGCCAATCTTTCCTTTTCTCTAAACTAAAACTGGGGAAATACGTAGAGTGTTCTGGGCTACAGTACAGTGTTGATCTCCTGAAGACATGATTTTATTTCACAATTCCTTGAGAGAAAAAAACGTCTGGTTAGGCTTTGTGTATGTCACGTGGACCTGAAACAAATCGGCCCTTTGAAGCATATCTTTGTCTTTGTGTGTTGTATGTAGAGCACATTGCTTAGCAGAGTTCAGTGATGCAAATGCATGTCAAGTTGATCAACACATTGTATTATTCTCCAGTGCAATAACAGTACTGAAATTAAGGTTAAAAGGGCATTAATGGGAGCCTTAAAAATTTTTTTTTAAAAGAAGTAACTAAATTGTTATTTTTCACAGTAACGCATTACTTTTTGGTGTTAGTAACTGAGCTTTGGCTACCCCTGTGGTAAATTTTAAATGTGCTCTATAAATAAAGTTGATTTGATTTGATTTACTTTTGAAATAAAGTAACTAGTAACTGTAACTAGTTACTGGTTTTCAGTAACTAACCCAACACTGGTTAGCATTGATTAGCTTGCAGTCATGCACTGACCAAATATGCCTGATTAGCACTCCAACAAGTCAATAACATCAACAAAGCGCACCTTTGTGCATTCACGCACAGTATAAATGTTTTGGTGGACAAAATGAGACAAAAGAAGGAGTGGAAGATTGTACATGTAAACAAAGTGTTGCGTCACAGTGCACACCATGGGGAGTTCAAGAACCGCAGGAATTAGTAAGACAAAAGGATGTTCACCAAATACACTCACCAGTGAAGCATACAGACAAACATATTAAACAGTGGGAGTTCTAACAATTGGGAAGGTTTTTGTCATGTTTGTCCTCAAACAAAAAACATACTAAAACAAAAAAAATATTTATTATATATTTGTCCGGTAAGGTTTATTCAGGTGTACTGGAGAGGAGGCTACGCGGGATAGTCGAACCTCGGATTCAGGAGGAACAGTGTGGTTTTCGTCCTGGTCGTGGAACTGTGGACCAGCTCTATACTCTCGGCAGGGTCCTTGAGGGTGCATGGGAGTTTGCCCAACCAGTCTACATGTGCTTTGTGGACTTGGAGAAGGCATTCGACCGTGTCCCTCGGGAAGTCCTGTGGGGAGTGCTCAGAGAGTATGGGGTATTGGACTGTCTGATTGTGGCTGTCCGCTCCCTGTATGATCAGTGTCAGAGCTTGGTCCGCATTGCCGGCAGTAAGTCAGACACGTTTCCAGTGAGGGTTGGACTCCGCCAAGGCTGCCCTTTGTCACCGATTCTGTTCATAACTTTTATGGACAGAATTTCTAGACGCAGTCAAGGCGTTGAGGGGATCCGGTTTGGTGGCTGCAGGATTAGGTCTCTGCTTTTTGCAGATGATGTGGTCCTGATGGCTTCATCTGGCCAGGATCTTCAGCTCTCGCTGGATCGGTTCGCAGCCGAGTGTGAAGCGACTGGGATGAGAATCAGCACCTCCAAGTCCGAGTCCATGGTTCTCGCCCGGAAAAGGGTGGAGTGCCATCTCTGGGTTGGGGAGGAGACCCTGCCCCAAGTGGAGGAGTTCAAGTACCTAGGAGTCTTGTTCACGAGTGGGGGAAGAGTGGATCGTGAGATCGACAGGCGGATCGGTGCGGCATCTTCAGTAATGCGGACGCTGTATCGATCCGTTGTGGTGAAGAAGGAGCTGAGCCGGAAGGCAAAGCTCTCAATTTACCGGTCGATCTACGTTCCCATCCTCACCTATGGTCATGAGCTTTGGGTTATGACCGAAAGGACAAGATCACGGGTACAAGCAGCCGAAATGAGTTTCCTCCGCCGGGTGGCGGGGCTCTCCCTTAGAGATAGGGTGAGAAGCTCTGTCATCCGGGGGGAGCTCAAAGTAAAGCCGCTGCTCCTCCACATGGAGAGGAGCCAGATGAGGTGGTTCGGGCATCTGGTCAGGATGCCACCCGAACGCCTCCCTAGGGAGGTGTTTAGGGCACGTCCAACCGGTAGGAGGCCACGGGGAAGACCCAGGACACGTTGGGAAGACTATGTCTACCGGCTGGCCTGGGAACGCCTCGGGATCCCCCGGGAAGAGCTGGACGAAGTGGCTGGGGAGAGGAAAGTCTGGGTTTCCCTGCTTAGGCTGCTGCCCCCGCGACCCGACCTCGGATAAGCGGAAGAAGATGGATGGATGGATGGATATATTTGTCATTTTCAATTATTTTTTTAAATGCTCCAGGGAGCCACTAGGGCTGACCCCCGGGGTGGTAGAACGGTTCCAATCGGGGGAGAAATGTGGAAGTTGTGCAAGTTTGAAAAATGGCCCATTCATTTTCAATGGAAAAATTGTTGTTAACCTGGGATATTTGGCAGGAGAAAAAAAATGGTAGCCATTGATTCCCAGCCGAGACGAACGTTTTGATATTGAAACAGTTCCCAGCCCATGAAAACTGTGGCAGAAGAAAAGTGTCAATCTTGTACGGAATAGCTGGATAAGAATAACATAGTGTATTGTGGCACATACACAATTAGTGTCAGCAGACAATTAACATAGACTCCAAACATCTCAACTTCATTTGTACTTCATTAGAAAATAAGATCATTTGAAAGAGTGGAGAAATGACAGCTCGGCCCATGAGACTCTCAGAGTAGAGTCACCTCAACCCTGTCACTTTGGGTTTTCATCATCTTTTTTTTATGATAGCACAACAATCACAACATGGTGAAGATATCCACAGTCCCAGTGGACCTTCAAGCAGGAGTAAACATGTTTTCAAAGCAAAATTCAAGTCTTTGTTGGAAGCACTAAGAGTGTGTCCTGCGAGCTCGGAACCTCACAATGTCGGTAATAATTATTTGAAAATTGCTTGTAAGGCCTTGTGATTACTTTCTTTGTAGCAAATGCAATAGAATCCTCCACCTTAAAGTTGTCAAATTTGGGGTCCATTTACAGTTTTTTGATGTTGTTTTTTTGAAAATATGCTTTAAAAGTCTGGCAGTTGAAGCAGAAATCTCGTTCCAATCTTCAGCAAATCTTGTTAGACTTTCAGTTCAGTGGGCTTTTATTTGTGATGCCCTCAAACATATTGTAAAGTACACGAGTAAATATACCCTGGAACAGGGTTTGTAAATACAACCCAAAGCTGTCATGTCTGTGTAATCATGTTTTGTTTTAGTCATGTTTTGTTTAGTTATTGGACTCTTTAGTTTCTGGCTTTTCACTCCCTTGTCTTGTTTCCATGATTACCCATTAGTTTCACCTGTTCCACGTTTGGACTCATTGTGCACTCTTGTTTGTCACCATAGCAACCCATTAGTTTTCACCTGTCACGTCACGCACCTGTTTCACGTTTTGAGTCACGCACCTGTTTTCGTTAATCATGTCTGTAGTATTTAAGTTCATTGTTTTCAGTTTGTCTTGCTGGTGACATACTGTCATGACTTGGTCCAGGGTGTTTGCTTTTCCGGAATGCAACGGAAAGTTGGCTCGGGCGAGACGGGAATGTGAGTACATGATTTATTTAATACATCAAAAAACAAACGAAAAGCGCGCCCAGTGGCGGAGAAACGACTTGGCTATGAAAACAAATACTCGCACAAAGGCAGAAACTATGAACAACAACAAAAACACTAACTGTGGCTTAATAAACAAAAACTTACTTGGCATGGAACCGGCATGAAAAAAGAGCAGCAAGGGTGTGTAGAGCATAATTGTGGGATGTCACCAGAAAGACAAACTGAAAACAATAAACTTAAATACTACAGACATGATTAACGAAAACAGGTGCGTGACGTGACAGGTGAAAACTAATGGGTTGCTATGGTGACAAACAAGAGTGCACAATGAGTCCAAACGTGGAACTGTTAAGAACTGGTCAAGGGGGGTGATCCCGGGATGCAGAGACGGGAGGCAAGTTTGAAATACAAAAAGTAATATATTTAATAAGTCCAAAAATGTAACAAAGAGCGATGGGGCAAAAAGTGCACACCATGTATATTAACAAAACAGGTTCCTCAGTGGTTGGCAGGGGGGAGGCCAGGGTGCACCAAGTACTGCATACAGTCTTTGTTGCCTCAAGGAGGCTAGGGAACAAACACAAAGAAGTTAGCAATAACAGGACAAGGGAAAGCAACGTACCATGAGGCGAAGTAGGTGCATGCACGTGCGGAGTTCAGGAAACAATGACCAGCAAGGTCAAGCTGTAGGTGATGAGCTTAAGTACTGGCGGGCTAATTGCGAGCAGGTGTGTCACCAGGTCCGCACCTCGCCGAGGATGAATCACTAAAACACAGGTGCAGACAACAGAGAAGGCAGGAACACACTAAAACACAACAGGAACAGGTGAAACTAATGGGTAATCATGGAAACAGGACAAGGGAGTGAAAAGCCAGAAACTAAAGAGTCCAATAACTAAACAAAACATGACTAAAACAAAACATGATTGCACAGACATGACAAAAACAGTGAAGTTGTCACGTTGTGTAAATGGTAAAAAGAAACAGAATACAATGATTTGCAAATCCTTTTCAACTTATATTCAATTGAATAGACTGCAAAGACAAGATACTTAACGTTCGAACTGGAAAACTTTGTTTTTTGCAAATATTAGCTCAACATGTTTCAAAAAAGCTGGCACAAGTGGCAAGAAAGACTGAGAAAGTTGAGGAATGCTCATCAAACACTTATTTGGAACATCCCACAGGTGAACAGGCAAATTGGGAACAGGTGGGTGCCATGATTGGGTATAAAAGTAGATTCCATGGAATGCTCAGTCATTCACAAACAAGGATGGGGCGAGGGTCACCACTTTGTCAACAAATGCGTGAGCAAATTGTTGAACAGTTTAAGAACAACATTTCTCAACAAACTATTGCAAGGAATTTAGGGATTTCACCATCTACGGTCTGTAATATCATCAAGAGGTTCAGAGAATCTTGTAAAATCACCGCACGTAAGTGATGATATTACGGATCAGTGTGTAAAGGATATCACCACATGGGCTCAGGAAGACTTCAGAAAACCACTGTCAGTAACTACAGTTGGTCGCTACATCTGTAAGTGCAAGTTAAAACTCTACTATGCAAAGCCAAAGCCATTTATCAACAACACCCAGAAATGCCGCCGGCTTCGCTGGGCCCGAGCTCATCTAAGATGGACTGATGCAAAGTGGAAAAGTGTTCTGTGGTCTGACGAGTCCACATTTCAAATTGTTTTTGGAAACTGTGGACGTCGTGTCCTCCGGACCAAAGAGGAAAAGAACCATCTGAATTGTTATAGGCTCAAACAATGATAAGGAAAACAAAATAAAATCCACGTTACCTCATTGTTGACAACGCTGTGAATACTTCCTGAATGTTTCAAAACATCAGTTGTCCACCGCTTTGGCCGCATTATGCCTCAAAAGGCTAACCAATTTTTGGAGGTTGAAGCAGAAATCTCGACTTCCGCAAATCTTGTTGGACTTCAGTTCAGTGAGCTTTTATTTGTGATGCCACCACATAAGATACCAGTGGTTACAAACTATCAAACGTATTGCAATGTACAAAAGTAAATATACCCTGGAACAGGGTTCGTTTGTGTATTGAATGTATGTAAACATGAATAATGGCTCACAGTCTCAACAAAAGTCCATATTTTAGTAACATTTGTACACTTTGAACACAATATAAAGTGCTATACAGTTCTGTATTTCAAATAAACATAACGGTGTGATGGATTGACTTTCTATTTATCAACAAAGTCAAAACAACCACAACTAGCTGAACTGTTCTCCTATGCAGCCGCTCTGCTGACACACACACATGCTGTCACTAGCCCTGTGGCGCACTCAGTTTGAAATCACTTTAACAGCCAGGTCGCAACTATGATAAGGAATCCATCCATCCATCCATCTTCTTCCGCTTATCCGAGGTCGGGTCGCGGGGGCAGCAGCTTAAGCAGGGAAGCCCAGACTTTCCTCTCCCGAGCCACTTCGTCCAGCTCCTCCCGGGGGTTCCCGAGGCGTTCCCAGGCCAGCCGGGAGAGATAGTCTTCCCCGTGGCCTCCTACCGGTCGGACGTGCCCGAAACACCTTCCTAGGGAGGCGTTCGGGTGGCATCCTGACCAGATGCCCGAACCACCTCATCTGGCTCCTCTCCATGTGGAGGAGCAGCGGCTTTACTTTGAGCTCCCCCCGGATGACAGAGCTTCTCACCCTATCTCTAAGGGAGAGCCCCGCCACCCGGCGGAGGAAACTCATTTCGGCCGCCTCTACCCGTGATCTTGTCCTTTCGGTCATAACCCAAAGCTCATGACCATAGGTGAGGATGGGAACGTAGATCGACCGGTAAATTGAGAGCTTCCGGCTCAGCTCCTTCTTCACCACAACGGATCGATACAGCGTCCGCATTACTGAAGATGCCGCACCGATCCGCCTGTCGATCTCACCATCCACTCTTCCCCCACTCGTGAACAAGACTCCGAGGTACTTGAACTCCTCCACTTGGGGCAAGATCTCCTCCCCAACCCGGAGATGGCACTCCACCCTTTTCCGGGCGAGAACCATGGACTCGGACTTGGAGGTGCTGATTCTCATCCCAGTCGCTTCACACTCGGCTGCGAACCGATCCAGTGAGAGCTGAAGATCTTGGCCGGAGGAAGCCATCAGGACCACATCATCTGCAAATAGCAGAGACCTAATCCTGCAGCCACCAAACCAGATCCCCTCAACGCCTTGACTGCGCCTAGAAATTCTGTCCATAAAGGTTATGAACAGAATCGGTGACAAAGGGCAGCCTTGGCGGAGTCCAACCCTCACTGGAAACGTGTCCGACTTACTACCGGCAATGCGGACCAAGCTCTGACACTGATCATACAGGGAGCGAACTGCCACAATAAGACAGTCCGTTACCCCATACTCTCTGAGCACTCCCCACAGGACTTCCCGGGGTACACGGTCGAATGCCTTCTCCAAGTCCACAAAGCACATGTAGACTGGTTGGGCAAACTCCCATGCACCCTCAAGGACCCTGCCGAGAGTATAGAGCTGGTCCACAGTTCCACGACCAGGACGAAAACCACACTGTTCCTCCTGAATCCGAGGTTCGACTATCCGGCGTAGCCTCCTCTCCAGTACACCTGAATAGACCTTACCGGGAAGGCTGAGGAGTGTGATCCCACGATAGTTGGAACACACCCTCCGGTTCCCCTTCTTAAAGAGAGGAACCACCACCCCGGTCTGCCAATCCAGAGGTACCGCCCCCGATGTCCACGCGATGTTGCAGAGTCTTGTCAACCAAGACATCCCCACAACATCCAGAGCCTTAAGGAACTCCGGGCGGATCTCATCCACCCCCGGGGCCTTGCCACCGAGGAGCTTTTTAACTACCTCAGCAACCTCAGCCCCAGAAATAGGAGAGCCCACCACAGATTCCCCAGGCACTGCTTCCTCATAGGAAGACGTGCTGGTAGGATTGAGGAGGTCTTCGAAGTATTCCCTCCACCGATCCACAACATCCGCAGTCGAGGTCAGCAGAGCACCATCCCCGCCATACACGGTGTTGACACTGCACTGCTTCCCCTTCCTGAGGCGGCGGATGGCGGTCCAGAATTGCTGATAAGGAATACAAAATAAAATCTTCTTTACTTCGTTGAGAGGCATTGTTGACAACGCTGTGGATGCTTCCTGAATGTTTCAAAACATTGCTTGTCCACCGCTTTCTTTGGGCTCATATTGAGCTATATTCAGACGTCAGGATGAAAAGTGAAGTTGTGTTGAACAGTTGTATACATTATGTTGTCGAAAGTGTGACGCTTTGTGCGCTTCACTTAATGAGGTCTTTTCAGTGGAAGAATACAGCAGGATGTCGGCTGAAATCCTCCCACTTCTTCTTCCTTTTTTTCTTGTCTTCCTTCAGTGCCATCACCTGTTCTTTCCTGGAGGTAGCCTCAGGGCTGACAGGTGTGTGTCTGCGTGCGCGTCTGACGAATGGCATTTTGTTGCGGCTGGTGTGTAATGATTCCCCCAGACCTTCTTTTAATTTAGCTGTTTTGCTTTTGCTTTTTCAGATGTATCCACATTCTACACTTTTGACACTTTCCTCTGTGTCCGTAAAGTTTAAATTTCAACATTTGACATCTAAATTGTCTCCACAGCTCTTACGTAAACCCCCCCCTCCCCCCCGCCCCCTTTCTCACTCAAAACACAGGACTTTTCTTGCCTGTTTGCTCACTTTCTATACACAACACCTGAACGGGTTCAAATAGTGTGCCTAAAAAAAAAAAAGGATGCACGGGGGGGATTCAGTTGACATATTGGTGCTATCCACAAAATGTCAAAATATCGCTCTGTTTACCAACTCGCATCATTATACTGCTTGTATGTATATTAGCGGCTTCATTTGACCACAACACATGGACATCAAAGAAACTAAGGGTTTTCTCCATCTACAAACCCCGTTTCCATATGAGTTGGGAAATTGTGTTAGATGTAAATATAAACGGAATACAATGATTTGCAAATCCTTTTCAACCCATATTCAATTGAATATGCTACAAAGACAACATATTTGATGTTCAAACTAATAAACTTTATTTTTTTTTTGCAAATAATCATTAACTTGGGTGCAACACATGCCAAAGTAGTTAGTTTCCTTTTAACAACACTCAGTAAGCGTTTGGGAACTGAGGAGACACATTTTTGAAGCTTCTCAGGTGGAATTATTTCCCATTCTTGCTTGATGTACAGCTTAAGTTGTTCAACAGTCCGGGGGTCTCCGTTGTGCTATTTTAGGCTTCACATTTTCAATGGGAGACAGGTCTGGACTACAGGCAGGCCAGTCTAGTACCCGCACTCTTTTACTATGAAGCCACGTTGATGCAACACGTGGCTTGGCATTGTCTTGCTGAAATAAGCAGGGGCGTCCATGGTAACGTTGCTTGGATGGCAACATATGTTGCTCCAAAACCTGTATGTACCTTTCAGCATTAATGGCGCCTTCACAGATGTGTAAGTTACCCATGTCTTGGGCACTAATACACCCCCATACCATCACACATGCTGGCTTTTACACTTTGCGCCTATAACAATCCGGATGGTTCTTTTCCTCTTTGGTCCGGAGGACACGACGTCCCCAGTTTCCAAAAACAATTTGAAATGTGGACTATAGTCAGACCACAGAACACTTTTCCACTTTGTATCAGTTCATCTTAAATGAGCGAAGCCGACGGCGTTTCTGGGTGTTGTTGATAAACGGTTTTCGCCTTGCATAGGAGAGTTTTAACTTGCACTTACAGATGTAGCGACCAACTGTAGTTACTGACAGTGGGTTTCTGAAGTGTTCTTGAGCCCATGTGGTGATATCCTTTACACACTGATGTCGCTTGTTGATGCAGTACAGCCTGAGGGATGGAAGGTCACGGGCTTAGCTGCTTACGTGCAGTGATTTCTCCAGATTCTCTGAACCCTTTGATGATATTACGGACCGTAGATGGCGAAATCCCTAAATTCCTTGCAATAGCTGGTTGAGAAAGGTTTTTCTTAAACTGTTCAACAATTTGCTCAGGCATTTGTTGACAAAGTGGTGACCCTCGCCCCATCCTTGTTTGTGAATGACTGAGCATTTCATGGAATTTACTTTTATACCCAATCATGGCACCCACCTGTTCCCAATTAGCCTGTTCACCTGTGGGATGTTCCAAATAAGTGTTTGATGAGCATTCCTCAACTTTATCAGTATTTATTGCCACCTTTCCCAACTTCTTTGTCAGTGTTGCTGCCATCAAATTCTAAAGTTAATGATTATTTGCAATATAACATTTTTTTATGAGTTTGAACATCAAATATGTTGTCTTTGTAGCATATTCAACTGAATATGGCTTGAAAAGGATTTGCAAATCATTGTATTCCGTTTATATTTACATCTAACACAATTTCCCAACTCATATGGAAACGGGGTTTGTACATTCCAAGTGTAACATTGTGGGAAGCCGGGCCGAGGGGTCACCGTCTGTTCTCAGAGAATGAAATATTAATAGGAGAAGCCGATTAAAAACCTCGGAGTGTCCCGTGCATCCAAAGTAGCGCTATTAGCACAGCGCTAATAAGGTGATTTCCATCAGGCATAGTCAGGTGAACAGTCGCCACGGTGACAGCGACCACAAATGAGTGAGTGTTGGAAAATTAATTCTGATTATTTTCTTTTATTTTCCACCAGAAAAGCAGATTTTTCTGATTTTATCATTCATACAGCACACTGTCCGTTTCCGTGTAGGTCAGAGGTCGGCAACCCAAAACGTTGAAATAGCCATATTGGACCAAAAATACAAAAAAATAATCTGTCTTGAGCTGCAAAAAATGAAAAGCCGTATATAAGTCTTATAATGTAGACGACAAATGATGTAAGTGTCTATATTAGCTATAATGGCCTACTATCAAAATGACTATGTGTCGCAGGCTGACGCAAATCTTCGTCGACAGAAATGTTGAAATGTAATATTTATTCTACACATTTTTACAACATTAGAAACTATTAGTAAATCAGAGGCTCCTCAGAAGGTGAGATAAGTCCTGGAAATGACTGACTTTTAATGGCCAAAAGTATAGATGTGTGTGTCCAAGTTAAAGTTCTTTAAATAGATTTATTACAACCGTTGGCAAGCTAGGTAATGTTTGCTGTGGTCTGGGACAACATGGCACACAAACAACTATCTGAAATGCAGATCATGGGACATGCAAAATGTACTTATATACAAAGAGGGTAAAAGTAAAGGATATCACCTCCATCAGTGTGTGAATGTGTGTGTAAATGGGTAAATGTGGAAGTAGTGTCAAAGCGCTTTGAGTACCTTGAAGGTAGAAAAGCGCTATACAAGTACAAGTACAACCCATCAAATGAGCTCAAATATACCTACAAATGAGGCATAATTCTTTTAGCATGCTAGCATTGAATAGCTTGCAGTCATGCGCTGACCAAATATGCCTGATTAGCACTCCAACAAGTCAATAACAGCAACAAAGCGCACCTTTGTGCATTCACGCACAGCATAAAACTTTTGGTGGACAAACTGAGACAAGGAAGGAGTGTAAGATTTTACATGGAAACAAACTGTTGCGTCACAGTCCACACTATGGTGAGTTCAAGTGTTATAACCTCCCCTTTATCGATAGTTTGTAAGCCAAAATGCGTCCATTCTCCTTTTTCTGTCTACACACTGTGTCTGCTTGTAAGTACTCCGTGATTGTGCGCTGCCGAACATGCTGCTCTGCTCGTAAACCAGCAATGACACAAGGTGACGATGACGGGGACGTGGGGGACCGCTACTTTTTAGAGGCGGTATAGTACCGAATATGATTCATTAGTATCGTGGTACTATACTAGTACCCAGTGACGTGCAGTCACTAGTCATCATGGAAAGAAAAAAAATGTATCCAGTGATTATACTATAAAGTTATTTTCCATTTAACTTCACCATTTTTAGATTGTTTTTATTCAAAATAGCTGAATTTTCACATTTGCCGTTCAAATACTGAGAAGAGACGGTGCGGTGATCAGCAGCCAGTTGAGGCACGTCACTCAGTGCCTCAACATGGATTCCGGACTCGGCTAACTGCTGGCCTGCTGTGCAGTGAGACTGTATTGCTATATGAATTACATTATACATGTCCATAGTTTAGTTAGCTGAGGTATATAATGTACAGTGTATTTTGTCAACAACTGTATGTGTGTAAAGTATTTCTTGTGCTGAGCGATCATAAAACGGCTGCAAAAGACGCACTGGCTGAGGCTCGCAGTAATCCCGCCTCCTGCACGCCCGCCGTAGAATTGTTATATCAACTAAAGCCCACACTTAAACTTTCCACGTGCAAGATTGAATCTATTTAAAAAAGTTATTTCATAAGAAGCCAAAAAGTGCAAAAACAATAATGTTGGTGTTGGAGGAGTTGTGAATGACTGTAGGGCCACAACTGTCAAGACTTGGACTATGACGTGGTTTGTTCTCCCGTGGTGCAAATGAACATTTGGACCAGACATGGCGTGAAGGTAAAGACATTATTTATTTTACACTAACAAAAGAACAAAAGTCGCGCTCAAGGCGGATGTACAAACTTGACTAATGAAAACAAAAGACTTGAACAACAAAAAACACTAACTGTTGCAATAATAAACAAACTTACTTGGCATGGACATGAAGTGCGCAGAGATGGACAGAGTGTGACAGGGGGCATAAATGCGGGGATGTCGTCAGGACGAACAACATAAAATGAATGAACTTAAATACTATGGACATGATTAGTGAAAGCAGGTGCGTAACTCAAAACGTGAAACAGGTGCGTGACGTGACAGGTGAAAACTAATGGTTGCTATGGTGACAAACAAGAGTGCACAATGAGTCCAAACGTGGAACAGGTGAAACTAATGGGTAATCATGCAAACAAGACAAGGGAGTGAAAAGCCAGAAACTAAACAAAACATGACTTAAAACAAAACATGATTACACAGACATGACAACAACATTAGGTACACCTGCAGACTGCAGGTGTATCTAATTCACAACTCCTCCAACACGAACATTATTGTTTTTGCACTTTTTGGCTTCTTATTAAATAACTTTTGTAACCTATTTTCATGGGCTTTCCTCTTTGTGATGTTAAGTTCCTGTTATGCGCTGTTATACAGTGTATGCCTAGAGCTCTTATTTTGAAGGCGCTAAGAGCGGAAGTGATGTCACGTTGCGGAGGTTTTTGAAAGAAGGTAAATAAAGTGGTCCTCGTGTAAACTGGAGCCTCCGTGTTTGTTATTTTGTAGTTTCATACAGTATAGGCGACATTTATAAACCCTCGGTTACACTTTTTTAAATAGATTCAATCTTGCACGTGGAAAGTTGAAGTGAGGACTTTAGTTGATATAACACTCCCGTCAGGGGGTTCATTAATCCAGCACAACAGCAGCGCATGGACTTCATTTATAAGTAAAGGTAAGACCATAATAACGTTTTTTTTATTAAATGTGCTTTTTTGTGTGCTACAGTTTGTATGTGTAAAGTTAAAGTTAAGTTAAAGTACCAATGATTGTCACACACACACTAGGTGTGGTGAAATTTGTCGTCTGCATTCGACCCATCCCCTTGATCACCCCCTGGGAGGTGAGGGGAGCAGTGGGCAGCAGCGGCGCCGCGCCTGGGAATCATTTTTGGTGATTTAACCCCCAATTCCAAGCCTTGATGCTGAGTGCCAAGCAGGGAAGAATGCTGGTATGAGCTTTTAAACATAACCCGTTAACTGCTGCCAATCAAATGGTGAATAAGATACTCTTTAGGGTTCATATGTTTGTAAATCTGACTGTGATGAAGTCAGTGCCTCACCAGCCATCAACCTCACCGCACGTCACTGCTAGTACCGGTATACCGTACAACCCTTATATGTTGCGAGGATCCGTTTGAATCGAGAATCGTGTAGAATCGGGAATCAATTCCTAATCGAATCGTCACCCCAAGAACTGGAATGGAATGGTGAGTTGTAGTAAGATTTATTGTGTTATCGATTGCATCACACGTGCATGCAAACTGAAGTCATCCAGAGCACACCAGACAAAATACTCTGGGAGACGCCGGCAATAACTGCCACGGTGCGTTGGCATGATCCAGACGCAAGAAAATGCACTGTGGCAAGAACCTTTTCCATTGATTATAAGCAACGGCTCCTTTTTGTGTCTGCTGGCTCCGAATCAGCCCTTAAGTCATCCGGCAGCTCAAAAATGGAACTGCTGGACGGACTACTATGTCTCTACTATTTCTATTTCAAATATGTTAGTCAGTCAATGTCGGGTTTTTTTGGAAGGCTTTTGTGATCTGTTCGGCAAATTATGTAAAATGCATTCTCCCGTCTTTGCACGGAGTTGCAATTTGCTGAGTCATGGTTTCTAAAGGACACACGACGCATCGCTTCCCTTTCCAGCTGCAAACTCCTCGTCTCTGCTCTTTCCTAGCGGGCCGTTCCTTTTCTTAGCAGGGGGATGTCATGTTCTCCATTACAAACCAACAGATACTAGTGTCTGCTTGCGCTCACTCTTGGCCCCCGCTACGTGTGTGTGTGTGTTCTTGTACTTCTACCCTTCTTGAGACGTCAATAAGGAAAAGTACCTTCCATATGAGGACCGGTGAACAAGTTAGGACCTGAATCATGGTCCCAAAACAGAAAACCATTGCATTTAATAGAGAGCCAAATACTAGAGTCCGTGAACATTGCTCCAAAGTCAGGATTTTTTTGTTGATTTAATGTGCATACAAGAGTAAACATCCTGCGTCCCATATGTGACCATAGGATGAACAAATACACTACGCTACTAAGACTATAGTGGCTGTTAAGAGATAGCTTCTACAGCTGGGTTGCCCAAAGTGCGACACAGGGGCCATCTGTGGTCCGTGACTCGTTTGTCATCGGCCTTAAGCACGTTACAAAAAACAAAAAATAAAGATCTCATTTGCACCCCTGGTGGTGAAATCTATCAAAATTAGGGTGGTCCCAAAAAGGAGGGATTTTTAAATTTGACTGTGTGTCGGTTTTAAAAGTGCTACCCCTCTGGTCAACATATGAAATAACAAGTGTGTGTAAAATTTGGCCAAAATGTATTTAAAAAATGTAATACATATGTATATAGAGACATACTGTAATAACTTGAAGTAAATAACGACTATTAAAAAACAATTACAAACAAAAATAAAAAATAAAAATAAAATAACTGAAAGCAGTCTTTTTCTCACAATGTGTCGACTTTTTTCTTATAAAATTGGGAACTATCTATCATATTCTTTCAGTTTCTGTAATATTGCAATATGTTCTCGTAAAATGATTACCTTTTTTTTAGTAAAATTATTACTTTTTATTGCAAAATGGTGACATTTGTCATACAAAATTCTGACTTGTATCATATGGCCATTTTTTTTGGTCGTTCTTGTAAAATAGTGAAGTTTTTTGAGTAAAATTACGACTTTTGTAATTATTATTATAAAATTGCTAAAATTGTAAAGTTTTCTTATAAATTTGTGACTTTTGTCGAGTAAAATTGCGACTCTTTTCATAAAATTGCCAAATTTTTAAGCTTTTCTTGTAAAATTGCGACTGTTATTGAGTAAAATTCAAACTTTTATCATACTATCGCACAAATGTTCAGTTTTTCTTAAAATTGTACGTTCTTTGAGTAAAATTACGACTTATATTATAACACTGCCAAAATTTAAGTTTTTCAAGTTTTTCTTGTGAAATTGTGACCTTTTTCTTGTGAAATTCCAACTCATTTTTCACAACAAGCTTTTTCATGTTTGCATATTATGTATGTATGATTAATGTTGTAAATACAAATATTTATATATCTAGAAAGGCTGGTCCTAAAGAGGTAGGCTTTTTTGGAGGTCTCAAGAAGGTAACAAATACAAGAATTGTGTGTGTGTGTGTGTGTGTGTGTGTGTGTGTGTGTGTGTGTGTGTGTGTGTGTGTGTGTGTGTGTGTGTGTGTGTGTGTGTGTGTGTGTTCCTGTACTTCTACCCTTCTTGAGACGTCAACAAGGAAAAGTACCTTCCATATGAGGACCGGTGAACAAGTTAGGACCTGAATCATGGTCCCAAAACAGAAAACCATTGCATTTAATAGAGAGCCAAATACTAGAGTCCGTGAATATTGCTCCAAAGTCAGGATTTTTTTGTTGATTTAATGTGCATACAAGAGTAAACATCCTGCGTCCCATATGTGACCATAGGATGAACAAATACACTACGCTACTAAGACTATAGTGGCTGTTAAGAGATAGCTTCTACAGCTGGGTTGCCCAAAGTGCGACACAGGGGCCATCTGTGGTCCGTGACTCGTTTGTCATCGGCCTTAAGCACGTTACAAAAAACAAAAAATAAAGATCTCATTTGCACCCCTGGTGGTGAAATCTATCAAAATTAGGGTGGTCCCAAAAAGGAGGGATTTTTAAATTTGACTGTGTGTCGGTTTTAAAAGTGCTACCCCTCTGGTCAACATATGAAATAACAAGTGTGTGTAAAATTTGGCCAAAATGTATTTAAAAAATGTAATACATATGTATATAGAGACATACTGTAATAACTTGAAGTAAATAACGACTATTAAAAAACAATTACAAACAAAAATAAATAATAAAAATAAAATAACTGAAAGCAGTCTTTTTCTCACAATGTGTCGACTTTTTTCTTATAAAATTGGGAACTATCTCTCATATTCTTTCAGTTTCTGTAATATTGCAATATGTTCTCATAAAATGATTACCTTTTTTTTAGTAAAATTATTACTTTTTATTGCAAAATGGTGACATTTGTCATACAAAATTCTGACTTGTATCACAATATGGCCATTTTTTTTTGGTCGTTCTTGTAAAATAGTGAAGTTTTTTGAGTAAAATTACGACTTTTGTAATTATTATTATAAAATTGCTAAAATTGTAAAGTTTTCTTATAAAATTGTGACTTTTGTCGAGTAAAATTGCGACTCTTTTCATAAAATTGCCAAATTTTTAAGCTTTTCTTGTAAAATTGCGACTGTTATTGAGTAAAATTCAAACTTTTATCATACTATCGCACAAATGTTCAGTTTTTCTCAAAATTGTACGTTCTTTGAGTAAAATTACGACTTATATTATAACACTGCCAAAATTTAAGTTTTTCAAGTTTTTCTTGTGAAATTGTGACCTTTTTCTTGTGAAATTCCAACTCATTTTTCACAACAAGCTTTTTCATGTTTGCATATTATGTATGTATGATTAATGTTGTAAATACAAATATTTATATATCTAGAAAGGCTGGTCCTAAAGAGGTAGGCTTTTTTGGAGGTCTCAAGAAGGTAACAAATACAAGAATTGTGTGTGTGTGTGTGTGTGTGTGTGTGTGTGTGTGTGTGTGTGTGTGTGTGTGTGTGTGTGTGTGTGTGTGTGTGTGTGTGTGTTCCTGTACTTCTACCCTTCTTGAGACGTCAACAAGGAAAAGTACCTTCCATATGAGGACCGGTGAACAAGTTAGGACCTGAATCATGGTCCCGAAACAGAAAACCATTGCATTTAATAGAGAGCCAAATACTAGAGTCCGTGAACATTGCTCCAAAGTCAGGATTTTTTTGTTGATTTAATGTGCATACAAGAGTAAACATCCTGCGTCCCATATGTGACCATAGGATGAACAAATACACTACGCTACTAAGACTATAGTGGCTGTTAAGAGATAGCTTCTACAGCTGGGTTGCCCAAAGTGCGACACAGGGGCCATCTGTGGTCCGTGACTCGTTTGTCATCGGCCTTAAGCACGTTACAAAAAACAAAAAATAAAGATCTCATTTGCACCCCTGGTGGTGAAATCTATCAAAATTAGGGTGGTCCCAAAAAGGAGGGATTTTTAAATTTGACTGTGTGTCGGTTTTAAAAGTGCTACCCCTCTGGTCAACATATGAAATAACAAGTGTGTGTAAAATTTGGCCAAAATGTATTTAAAAAATGTAATACATATGTATATAGAGACATACTGTAATAACTTGAAGTAAATAACGACTATTAAAAAACAATTACAAACAAAAATAAAAAATAAAAATAAAATAACTGAAAGCAGTCTTTTTCTCACAATGTGTCGACTTTTTTCTTGTAAAATTGGGAACTATCTCTCATATTCTTTCAGTTTCTGTAATATTGCAATATGTTCTCGTAAAATGATTACCTTTTTTTTAGTAAAATTATTACTTTTTATTGCAAAATGGTGACATTTGTCATACAAAATTCTGACTTGTATCACAATATGGCCATTTTTTTTGGTCGTTCTTGTAAAATAGTGAAGTTTTTTGAGTAAAATTACGACTTTTGTAATTATTATTATAAAATTGCTAAAATTGTAAAGTTTTCTTATAAAATTGTGACTTTTGTCGAGTAAAATTGCGACTCTTTTCATAAAATTGCCAAATTTTTAAGCTTTTCTTGTAAAATTGCGACTGTTATTGAGTAAAATTCAAACTTTTATCATACTATCGCACAAATGTTCAGTTTTTCTCAAAATTGTACGTTCTTTGAGTAAAATTACGACTTATATTATAACACTGCCAAAATTTAAGTTTTTCAAGTTTTTCTTGTGAAATTGTGACCTTTTTCTTGTGAAATTCCAACTCATTTTTCACAACAAGCTTTTTCATGTTTGCATATTATGTATGTATGATTAATGTTGTAAATACAAATATTTATATATCTAGAAAGGCTGGTCCTAAAGAGGTAGGCTTTTTTGGAGGTCTCAAGAAGGTAACAAATACAAGAATTGTGTGTGTGTGTGTGTGTGTGTGTGTGTGTGTGTGTGTGTGTGTGTGTGTGTGTGTGTGTGTGTGTGTGTGTGTGTGTGTGTGTGTTCCTGTACTTCTACCCTTCTTGAGACGTCAACAAGGAAAAGTACCTTCCATATGAGGACCGGTGAACAAGTTAGGACCTGAATCATGGTCCCGAAACAGAAAACCATTGCATTTAATAGAGAGCCAAATACTAGAGTCCGTGAACATTGCTCCAAAGTCAGGATTTTTTTGTTGATTTAATGTGCATACAAGAGTAAACATCCTGCGTCCCATATGTGACCATAGGATGAACAAATACACTACGCTACTAAGACTATAGTGGCTGTTAAGAGATAGCTTCTACAGCTGGGTTGCCCAAAGTGCGACACAGGGGCCATCTGTGGTCCGTGACTCGTTTGTCATCGGCCTTAAGCACGTTACAAAAAACAAAAAATAAAGATCTCATTTGCACCCCTGGTGGTGAAATCTATCAAAATTAGGGTGGTCCCAAAAAGGAGGGATTTTTAAATTTGACTGTGTGTCGGTTTTAAAAGTGCTACCCCTCTGGTCAACATATGAAATAACAAGTGTGTGTAAAATTTGGCCAAAATGTATTTAAAAAATGTAATACATATGTATATAGAGACATACTGTAATAACTTGAAGTAAATAACGACTATTAAAAAACAATTACAAACAAAAATAAAAAATAAAAATAAAATAACTGAAAGCAGTCTTTTTCTCACAATGTGTCGACTTTTTTCTTGTAAAATTGGGAACTATCTCTCATATTCTTTCAGTTTCTGTAATATTGCAATATGTTCTCGTAAAATGATTACCTTTTTTTTAGTAAAATTATTACTTTTTATTGCAAAATGGTGACATTTGTCATACAAAATTCTGACTTGTATCACAATATGGCCATTTTTTTTGGTCGTTCTTGTAAAATAGTGAAGTTTTTTGAGTAAAATTACGACTTTTGTAATTATTATTATAAAATTGCTAAAATTGTAAAGTTTTCTTATAAAATTGTGACTTTTGTCGAGTAAAATTGCGACTCTTTTCATAAAATTGCCAAATTTTTAAGCTTTTCTTGTAAAATTGCGACTGTTATTGAGTAAAATTCAAACTTTTATCATACTATCGCACAAATGTTCAGTTTTTCTTAAAATTGTACGTTCTTTGAGTAAAATTACGACTTATATTATAACACTGCCAAAATTTAAGTTTTTCAAGTTTTTCTTGTGAAATTGTGACCTTTTTCTTGTGAAATTCCAACTCATTTTTCACAACAAGCTTTTTCATGTTTGCATATTATGTATGTATGATTAATGTTGTAAATACAAATATTTATATATCTAGAAAGGCTGGTCCTAAAGAGGTAGGCTTTTTTGGAGGTCTCAAGAAGGTAACAAATACAAGAATTGTGTGTGTGTGTGTGTGTGTGTGTGTGTGTGTGTGTGTGTGTGTGTGTGTGTGTGTGTCTGTGTGTGTTCCTGTACTTCTACCCTTCTTGAGACGTCAACAAGGAAAAGTACCTTCCATATGAGGACCGGTGAACAAGTTAGGACCTGAATCATGGTCCCGAAACAGAAAACCATTGCATTTAATAGAGAGCCAAATACTAGAGTCCGTGAACATTGCTCCAAAGTCAGGATTTTTTGTTGATTTAATGTGCATACAAGAGTAAACATTGACAGGTGCAAAGGCAGCAATATATGATAAAACAAGACGGCAGTTCAAGAAGGACTTCCCTATTGTTGCGTTTTGGACCAGTTGTTCCTCCCAGGGAATTCAAGTCACAATTCACTCCCAAGTTCTTTCCGACACTTAAAGCTGAGTTGAAAAACCACCAGAGACAGAATAGGTATTTTGTTGTATATTCTCAAAGCTTTGCCAATATACATTTTGATTGAGACCAGTCTAACCCTAGAACATTCTATTGCGCCTCCCCAAAATGGTCTGTCCTCCCGATCCCACCACCCTCTCTCTCGTCCCATCTCTGT
This sequence comes from Nerophis lumbriciformis, assembly GCF_033978685.3. NCBI lineage: Eukaryota > Metazoa > Chordata > Actinopteri > Syngnathiformes > Syngnathidae > Nerophis > Nerophis lumbriciformis. The sequence goes on along the minus strand of NC_084583.2, from coordinate 19,253,232 downwards.
AGCCAAAACAAAATGCTAGTCAAAACACATTCCAAAGAACTCAAGGGCAACACACACAGTATACTTGCTGACAGAGCATCAAGAGAAGAAATGGAAGAAGTACAACTTAAATTCGGATATATGTAAATATCTGCCTCCGACACTATTCATCCACGAAAAAAACCCGCCAGGTGAACAGCTGATTTTACGATTTCCAGTTAAAGCTGCAAGCAGCGTTGTTCGGGCCCGCGTATTTGGCAGGTGCTAGTCCTAAGTGTCCCAATACTTTTGTCTACTTTTAGTCTGAAGTGTCCCAAGACTTTTGTCTAGTGTACCTACCTTGTCTGCATTGTGTGGGCACGTTGGTGCTTCCTGCTTTTGAGCAGCCATCTTAAAAAAAACAGCACCGCAGGAGCATCAGTGCAGCGGGTCTTTGAAGGGTCATAAAATCAAAACCGGAGCAGGTATTAAAAAGCTGTTCTATACTTTTATAGACAAGGGTTCAATCTCTCTCCTGTGTTAGTTTGAAGCCGAAACGACAAACGCGCTCAGAGGAGATAGTTTTTGAAGGAAGGTGACCGGTTTTTACAAGGAATTTGTTTTGAAGGGGGAATAGCAAACTTCCTGTTGATTTTTGCTGGGGGTTGATGAATTATGAAATGTAGGTCTAAGTGAGACCTACATAGAGGTTTTTGTTTCATGTCTCTCCGACCTTCCCAGTGGGAGTTACAGGCAGTTTTGTCAGTTTTTTCATCCGAGGAGCAGTTTTTTTGTGCGTTTCATTAAAAAATTGCGCTAGACCACAATTTTGAGATTTGGGGTTAGGTTTTTTTATTAGATCGCAATTGTTGCCAGTCCTGATGTGTGTGTTCAGTTCGGTGAGGCTTGAAGCATGTTAAGGGGGTCAAATTACAGCTCAAAGAGGCAAAAGTGACTGTTTTTAGTACTTTTTTGTCTTGAAGGGGGAATTGCCAACTTCCCGTTGATTTCCGCCCAAGGATGTACAATTATGAAATCTAGGTCTAAGTCAGACCTACATATAGAATTTTGTTTTATGTCTTTCCGACCTTCCTAGTGGGAGTTACAGGCAGTCTAGTTTTTTTTTTTCCTAGGGGGCGCTAGAGCGCAATTTTGAGTTTTGGGGTTCGGTTTTTTTTTATTAAAAGACAATTTTCGCAGGTCCTGATGTGTGGGTCAAATATGGTGAGTTTTGAAGCATGTTAAGTGGGTCAAATTAGTGCTCAAAGAGGTGGCCGGTATAATAATAATAATTAAAGCTGCAAGCAGCGTTGGTCGGGCCCGCGTATTTGGCAGGTGCTAGTCCTAAGTGTCCCAATACTTTTGTCTACTTTTAGTCTGAAGTGTCCCAAGACTTTTGTCTAGTGTACCTACCTTGTCTGCATTGTGTGGGCACGTTGGTGCTTCCTGCTTTTAAGCAGCCATCTTAAAAAAACAGCAGCGCAGCAGCATTAGCGCAGCGGGTCTTTGAAGGCTCATAAAATCAAAACCGGAGCAGTTATAAAAACGCGCTTCTGTAGTTTTAATCACAAGGGTTCAATCTCTCTCCTGTGTTAGTTTGAAGCCGAAACGACAAACGCGCTCGGAGGAGATAGTTTTTGAAGGAAGGTGACCGGTTTTTACAAAAATGTTGTGTTGAAGGGGGAATAGCAAACTTCCTGTAGATTTTTGCTGGGGGTTGTTGATTTATGAAATGTAGGTCTAAGTGAGACCCACGGAAAGGTTTTAGTTTCATGTCTCTCCGACCTTCCCAGTGGGAGTTACAGGCAGTTTTGTCATTGTTTTCTTCCGAGGAGCAGTTTTTTCTCGGTTGTATTCAAAAATTGCTCTAGAGCTCAATTTTAAAATTTGGGGTTAGGTTTTTTTTTTTAGATCGCAATGTTTGCCAGTCCTGATGTGTGCGTTCAGTTTGGTGAGTTTTTGAAGCATGTTAAGGGGGTCAAATTAAAGCTCAAAAAGGCAAAAGTGACTGATTTTACAAACATTTAGTGTTGAAGGGGGAATAGCAAACTTCCTGTAGATTTTTGGCCGAGGACATAAATTAATAAAATTTAAGTCTAAGTGAGACCTACATAGAGGTTTTTGTTTCATGTCTCTACGACATTTGTACTGGGAGTTAGAAAAAGTTTACTTTGTAGGGGGCGCCAGAGCGCAATTTTGAGTTTTGGGGTTTGGTTTTTTAACCAAAGAGTTTTGTTCGAGTTTATTTATGTGTGCGTCAAATTTGGTGAGTTTTGAAGCATGTTAAGGGGGTCAAAGTACCGCGCAAAGCTGCGGAATAAGAAAGAATAATAATAAAACCTTACAAATTCAATAGGTCCTTATGCCCCATTGCATAAGGACTCCCTGTGGGAGTCCTTATGCAATGGGCCATGCGGGCCCTAATAAAACCTTACAAATTCAATAGGTCCTTATGTCCCATTGCATAAGGACTCCCAAAGGGAGTCCTTATACAATGGGCCATGCGGGCCCTAATAACGCAGTAACGCATCATGTAGTATCAATAACTGAGTTACTGAATATAAAAAATAATGCGTTAGATTACTAGTAACGCGTTAGTCCCAACACTGCTCATGTATGGCTTTACTGATCTGGCGCTCTACTGGAGAGACTTGCTTCCATCCTTGTGTGTGTTGACTTTCCAACTTTAATATGTTTCCACGTCTGCTCGTATTATCCACACACCGAGCCTCTCGTCTCCGTTAAAGCGCTTGGCAATTGTTTTAGCATCGCATAATAACCGTGAACATTTTCACCGTTCAGCATGATTTAATTTACCTCTGTAATGCAACATCCGTAATCCTCTCGGAGGGTGTAATACGCCGACGGCGGCCTGAGCAAATTCTTGGACCGCATGTTGTGCGTACACACGTTGAGAAAGGTGTTCTCAGCGTCATCAGAGCTGCAGACATTATTAATGAGAGAGAATCCAGTCATCAATATTTCAGTAGATTCTCTGAGGCCTCTGACATAAACGTTTCTGTGTGTGTGTGTGTGTGTGTGTGTGTGTGTGTGTGTGTGTGTGTGTGTGTGGGTGTGTGTGTGTGTGTGTGTGTGTGTGTGTGTGTGTGTGTCCACATACAGAATAGGGACTATAATGCAATTTCCTCAGGAAGTGTAGCGAGACCACCTCCTTTACAATAGCAGGGGCCGAGATAGAGACGTATTACTCCTTTAAACGGAGACAAAAACATTGTTATCAGTTGCTTGTAAACGTGTGTCTCGCTATCAAGCTGTGCCAGGGGGTTCCTCAATAGGCGGCCCGCCAAAGCTTTACATTTGGCCCATTAAACAAAACATATTTTGTAAACTGCTCAGTGATGGAGAAGAACGATTATGAGTGGTTGAGGAGCATAATGGGTAGTGATGCAGTTTGTATTGCTATATTTATATTCATATTATGTTAATAGTCGTATATACAGTATATATATACATGGCGCACCCTGAAGCTGATCTGTAAAACATAGTGTGGAGGGGGGCGTGGCCTGCAGACCTGCAGGATTTGACCCTGCTGGGCCATTTGTTGGCTGACCGCTTCCAGCTGTTGGTGGCTGGCAGCTAGAGATGCGCGGATAGGCAATTATTTCATCCGCAACCGCATCAGAAAGTCGTCAACCATCCGCCATCCACCCGATGTAACATTTGATCAGAACCGCACCCGCCCGTTGTTATATATCTAATATAGACGATGCAAGGCATTAGTGAGGTTATAAAGCTTTTGCCTGTTAAAGAAAGGAGACTGATCCAATGCAGTACGGACATTCGCGTGCCACGCTGTCACGGCCCAGACGCACACCAGTGCGCAATCATATGGGAGCCGCGCTGAGCGCACCTCCAAGTGCGTCTCGCTGCCGGCGACGGCCGGGTATGGGCCCGACACTCCAGCGCCATCCATTTTCAGGGCTAGTTGATTCGGCAGGTGGGTTGTTACACACTCCTTAGCGGGTTCCAACTTCCATGGCCACCGTCCTGCTGTCTATATCAACCAGGGTGAGCCCCACCCCTTTCGTGAGCGCACTGCGTGCGGAGTGACCCCTGTTACGCGCCCCCGGCAACAGGGGTGGCGGGCAGGTAAGCTGCGCGGGCGGAGCGCGCGGAGTGACCCCTGTTACGAGCCCCCGGCCACGGGGGTGGCGGGCAGGTAAGCTGCTTACCTGCTGCGCGTGACGCCGGCCGCGGCGAAGGCGGACGAGGCGGGGTGTCGGTGCGGTGGGCGCGGTGGTGACCCTGGACGTGCGTCGGGCCCTTCTCGCGGATCGCCTCAGCTACGGCTCCCGGTGGGGCCCTCTCGGGGGAAGGGGCCTCGGTCCCGGACCCCAGCGAGGCGTCCCTTCTCCGCTCCGTAAAAGTGTCCATCTCTTTTCTTTTTTTTTCTTCTGTTGTGGCATATGCAGCAGGTGCCTGCTCATTTTTCGTATGTGGGTAACAACATTTAACTATGTATGTATATTTCCCAATTGGTTTAACTGCCACCCGCCTGAATCTATTTAAAATCTTTTTTTTTTTTATTTCAACCGCCTGACCCGACCCGACCCGCGGATAAAATCTAATTTTTTTAAATTTCATCCGCCCGATCCGCGGATAATCCGCGGACTACGCGGTTGTGCCCGCAAACCGCGCATCTCTACTGGCCGCTGTCACCGCCGCGAGCAGGCTCACAAGAGCCGTCAGGGGGTCGGCCTCTTCCGCCTCTGGTGGGCCGGCCATGTTGGGCGCCAAATTGTGGAGGTTGCCCTCCAGTGGGTTCCTCGGACCACCAAACATTGCTACAAGAGCCCGGATCAGGGTTACAACACTGTTTTATTTTTGCAAATACAAACCCCGTTTCCATATGAGTTGGGAAATTGTGTTAGATGTAAATATAAACGGAATACAATGATTTGCAAATCATTTTCAACCCATATTCAATTGAATATGCTACAAAGACAACATATTTGATGTTCAAACTCATAAACTTTATTTATTTTTTGCAAATAATCATTAACTTAGAATTTCATTGCTGCAACACGTGCCAAAGTAGTTGGGAAAGGGCATGTTCACCACTGTGTTACATGGCCTTTCCTTTTAACAACACTCAGTAAACGATTGGGAACTGAGGAAACTAATTGTTGAAGCTTTGAAAGTGGAATTAATTCCCATTCTTGCTTGATGTACAGCTTAAGTTGTTCAACAGTCCGGGGGTCTCCGTTGTGCTATTTTAGGCTTCATAATGCGCCACACATTTTCAATGGGAGACAGGTCTGGACTACAGGCAGGCCAGTCTAGTACCCGCACTCTTTTACTATGAAGCCACGTTGATGCAACACGTGGCTTGGCATTGTCTTGCTGAAATAAGCAGGGGCGTCCATGGTAACGTTGCTTGGATGGCAACATATGTTGCTCCAAAACCTGTATGTACCTTTCAGCATTAATGGCGCCTTCACAGATGTGTAAGTTACCCATGTCTTGGGCACTAATACACCCCCATACCATCACACATGCTGGCTTTTCAACCTTGCGCCTATAACAATCCGGGTGGTTCTTTTCCTCTTTGGTCCGGAGGACACGACGTCCACAGTTTCCAAAAACAATTTGAAATGTGGACTCGTCAGACCACAGAACACTTTCCACTTTGTATCAGTCCATCTTAGATGAGCTCAGGCCCAACGAAGCCGACGGCGTTTCTGGGTGTTGTTGATAAACGGTTTTCGCCTTGCATAGGAGAGTTTTAACTTGCACTTACAGATGTAGCGACCAACTGTAGTTACTGACAGTGGGTTTCTGAAGTGTTCTTGAGCCCATGTGGTGATATCCTTTACACACTGATGTCGCTTGTTGATGCAGTACAGCCTGAGGGATCGAAGGTCACGGGCTTAGCTGCTTACGTGCAGTGATTTCTCCAGATTCTCTGAACCCTTTGATGATATTACGGAGCGTAGATGGTGAAATCCCTAAATTCCTTGCAATAGCTGGTTGAGAAAGGTTTTTCTTAAACTGTTCAACAATTTGCTCAGGCATTTGTTGACAAAGTGGTGACCCTCGCCATATCCTTGTTTGTGAATGACTGAGCATTTCATGGAATCTACTTTTATACCCAATCATGGCACCCACCTGTTCCCAATTTGCCTGCACACCTGTGGGATGTTCCAAATAAGTGTTTGATGAGCATTCCTCAACTTTATCAGTATTTATTGCCACCTTTCCCAACTTCTTTGTCACGTGTTGCTGGCATCAAATTCTAAAGTTAATGATTATTTGCACACAAAAAAATGTTTATGAGTTTGAACATCAAATATGTTGTCTTTGTAGCATATTCAACTGAATATGGCTTGAAAATGATTCGCAAATCATTGTATTCCGTTTATATTTACATCTAACACCATTTCCCAACTCATATGGAAACGGGGTTTGTAGCTCAGCGGGTTGCTTTCCAGCAATTGTCTTTGTGTGTCTGTCTCTCTCTCTCGCTCCAGCTCCACCAACTCTCTCCTCCCTGGCTGCTGCCTTTTAACAGAGCGACAGGTGATTAGATAACCAGGCCCAGGTGGGCCATCGACACACCTGTCGCTGATCTCGAAGCCGGTCCTGGCACACTCGCTGCAGGTCCGCAGGCCATGCCCCCCTCCACACATAGTCTATGTGAAATGCTGACCATTACGTGTTATGTAAACCACCAGAAAAAGTTTTAATTGTAGGGGGAATAAAGTATCATTGACACAGATGGTGAAGTTTCAGTGCTCAGTAGAGATGGAACACTTTTGAGGGGTTTAAGCACCTGGAGGACCTCACCTGCCACTCTCACATCATCATCAGACAGGGTGACATTTGTCTTCAGGGTGTTGTGGGTCAATGCAGAGTATATAGCTGCCTGTTGCTCCAACATATCATAAGTGGAGTTCCACCTCGTTGGGACATCATGTATGAGCAGGCAGCTTTAGCATTTCTTGCTTTGTCTTAAGCACATGAGCAGCTGTTGTGCTTGGGTGGAAGTAGGAAACCTTCCTGATCCTCCCAAAGAGGCCCTCCATCCTATTGACTGAGATTCCCTTCTGTGATGCCAAATTCACTACATGTGCAAAGCACCTATCTGTGGTCCCAGTCCTGCCTCATTCTCTGTAATTATTTGATTTTTGGCATTATCACGTGTGACTGGGATATCTTTATCTTCCATTCCTCCACTGCTTGTGTCAGTACCTGCGCAAGGTGACTCTCGTAGAGGGGGCGTGTTTTCTCATCTCCCAGTCTGCTGTGATGAAGTGAGCGCTTATAGTTCCGCTGGACGTCCAGCCGTCTGTCATGAGCGCAACAGATGATGCTCGGGATAGTTCATCCACAACTTTTTTCTTCTCCTGCTCATAAAGATCTGGCACAATCTTATTGCTGAAGTGGGTGCGCGACGGGATGTCGTAACGTGGTTCAAGCACCAGAGGTGTGGACTCGAGTCACATGACTTGGACTCGAGTCAGACTCGAGTCATGAATTTGATGACTTTAGACTCGACTTGACAAAATGTAAAAAGACTTGCAACTCGACTTAGACTTTAACATCAATGACTTGTGACTTCACTTGGACTTGAGCCTTTTGAATTGACATGACTTGACATGACTTGCTACTTTCCCCAAAACCCAAAGATGAAGAAGTTATTCGGGAGCGCTCCGTATTTTTCATTGTGTACTTGTCTATCAGCGTTGCGTGTGTCAGCTGGTGTGGTCTCAGTACAACAGCCAATCAAATTAGATCTGCTTTGTTTTCATCACACAGCATTCATCCAATCAAATTGCAGGACAACCAACGAAGAAGACATGTCCAAACCACACGCCAGTGAACAAAAAATGATACCTAAAATAACTTTGTTTGGGTATAAAAATTACGAGGTGGTCAACACAAAACGGTTTGCAGTATGCAACACATGCGGTTCGAAAATTACTGATGGAGAGGCAACAACTTCCAACTTCGTCCGGCATTTGAAGTTGCACAAAGAACGGTAAGTTTTGAATGTAAGATAACGTTTATTGGCTAAGTAACGTGACTTTTATTTGCTGTGTAGTTAAATAAGTGAGGCTGTAAACTCACTGCTAACGTTATAACGTTATTGCAAACACGGGAATCTGTTGCAGTTCACTACCTTATTCATACTTTTTGTTCAGTGATTTTTTTTAAGCAGGGTTACGTTAGTCAATATATCACACGTAACGTTAGACGGCGGTCAGCAGCACCGCATATTTTAGCCACCTAAAAAAAGACAAAAATAGTCAAATAAAGGTCAGTTAAAATGTATACTATATTATGAATATGTGTACCCTTTTAGCTAGCTTTCTGACATACTGTTGGTTGTTTACCTCAGTGGTCCCCAACCACCGGGCCGCGGCCCGGTACTGGTCCGTGGATCGATTGGTATCGGGCCGCACAAGAAATAATTTTTTTTTCTTTTCTTTTTTTAATTAAATCAACATAAAAAACACAAGATACACTTACAAGTAGTGCACCAACCCAAAACAACTCTCTCCCCCCTTTTGTTCTGGGCATTGAACATGAAGACTCTTCCTTCACTGTTCCGAGTGGCCATGAGAGTCTTGGCAGTGCCTGCCTCCAGTGCTCCAGTGGAGCGAGTTTTCAGCCATGGTGGCATCATACTACGCCCCCATCGTGCACAAATGACTGACAGACTCTTGGCTAATTTGGTCTTTTGCAAATGCAATGCAGCATAGGGCCCTGACATATAAAAAGTACAACTTTTTTGTTATGTTCACGTATATGTCATGTTTTTTCAATGTTAACACTTTTGTACAAATAAGTACATTTGCACTTTATTTTTCAATGTGTTTGTTCTGTAAAGGAATGAGTTAATGTTTAAAATGACTGGTTAATAGTGCTATTATAAAGTGCAATGTCAGCACAATTTTCTTTCCTGCAATTTAAAATGCACTTGTTTTAATAAATAAATACAGCGTTTGAAAAGCATACACAATCTGTGTTAATATATTAGTCTGTGGTTAAAAGGACTTGAAAGGACTCGAAACTCAAAATGCAGGACTTAGGACTTGACTTGAGACTTTCCAGTCTTGACTTTGGACTTGACTCGAGGCTTGCCTGTCTTGACTCGGGACTTGACTCGGACTTGAGGGCAAAGACTTGAGACTTACTTGTGACTTGCAAAACAATGACTTGGTCCCACCTCTGTCAAGCACGTTCAGCATGTGTTTAAAACCCTCGTTTTGCACAACCGAGTCTGCACCTATAAACACACCGATTAAATGGCGCGGGGCGTTCAAGCTCCTCCGTTACTCCGCTCGCCATGACCACGCTGTGTGTGGACTGAACGTGCCAACAACTTTTTTTTTTGTTTCATATATCAAACCGCGGATCACGTGCTTGTGTGCCTCACCACACCCACACACACACACACACATAGACCGCGCCTCTTTTCTTCTCTCCGGCTTGTGACAGAGGAAGATTCAGAAGAACGACACCGCAGCGCTTCTGTTTCTAGCCGATACTACATCAAAAGTAACGTAAAATAACGCAGTAACGCATCATGTAGTAACGGTAACTAAATTACTGAATAAAAAAAAATAACGCGTTAGATTACTAGTTACCGCCGAAACTATCAATCAATCAATCAATCAATCTTTATTTATATAGCCCTAAATCACAAGTGTCTTAAAGGGCTGCACAAGCCACAACGACATCCTCGGTACAAAGCCCACATAAGGGCAAGGAAAAACTCACCCCAGTGGGACGTCGATGTGAATGACTATGAGAAACCTTGGAGAGGACCGCATATGTGGGTAACCCCCCCCCCCTCTAGGGGAGACCGAAAGCAATGGATGTCGAGTGGGTCTGACATAATATTGTGAGAGTCCAGTCCATAGTGGATCCAACATAATAGTAAGAGTCCAGTCCATAGTGGGGCCAGCAGGACACCATCCCGAGCGGAGACGGGTCAGCAGCGCAGAGATGTTCCCAGCCGATGCACAGGCGAGCGGTCCACCCCGGGTCCCGACTCTGGACAGCCAGCACTTCATCCATGGCCACCAGACCTGTGCCCCCCCCCCCCCTCAAGGAAAAGGGGAGCAGAGGAGAAAAGAAAAGAAACGGCAGATCAACTGGTCTAACAGGGGGGCTATTTAAAGGCTAGAGTATACAAATGAGTTTTAAGATGGGACTTAAATGCTTCTACTGAGGTAGCATCTCTAATTGTTACCGGGAGGGCATTCCATAGTACTGGAGCCCGAATAGAAAACGCTCTATAGACCGCAGACTTTTTTTGGGCTCTGGGAATCACTAATAAGCCGGGGTTCTTTGAACGCAGATTTCTTGCCGGGACATATGGTACAATGCAATCGACAAGATAGGACGGAGCTAGACCGTGTAGTATTTTATACGTAAGTAGTAAAACCTTAAAGTCACATCTTAAGTGCACAGGAAGCCAGTGCAGGTGAGCCAGTATAGGTATATATTAATGTATATAAAGGTATATACAGTATAGGCGTAATATGATCAAACTTTCTTGTTCTTGTCAAAAGTCTAGCAGCCGCATTTTGTACCAATTGTAATTTTTTAATGCTAGACATAGGGAGACCCGAAAATAATAGGTTACAGTAGTCGAGACGAGACGTAACGAACGCATGAATAATGATCTCAGCGTCGCTAGTGGATAAAATAGAACGAATTTTAGCGATATTACGGAGATGAAAGAAGGCCGTTTTAGTAACACTCTTAATGTGTGACTCAAAGGAGAGAGTTGGGTGGAAGATAATACCCAGATTATTTACTGATTCGCCTTGTGTAATTGTTTGGTTGTCAAATGTTAAGGTGGTATTATTAAATAAATGTCGGTGTTTAGCAGGACCGATAATCAGCATTTCCGTTTTCTTGGCGTTGAGTTGCAAGAAGTTAGCGGACATCCATTGTTTAATTTCATTAAGACACGCCTCCAGTTGACTACAATCCGGCGTGTTGGTCAGCTTTAGGGGCATGTAGAGTTGGCTGTCATCAGCATAACAATGAAAGCTAACACCGTATTTGCGTATGATGTCGCCTAGCGGCAGCATGTAAATACTAAAGAGTGCAGGGCCAAGAACCGAACCCTGAGGAACTCCGCACGTTACCTTAACATAGTCCGAGGTCACATTATTATGGGAGACGCATTGCATCCTGTCAGTAAGATAAGAGTTAAACCACGACAAAGCTAAGTCTGACATACCAATACGTGTTTTGATACGCTCTAATAAAATATTATGATCGACGGATCGAAACTAACGGCGTTACAGTAACGCGTTACTTTGTAACGCGTTAGTCCCAACACTGAATATGACCCACTTTTTTTTAATGCATCCATCCATTTTCTACCGCTTGTCCCTTCCGGGGTCGTGCAGGGTGCTGGAGCCTATACCAGTTGCACTCAGGCCGGAAGGAGGAAGTTGCCAGCTCATGGCTTCTTCGTCAAAAGAGTCAAGACAAGATTGTTTTAAAGTTTCACCATTTTATTATCCACAGTAGTTTCTTTGCAGCATCAATGCTTAAGTGAATAAGGGGATGATCCACTCAGATCTAAATATATCACAGACTATGACTCTGTGTTTACTATTAGTGGGCGTGTAGCGGGTAATCTACTAAAAATGTGTCTACAATTGCTAGCAGGTCCAAAAGTGGTGTAGACCACCTAATTAAATGAGGTTTTTGTGTGTGCCCAACCAGACGCTCATTTCCTTCCACATTCATGACATCATATGCTACAACGGTCCAATACGGGCTGTTTTGTTACGTTGTGGGATATGTAGCACACACCGCCTTTTCTGAGTGATGTAATGGAGATAACATAACTTATTTTTATTTTATAAGGTGTGCTATAGGAGGCGCTGGTGTTCATAAATGCATGTAAGAATGGATGAACATGGATGTTGCAAGAAAATGAATTTTGAAAAAAAAATAGCGCCTATGACTAGACCTGACCAATCTAAATCTAAGACTAGATCTGACCAATCTAAGTCTAAGACGAGACCTGACCAATCTAAATATAAGACTAGATCTGACCAGTCTAAGTCTATGACTAGACCTGACCACTCTAAATCTAAGACTAGATCTGACCAATCTAAATCTAAGACTAGATCTGACCAATCTAAGTCTAAGACTGGACCTGACCAATGTAACTCTAAGACTAGATCTGACCAATCTAAATATAAGACTAGACCTGACCAATCTAAATCTAAGACTAGATCTGGCCAATGTAAGCCTATGACTAGTCCTGACCAATGTAACTCTAAGACTAGATCTGACATATCTAAATATAAGACTAGACCTGACCAATCTAAATCTAAGACTAGATCTGGCCAATGTAAGTCTATGACTAGTCCTGACCAATCTAAATCTAAGACTAGATCTGACCAATATAAGTCTAAGACTAGATCTGACCAATCTAAATCTAAGACTAGATCTGACCAATTTAAGTCTATGACTAGACCTGACCAATCTATATCTAAGACTAGATCTGACCAATCTAAATCTAAGACTAGATCTGACCAATCTAAGTCTAAGACTAGATCTGACCAATCTAAATCTAAGACTAGATCTGACCAAACTAAGTCTAAGACTGGACCTGACCAATGTAAGTCTAAGACTATATCTGACCAATCTAAATCTAAGACTAGATCTGACCAATCTAAGTCTAAGTCTAGACCTGACCAATGTAAGTCTAAGACTACATCCGACAAATCTAAATCTAAGACTAGATATGACCAATCTAAGTCTATGACTAGATCTGACCAATCTAAGTCTAAGACGAGACCTGACCAATCTAAATATAAGACTAGATCTGACCAGTCTAAGTCTATGACTAGACCTGACCAATCTAAATCTAAGACTAGATCTGACCAATCTAAGTCTAAGACGAGACCTGACCAATCTAAATATAAGACTAGATCTGACCAGTCTAAGTCTATGACTAGACCTGACCACTCTAAATCTAAGACTAGATCTGACCAATCTAAATCTAAGACTAGATCTGACCAATCTAAGTCTAAGACTGGACCTGACCAATGTAACTCTAAGACTAGATCTGACCAATCTAAATATAAGACTAGACCTGACCAATCTAAATCTAAGACTAGATCTGGCCAATGTAAGCCTATGACTAGTCCTGACCAATCTAAATCTAAGACTAGATCTGACCAATCTAAGTCTAAGACTAGATCTGACCAATCTAAATCTAAGACTAGATCTGACCAATCTAAGTCTAAGACTAGAACTGACCAATCTAAATCTAAGACTAGATCTGACCAAACTAAGTCTAAGACTGGACCTGACCAATGTAAGTCTAAGACTATATCTGACCAATCTAAATCTAAGACTAGATCTGACCGATCTAAGTCTACGTCTAGACCTGACCAATGTAAGTCTAAGACTACATCCGACAAATCTAAATCTAAGACTAGATATGACCAATCTAAGTCTATGACTAGATCTGACCAATCTAAGTCTAAGACGAGACCTGACCAATCTAAATATAAGACTAGATCTGACCAGTCTAAGTCTATGACTAGACCTGACCAATCTAAATCTAAGACTAGATCTGACCAATCTAAGTCTAAGACGAGACCTGACCAATCTAAATATAAGACTAGATCTGACCAGTCTAAGTCTATGACTAGACCTGACCACTCTAAATCTAAGATTAGATCTGACCAATCTAAATCTAAGACTAGATCTGACCAATCTAAGTCTAAGACTGGACCTGACCAATGTAACTCTAAGACTAGATCTGACCAATCTAAATATAAGACTAGACCTGACCAATCTAAATCTAAGACTAGATCTGGCCAATGTAAGTCTATGACTAGTCCTGACCAATCTAAATCTAAGACTAGATCTGACCAATATAAGTCTAAGACTAGATCTGACCAATCTAAATCTAAGACTAGATCTGACCAATTTAAGTCTATGACTAGACCTGACCAATCTATATCTAAGACTAGATCTGACCAATCTAAATCTAAGACTAGATCTGACCAATCTAAGTCTAAGACTAGATCTGACCAATCTAAATCTAAGACTAGATCTGACCAAACTAAGTCTAAGACTGGACCTGACCAATGTAAGTCTAAGACTATATCTGACCAATCTAAATCTAAGACTAGATCTGACCAATCTAAGTCTAAGTCTAGACCTGACCAATGTAAGTCTAAGACTACATCCGACAAATCTAAATCTAAGACTAGATATGACCAATCTAAGTCTATGACTAGATCTGACCAATCTAAGTCTAAGACGAGACCTGACCAATCTAAATATAAGACTAGATCTGACCAGTCTAAGTCTATGACTAGACCTGACCAATCTAAATCTAAGACTAGATCTGACCAATCTAAGTCTAAGACGAGACCTGACCAATCTAAATATAAGACTAGATCTGACCAGTCTAAGTCTATGACTAGACCTGACCACTCTAAATCTAAGACTAGATCTGACCAATCTAAATCTAAGACTAGATCTGACCAATCTAAGTCTAAGACTGGACCTGACCAATGTAACTCTAAGACTAGATCTGACCAATCTAAATATAAGACTAGACCTGACCAATCTAAATCTAAGACTAGATCTGGCCAATGTAAGCCTATGACTAGTCCTGACCAATCTAAATCTAAGACTAGATCTGACCAATCTAAGTCTAAGACTAGATCTGACCAATCTAAATCTAAGACTAGATCTGACCAATCTAAGTCTAAGACTAGATCTGACCAATCTAAATCTAAGACTAGATCTGACCAAACTAAGTCTAAGACTGGACCTGACCAATGTAAGTCTAAGACTATATCTGACCAATCTAAATCTAAGACTAGATCTGACCGATCTAAGTCTACGTCTAGACCTGACCAATGTAAGTCTAAGACTACATCCGACAAATCTAAATCTAAGACTAGATATGACCAATCTAAGTCTATGACTAGATCTGACCAATCTAAGTCTAAGACGAGACCTGACCAATCTAAATATAAGACTAGATCTGACCAGTCTAAGTCTATGACTAGACCTGACCAATCTAAATCTAAGACTAGATCTGACCAATCTAAGTCTAAGACGAGACCTGACCAATCTAAATATAAGACTAGATCTGACCAGTCTAAGTCTATGACTAGACCTGACCACTCTAAATCTAAGATTAGATCTGACCAATCTAAACCTAAGACTAGATCTGACCAATCTAAGTCTAAGACTGGACCTGACCAATGTAACTCTAAGACTAGATTTGACCAATCTAAATATAAGACTAGACCTGACCAATCTAAATCTAAGACTAGATCTGGCCAATGTAAGTCTATGACTAGTCCTGACCAATCTAAATCTAAGACTAGATCTGACCAATCTAAGTCTAAGACGAGACCTGACCAATCTAAATATAAGACTAGATCTGACCAGTCTAAGTCTATGACTAGACCTGACCACTCTAAATCTAAGACTAGATCTGACCAATCTAAATCTAAGACTAGATCTGACCAATCTAAGTCTAAGACTGGACCTGACCAATGTAACTCTAAGACTAGATCTGACCAATCTAAATATAAGACTAGACCTGACCAATCTAAATCTAAGACTAGATCTGGCCAATGTAAGTCTATGACTAGTCCTGACCAATCTAAATCTAAGACTAGATCTGACCAATCTAAGTCTAAGACTAGATCTGACCAATCTAAACCTAAGACTAGATCTGACCAATTTAAGTCTATGACTAGACCTGACCAATCTATATCTAAGACTAGATCTGACCAATCTAAGTCTAAGACTAGATCTGACCAATCTAAATCTAAGACTAGATCTGACCAATCTAAATCTAAGACTAGATCTGACCAAACTAAGTCTAAGACTGGACCTGACCAATGTAAGTCTAAGACTATATCTGACCAATCTAAAACTAAGACTAGATCTGACCAATCTAAGTCTAAGTCTAGACCTGACCAATGTAAGTCTAAGACTACATCCGACAAATCTAAATCTAAGACTAGATATGACCAATCTAAGTCTATGACTAGATCTGACCAATCTAAGTCTAAGACGAGACCTGACCAATCTAAATATAAGACTAGATCTGACCAGTCTAAGTCTATGACTAGACCTGACCAATCTAAGTCTAAGACGAGACCTGACCAATCTAAATATAAGACTAGATCTGACCAGTCTAAGTCTATGACTAGACCTGACCAATCTAAATCTAAGACTAGATCTGACCAATCTAAGTCTAAGACGAGACCTGACCAATCTAAATATAAGACTAGATCTGACCAGTCTAAGTCTATGACTAGACCTGACCACTCTAAATCTAAGACTATATCTGACCAATCTAAATCTAAGACTAGATCTGACCAATCTAAGTCTAAGACTGGACCTGACCAATGTAACTCTAAGACTAGATCTGACCAATCTAAATATAAGACTAGACCTGACCAATCTAAATCTAAGACTAGATCTGGCCAATGTAAGTCTATGACTAGTCCTGACCAATCTAAATCTAAGACTAGATCTGACCAATCTAAGTCTAAGACTAGATCTTACCAATCTAAATCTAAGACTAGATCTGACCAATTTAAGTCTATGACTAGACCTGACCAATCTATATCTAAGACTAGATCTGACCAATCTAAGTCTAAGACTAGATCTGACCAATCTAAATCTAAGACTAGACCTGACCAATCTAAGTCTAAGACTACATCTGATCAATCTAAGTCTAAGACTAGATCTGACCATTATAAGTCTAAGACGAGACCTGACCATATTTCTAAGACTACATCTGACCAATATAAATCTAAGACAAGATCTGACCAATCTAAGTGTAAGACGAGACCTGACCAATATAAGTCTAAGACTACATCTGATCAATCTAAGTCTAAGACGAGACCTGACCAATCTAAATATAAGACTAGATCTGACCAGTCTAAGTCTATGACTAGACCTGACCACTCTAAATCTAAGACTAGATCTGACCAATCAAAATCTAAGACTAGATCTGACCAATCTAAGTCTAAGACTGGACCTGACCAATGTAACTCTAAGACTAGGTCTGACCAATCTAAATATAAGACTAGATCTGACCAATCTAAATCTAAGACTAGATCTAACCAATCTAAGTCTAAGACTGGACCTGACCAATCTAACTCTAAGACTAGATCTGACCAATCTAAATATAAGACTAGACCTGACCAATCTAAATCTAAGACTAGATCTGGCCAATGTAAGTCTATGACTAGTCCTGACCAATCTAAATCTAAGACTAGATCTGACCAATCTAAGTCTAAGACTAGATCTGACCAATCTAAATCTAAGACTAGATCTGACCAATTTAAGTCTATGACTAGACCTGACCAATCTATATCTAAGACTAGATCTGACCAATCTAAGTCTAAGACTAGATCTGACCAATCTAAATCTAAGACTAGACCTGACCAATCTAAGTCTAAGACTACATCTGATCAATCTAAGTCTAAGACTAGATCTGACCATTATAAGTCTAAGACGAGACCTGACCATATTTCTAAGACTACATCTGACCAATATAAATCTAAGACAAGATCTGACCAATCTAAGTCTAAGACGAGACCTGACCAATATAAGTCTAAGACTACATCTGATCAATCTAAGTCTAAGACGAGACCTGACCAATGTAAGTGTAAGACTACATCTGACTAATCTAAGTCTATGAGCATGAACTGATGAAGCCTACTTGGATGAGAGGACAAACGTCTTCTAAGACAAACCAAACAGTCCAATTGCGATCGATCGAATGCCCTGAGCTTATAACGACCTGGATGATTGACAATATCCATAGACAACACAAACATTATGGCAATTAGTGGAAAAAAAATATCTATAAATAAACCGCACCGTTTTATAAGCCGCAGGATTCAAAGTCTAAGTGTTGGACTCCGCCAAGGCTGCCCTTTGTCACCGATTCTGTTCATAACCTTTATGGACAGAATTTCTAGGCGCAGTCAGGGCGTTGAGGGGATCTGGTTTGGTGGCTGCAGGATTAGGTCACTGCTATTTGCAGATGATGTGGTCCTGATGGCTTCCTCCGGCCAAGATCTTCAGCTCTCACTGGATCGGTTCGCAGCCGAGTGTGAAGCGACTGGGATGGGAATCAGCACCTCCAAGTCCGAGTCCATGGTTCTCTCCCGGAAAAGGGTGGAGTGCCATCTCCGGGTTGGGGAGGAGATCTTGCCCCAAGTGGAGGAGTTCAAGTACCTCGGAGTCTTGTTCACGAGTGGGGGAAGAGTGGATCGTGAGATCGACAGGCGGATCGGTGCGGCGTCTTCAGTAATGCGGACGCTGTATCGATCCGTTGTGGTGAAGAAGGAGCTGAGCCGGAAGGCAAAGCTCTCGATTTACCGGTCGATCTACGTTCCCATCCTCACCTATGGTCATGAGCTTTGGGTTATGACCGAAAGGACAAGATCACGGGTACAAGCGGCCCAAATGAGTTTCCTCCGCCGAGTGGCGGGGCTCTCCCTTAGAGATAGGGTGAGAAGCTCTGTCATTCGGGGGGAGCTCAAAGTAAATCCGCTGCTCCTCCACATCGAGAGGAGCCAGATGAGGTGGTTCGGGCATCTGGGTCAGGATGCCACCCGAACGCCTCCCTAGGGAGGTGTTTCGGGCACGTCCGACCGGTAGGAGGCCACGGGGAAGACCCAGGACACGCTGGGAAGACTATCTCTCCCGGCTGGCCTGGGAACGCCTCGGGATCCCCCGGGAGGAGCTGGACGAAGTGGCTGGGGAGAGGGAAGTCTGGGCTTCCCTGATTAAGCTGCTGCCCCCGCGACCCGACCTCGGATAAGCGGAAGAAGATGGATGGATGGAGGATTCAAAGTGTAGGAAATAATTTTAGCGACTTATTCAAAGTTATTCATGGTTGTAGTATTAGTACTATTTGTAGGAATTATTTAAAACAGGTTCGAAATGTAAATAGTTTTAGCACATTGTATTTTTCCCTAAACGGCAACAAAATACACACACACACATGTGCAGAAATGGCAAGGCACTCGTCTATGCATGGAATAAACTTTCCTGACTTCCTGAAATAACGTCTTCCACTCCAGCAAATCAACATCAACTCTGGTTGGCACGCGATCATGAAAGCCTTCACTTTCATCCCATATTTGCGTCTCTGGCCAACTTGGTGCACAGACGTTGAGTGACCGACATGCACGTTACTCTATATATTTACTCTATATATTTATGCACACTGAATATATGGTGGGGGGGGGGGTCCAGGTAAAAATAAAATCCCAGTGTCCCTTGTTTGCCATCTGTCCATGTGGACTGTGATTTGATTACGTGGATCTTAATTAGGAGAGAGAGAGAGGTGGATGCTCCCACCTCTCAGGTTACACATGCATTAAAAAAATCTGCATTGATGAGACATGTGCACAAGATGGACTGTCCTCGGTCTGGCTGCTCCCTCTCATGTTGGGACGCCCTTGTTCTAAGTTTGCTTGCACGGTTAAAATATCACGCTAAGGATCTGCCCAATGTGTTACAGTCAGTACGTGTCCATGCACTAAATTAAATAGTTTGGCTCTAAAAAGCCCTCCTAGAACCCATGGAAACACTTTAATTCGATCGTGATCAGTTTTTGAAAAGTCGGACTAACATAGCCAGGATTATGTGATTCGAAACCAGATCTCTTGAGGGGGGTTTGTGGGGCAGGAGAGGACCGATACAACCGAGAAGCAGATACCATTCAATAAAATTGGTTGGGAAATGACCAAATTTCAATGATCAAATCAACGTCACAACCTGACATTGGATACATTTCGTTAAAAAGTACAAACCCCCGTTTCCATATGAGTTGGGAAATTGTGTTAGATGTAAATATAAACGGAATACAATGATTTGCAAATCCCTTTCAACCCATATTCAGTTGAATATGCTACAAAGACAACATATTTGATGTTCAAACTCATAAACTTAATTTTTTTTTGCAAATAATAATTAACTTTAGAATTTCATGGCTGCAACACGTGCCAAAGTAGTTGGGAAATGGCATGTCCACCACTGTGTTACATGGCCTTTCCTTTTAACAACACTCAGTAAAGGTTTGGGAACTGAGGAGACACATTTTTGAAGCTTCTCAGGTGGAATTCTTTCCCATTCTTGCTT
The DNA here is from genome assembly GCF_033978685.3 of Nerophis lumbriciformis. Taxonomy (NCBI): domain Eukaryota; kingdom Metazoa; phylum Chordata; class Actinopteri; order Syngnathiformes; family Syngnathidae; genus Nerophis; species Nerophis lumbriciformis. Next base: position 19,233,111 of record NC_084583.2, on the reverse strand, counting down.
GATGTACAGCTTAAGTTGTTCAACAGTCCGGGGGTCTCCCTTGTGCTATTTTAGGCTTCATAATGCGCCACACATTTTCAATGGGAGACAGGTCTGGACTACAGGCAGGCCAGTCTAGTACCCGCACTCTTTTACTATGAAGCCACGTTGATGTAACACGTGGCTTGGCATTGTCTTGCTGAAATAAGCAGGGGCGTCCATGGTAACGTTGCTTGGATGGCAACATATGTTGCTCCAAAACCTGTATGTACCTTTCAGCATTAATGGCACCTTCACAGATGTGTAAGTTACCCATGTCTTGGGCACTAATACACCCCCATACCATCACACATGCTGGCTTTTACACTTTGCGCCTATAACAATCCGGTTGGTTCTTTTCCTCTTTGGTCCGGAGGACACGACGTCCACAGTTTCCAAAAACAATTTGAAATGTGGACTCGTCAGACCACAGAACACTTTTCCACTTTGTATCAGTCCATCTTAGATGAGCTCAGGCCCAGCGAAGCCGACGGCGTTTCTGGGTGTTGTTGATAAACGGTTTTCGCCTTGCATAGGAGAGTTTTAACTTGCACTTACAGATGTAGCGACCAACTGTAGTTACTGACAGTGGG